>NW_023276500.1:0-347655 GCF_013357705.1 Chelonus insularis | reverse complement strand
CTGATGAATCGATAATCAGTAAAATCATTTTATCGACCCATGAGAAATAGCGCGAAATTTAAATTATCGGCGAAGCCTATTAATACCATGTATTAGAGAGAGAGGGTCATAAGAAACGTAATAGATCTGAGAGAGAGAGTTATTGTGATGATCTTGTTGCCATGACGACTTCCCCACGCAACCCACCACAATAGTGGTGGGGGATAGCAAAGTGGGCGGAGTCAAACAGTATAAAAGAGCTGGATTTTGCGGAGATCGTCACTTCACCTGTCTCCGAGGTACTAGACCAACGAGACCGACGAGAGTAGTAGCTCACGTCGTACAATACAGAGTTGTAGCTCTGGCTAAAGGGTTGTAGCCTTTTAGTTGCCCCGGAGAGTAGAAGCTTTCCGAAAATAGGAATTGGAGGGTTGAAGCCTTCCAGCCAAGAGTTGGTGCTCTTGGTTTTAGCTAGTGATCGAGAGTTGGAGCTCACGATCTTGAACCGTGTAGGAGTCGAAGCTCCTCGCTGACGAGTTGTAGCTCGTCAGCTATTCAGGCAAGGTTGTAGCCTTCCCTCGAAGAGTTGTTAGCTCTTCGAGTATCCCGGACGAGTTGTAGCTCGTTCTCACTTAGATAGGGTTCTAGAGTTAGAAGGTGAAGAGTCGTAGCTCACACCTATACCCCCTAGAAGAGTTGGAGCTCTTCGTCGACGAGTTGTAGCTCGTCGATTATTCAGGCAAGGTTGTAGCCTTCCCTCGAAGAGTTGTTAGCTCTTCGAGTATCCCGGTCTGGGTTGTAGCCCGACCAACGAGAGATTAGGCCACGGGGTAGACACTTCTGGGTGGGATTTTAAGATAGCAACTCTCTCTCTCTCTCGAGTATAACGGCACCTAAGTGAAAGTTTACTTTGTAAAACTGTACAATTGGAAATCTAGAATAGAATACATATATGTTGTAAATAGTTTATATAATAAAGTTGAAATTGGATTTTAATTGGTGTCTAGAGAATTTACTTTGTAACGCATCCGCCATAGAATCCTGGGCCATAGAATTTAGATAAATTGTTAAATTGGGGCGGGAATTTTCTTGGGGACTCGCCTTGAGAAAATTTAGGTGTTACAATTGGCGCTCGAACATAGGACTTGTAATCTTTGAACAAGCAAATAAGCTATAGGCTTTAGAGCTTTAAAAAGAGTTAAAAATGGAAGCCGGTCCATCAAGAGTTAATATCTGGAGGTTAGGGAAGCCGCAAGTTAGAGCTGAGTTAGAAGCTCGTGGAATTGAGATGCCATCAAAAGCCCCGGTAGCACAACTAAGACAAATGTTGTGTGACGCCATCATGGATGATCGGAATAGGGGAGATATGGAGGACAATTTTGACATTGAACCGACAAGTAGAGATACAAGTGAAGGTCGGCACACAGTCAGAGAAAATAATAAAGACAGAATAGCGAAACCTAACATACCGACAGTGATCAATAATATCGACGATATACCCGGTCTAAGAGATTTGTTGACGCAACAATTAAGGGAGCACATATCGAGAGCACAATCTATAGTTTCCTCTGGTCATTCTACGCCGCGATCAAGTAGACGGCGAGAGCAAGAAGTCAAAGAGGAAAGGGACCTAAAGATAAAAGAGCAGATCCGGATATGGAACGTCACATTCGCTGGAGGCGAAGATGTAGTCTCGTTTATCGAAAGAGTTGATGAGTTGTCAGTAAGCTATGATATAGCAGACAAGTATCTTGTGCAGCATCCCAATATTATTGAAGGACAAAGCCTTGTTGTGGTACAGAAATAATAAGAAGAATTGGAAAGATTGGGAAGAGTTTACTAAAGCTCTGAAAGAATTTTATTTACCCTCACGATATCGAACTCAATTAAGTTTAGAAATCCAGGATAGAGTTCAAAAACCTGGAGAAGCAGCACGCGATTTTATTACGGCTCTGCAGACGCTCATGCGTAGACAAGGAGCTCTAAGCAACGAAGAACAAGTAGAAAGAATTCACGAGAATTTGAGACCAGAGTATCGAAGATATGTTCGAAGATGTGATGTAAAAACGATAACAGATATCATCAGTATGACCAGTGAATATGAGCGGTTAAGAGATGACGAGAAGCGGTTCAAGTCGTCTGGTGTTAATGACTGCAAAGAAGAAAATAAAAGACGTAACAAACGTAGTTCAGATATTAATATGGTGCATAGCCTGTATGACAGCAAAGAATGCTGTTGGAAGTGTGGGAAACAAGGTCATAAGAGTTGGCAATGCCAAAATAAGTCACAAATCTTTTGCTTTAGATGTGGTAAATCGAATGTTCGTGCAACTCAATGTGGATGTCAACAGAATTGGAAAGAGATTCAAAAGAAGAAAGGGATAAAACAAACTCGAGATCAGAAGGAACCAACGGAAAACATCGTGAATCCGATACCCCGCATGAACGGAGAACAAGGATTAGAAGAGATTGACGAAAGACCTTATTGTGACCCACTAGATAATGAAGATACCGATCAAGAATCACCAAATAAGTTAACAGAAAGGCTCCAAGTATTGAGAGGTGACCACAAAACCGTGATTTCTGGACATTTGGGGGTGGCAAAAACGATTTCAAGAATCGCAAACAAGTATGTTCGGCCAAGAATGCAGAACGACATCAATAGATACGTTCGTTTGTGTAAAAAACGCCAACGATACGAGTCCCCTCAGAAGCAGACGTCAGGAATAATGGCAACTATCAATGCTACGAAGCCATGGGAAATTATAGCAGTCAAATTACAAAATCCTTTTATTAGATCGTTAAATGGACACACTCAATTGTTAGTAATTCAAGATAAATTCACGAAGCGGGTTGAAATATATTCACTCAAACAAGCTACAGCTTCAGAAATTTGTAGAGTTCTAAAAAAAGAACTTATTTATCAATTTGGTTGCCCGAAGACAATCATCACGAGCAATGGCACTCAGTTTACTAGCAGGAAATTCCAAAAATTGTTGAAGTATTTCGGAATAAGACATGTAGCAACTCCACCATACTTTGCACAACATAAAGGAGTTGGAAGAACTAACAAGGTGCTAAAAACCATGGTTTTGCAGCACGACAAGAAGTCATACCAATCTTCGAATAGGAATTTAGCTAAGCGGAAGTTTGCAAGTAATGAATCTACTAAAGTCAGACAAGTCTATCCAAAATATAACAGAAAAACATTACCATTAAATACAATACCAAGTACTTTAGAAGAAATAAACCGTTCAAGACATTTGCAAGATGATAAAGTTTTAGCATCTGGAAAACAGAAGAAATATTACAGTAAAAACAGACGGAAAAGGATACCAGGTATAGAAAACATGGTAACTAAGAAAGAGTATCTTTCGGCAGCAGCTAACCATTGTGCCGCTAAACTTGCCCCCAGATATAACGGCTCATTGATAGGACTTAAAATGTACGCAGATAAAGTAGGAGTGGTGTGCAACAAGGGAAACACACCTGTAAGAAATTTCGGTACTTGAAAAAGAAATATTTATTTTGTTTGTTTCCAATTGTTCAGTTGTGAGAAAAGATTTTTGTTTCGTTTATATCACTTGTATGATAAGTAATGATGTTAAGTATTGAAAATAATTGTTTGATATTAATTTACAAATGATTGTAGAACTGTAATAATTTAAAGCAAATATTTAGCATTATAATAAGGAATTTTTATAGTTAAGCAATGTACAATAAAGATAAGGCTAAGTTTCTGTAGTTAAGCCGAAATGATTGTAATTATTTGTTAGTATTTAAGTCTAAAAGTAATGGCAAAATTATGAATAAATTGTTGTAAAAAGAGAATGTACTTGTTGGCAAATGAAGAGTAACTGATGCCTCTCGTACATTTTCACTATTTTTTTTTGTATATACGGCTAAGAAAAAAAAATAATTTCCAGAAAAAAAATTCTTTTTTTTTAGGAAAAAAGAGGGGGATGTAACGAAGTTACATTTGTAAGGCCGATATTATAGAAAATTAATTGGTCTGATGAATCGATAATCAGTAAAATCATTTTATCGACCCATGAGAAATAGCGCGAAATTTAAATTATCGGCGAAGCCTATTAATACCATGTATTAGAGAGAGAGGGTCATAAGAAACGTAATAGATCTGAGAGAGAGAGTTATTGTGATGATCTTGTTGCCATGACGACTTCCCCACGCAACCCACCACAATAGTGGTGGGGGATAGCAAAGTGGGCGGAGTCAAACAGTATAAAAGAGCTGGATTTTGCGGAGATCGTCACTTCACCTGTCTCCGAGGTACTAGACCAACGAGACCGACGAGAGTAGTAGCTCACGTCGTACAATACAGAGTTGTAGCTCTGGCTAAAGGGTTGTAGCCTTTTAGTTGCCCCGGAGAGTAGAAGCTTTCCGAAAATAGGAATTGGAGGGTTGAAGCCTTCCAGCCAAGAGTTGGTGCTCTTGGTTTTAGCTAGTGATCGAGAGTTGGAGCTCACGATCTTGAACCGTGTAGGAGTCGAAGCTCCTCGCTGACGAGTTGTAGCTCGTCAGCTATTCAGGCAAGGTTGTAGCCTTCCCTCGAAGAGTTGTTAGCTCTTCGAGTATCCCGGACGAGTTGTAGCTCGTTCTCACTTAGATAGGGTTCTAGAGTTAGAAGGTGAAGAGTCGTAGCTCACACCTATACCCCCTAGAAGAGTTGGAGCTCTTCGTCGACGAGTTGTAGCTCGTCGATTATTCAGGCAAGGTTGTAGCCTTCCCTCGAAGAGTTGTTAGCTCTTCGAGTATCCCGGTCTGGGTTGTAGCCCGACCAACGAGAGATTAGGCCACGGGGTAGACACTTCTGGGTGGGATTTTAAGATAGCAACTCTCTCTCTCTCGAGTATAACGGCACCTAAGTGAAAGTTTACTTTGTAAAACTGTACAATTGGAAATCTAGAATAGAATACATATATGTTGTAAATAGTTTATATAATAAAGTTGAAATTGGATTTTAATTGGTGTCTAGAGAATTTACTTTGTAACGCATCCGCCATAGAATCCTGGGCCATAGAATTTAGATAAATTGTTAAATTGGGGCGGGAATTTTCTTGGGGACTCGCCTTGAGAAAATTTAGGTGTTACAGCAGTAAACTAATAGAGCGCGAAAATACACAATTGAAAAAATAAATTAACTTAACGTTAAAAAATAGGATTATAATTTGGCTACAGTTATTCGTTTTATTTTTTTTTTTAACAAATTTGATCATTCAACACAAATAAATACTTTGATCATGAAACTTTATTCGTAAAGGAGACAATTTTTACACTGTTGCTCTTTTAACTCTGTAAATTTTACATTTCTCAGTTTATTTTTCACTCTGTGTTAATTTGTAGTAAAAAATTTTAAACAATTTAATGGAATAGAAATAATTAATTTGTTGTGATTTGGATTATTTTTATTTTAAAATGAGAAAATATACTATTTGTTATCATCATTATTAATAGTGTCAAAAAATAATATATATTATCTTTGAGTAAAAATAGATTTAATAAACACTTATTTATTCATTTGTAATATAACAATAATAGTTCTGTAGTTCAATGAAATCATTAAATTCTATACAATACAATAATTACTACAAAGATTCAATTAATGTTTAATTATCTAACGTACGTTTATTATCTTCTTGTTTTAGGTGAGTGCCTCATCTTGGCTACACAGCCGTTGTCAAAAATTACAACATATTATCCTCCAGGCAATCGGATGAGAAACTTTAATACAGGTATTATATGTTGAGAAATATACGTATTTTCTCTCTACAAATTTTAAAAGTCAATTAAATTTAATAATTAATTTAATCTAGGTCGTTTCATTATTTAAAAGTTTTTACCTATACTTTTTTAAATTATTTTTTCATTAAAAAAAGAAAATTTTACATAACTGTAACAAATTTTTGAAAAATTAATTTTAACTTACAATTTTGCCTTTGAAATGTTAAGCTTAATTATTTGACTGTTCATGTGTGAATTTAGTTTTTTTTACTTTATAGAATTATAGATAGTTCAATCCCTTCTCTACAGCATATACTAAAATTAATAGATGGAAGTTTATTTAATATATTTAAAAAATTCATAGATAATGAAGAACAATTTTTTATGTATGAAAGATAAGATAGAAAAATCTTATATCTTGAGAAATTTTTATTTAGCTATACGTAAAGTTAACTTGGGCAAGTTAGTAGATGATAAAATTTCTGCTCGATGGAGTTAAAAAAATCTTATTGCATATCCTTTCTCCAGAAGGAAAGTCACGATCAGGAATGTAATTTTTTCCCATTTTTTTTTATTTCTCGTTTCGGTTAAAATTTCAACATGTACGATAAAAATTTTTATTTTCTAAATTCAATCCAGATTTTTTTTTTTTATATATTACAACTTGAAAATTACTTGAAAAATTGTTCATTTTATCATTTAGCAAAAGTTTGTAAAATTTTTGCAATTTATTATACAGTAGTTATTTTGTCATAGTGTTTAACTTTTCACTTAGAAATATAAAATTAAAATTAGATTAGAAGTTGTTTGAAAGCTTCTATCCAAGTGAAATTGGATCTCAATCAAATGTATTGCTTAGTTATTAAATAGATTATTTAAAAGGAAAAAAAGGAAAAAAAAATGAAAAGTAATTCCAATAGTATTAACATAAATTTTATAAAAAAATTCTTATGAAATAAAATTATTTTACTTTTGAAAAAGAAGAATTTAAATTGCAAATCCTGTAGAAATAAATTTTTGATAGATATTGGTAAATTATAAATTATTTTGGACTTATTACGAGTTGTCATTTCAAACCAGTCAAAGGTTTCATAAAAATTCGACACTAAAGAATTTATGAACAATGTTAAATACACGATGATTATAATTAATAAATACTGATAACATCAAAATAACAAAGAATTTTAAATTCTATAGTACCATTATTAAGTCTTGAATGCAATCTTTTTATGCGTGACATTCCTTGTCATGATGATGCTTGAGTTACTAGCGTAATATTCTCGTAAGAGATGTCGTCTAAGGTAATTTCGTCAAGATGAGGAGGACCTAAGGTTAATGTTGGAGATAAATAATGATAACGTGACAGACAACCAATGTATACATATATACTTAGGGAGTCATGAGATAAAATTACTAACAATTAATCAACTTAAGTACTTGAAAAGAATTCTTTTATACTTGATGAGAGATTTATTTCCGTAATTATTTTTAGATTAATTTACATCTTATTTGGTTAATATTCTTTTAAGCTTTTAATCAGTTCAATTATTTTCATAAAAAAATTTTTTCATTCTTTTTACCATTTTTTTTTTTTAATTAATAATTTGTAGAAAATTTAATGAACTTTTCTGAAAAATTTTTGTTATTTATAGTTCTAATAACATGATCATAATTTTTATTATAAGACATTAGCACTGAGCAAACGATTTATAAAAAAAAATTATTTCAGTGAAAATAAATTAATAAATAGTGAGAGCATTACAATAGTAATAATTATAATTAGCTTTTTAGATTGAGTTTGACGATACTTTTTTTATTATTCCGAATAAATCTATAAAAATATTTTAAAGCTTGAAATTAGATTATAGATTAATTGTCTCGAAATAGATTGCTATGATTTGACTCTAAAGGTTTTTAATTAACTCAACGTTAATATGATTACTAATGAGATACACCCGATTAATCGATAAAAGGCTATAACTAGTTTATGAACAGTTACTTAATGCATCATTCAATATAATAATTATATCAAGTAATATTTTTTAAATTTTCAATAAAATAAATATATTAAAATATTGTTGAAGTATTTAGACAGTATATTAGTTGATTAGATAAAGTTTTTTTTTTATAATTTATGGAGGCTGGAAAGAATGTTACAAAATGTATTTATCTCATATTAATAAATTTCTTTATATCAAAGGAAAACTAAAAAATTCTTTGAATTTATAACGACAATTTATTATAAACTTTTAACTTGTTATATAAGTTGAGGTACATTGAAAAAAAAAAGGTTGAATTTTCATTTCATTTTATTATAAATATTATTATAGCAATGTAGGTTTCCTCATTAAAAAAATAATAAAAAATGTTTTTTTTTTCTTTTATTCATCTTCGAGTATTTTCTTGTGTTATGATATACAGAATAACATAAATTTTATTTGAAAAATGTTGACGTCTGAAAAAGGTTACTAACAGTATCTAGGTATTTTTTAGTAAATAAATTCTTGAATGTAATAATTTGCGGCCGTCATTCTTGTCATGTTAAGCATGGTGGGTGATCATTTGCTGGTATAACGTCCAGTGACAATACGCAGTCGTAAAGTACTACGTATATTCACGAGATAAAGTGCTTGAGGGGCGCGTTGATTATCGCGTGCCAACACCCCCTATTCTCTTCCTATAACTGTTGGGATCGATTCACAGATGTATGTTAGGAGGCGTACGTACACATTGTGTTAGTGGTCATAATTTGGAGAACTGCTTGTACCGGATTAATCGTCAAGAGAGTATAAATGGTACCGCTGGTGAAATAGCACGTAAATCATCTGGCGTATATTGAAAGCAAATTGATGAAATTTTGATCAGAAAAAAAGATAGAAAACAGAGAAATGATCGTTAAAAATAACGAAAAAAAAATTTCTTTCTAATCTTTTGTGTTTTTTCATTTGTTTTTTTTTAAAAGACAGATACAGTCTTTTATATGTGAAATTTAAAAAAGTGCCATTACTATTATTTTTAAAAATAAAACATATGTTTATTTATTTAAAAAAAAAAAATCATAATTATATTAAACTTTAGTATCGAAAATTGTTATTACTAAAAACCTCCCAATTGTTTGTTTTATTCATAATTTCGATAAAAAAAAATAAAACTATTATAAAAATATATGGTTTCAATCATTTTTTTTTTTTAATATTAAAAAATGATATGCTTTATAGAATGGAAAAATAAATATAGTTAAATTAAGCACTAACAAAATGAACTCTTTCAAATGGTTTGAGAAATTCTATTGTGTCAAACTGTTTGAAATATTTTTAAATAACTTAACTTTAAAAATATTTTTCATGAATTTAGATTTTTCTGGCATATTTCTATTATGATTATTATTATTTTTACTATTGAGAAAAGAGCTCGTTAGGATTTACTTCGAATAGAATGTGTCTTTCTATTCTTATCATTTTTAGATCTACTTAGTTATAATAGAAGGCACAGCAAATATATAAACAAAAATAGAAAAAAATCAATTCAGCACCGAAGATAAAATTAATCAATCATGACTCGTATAATAATAGTAATTTTTAAGGTAATTATTGATATATAATCATCATTAGTTCGTCAAAGGTGTTGTAATAATGAATCATTGTCAACAATTTTTCTAATTTTTCCCAATTTTAGTAATTTTCTTTTACCTAAGGCTCTTCATTAATCACCATCTAAAATCTTAAAATTATTATTGATAAATAACTTCCTACTTGGAAGCTATCAATGTATCGATTATGTCATGAAATATATAATAACATAATGATAAAATACTTATAAAATCTCACTACTTAACAGATTCTTCTCTTCAATATACAAGTCTATCTTCTTTAATTTTCCCTGATTTATTAAAATTAAATCAAACTTTTTCTTGTATACTTAACTGATTTATCGTACAACAGCTTATATTTCACTCTTAATGAAGATCACGGTTGTCATAATATCAAATTAAAGCAAATAACTATTCCTAAATCTATCAGATAGACATACGTTGATGATGGAAAAATTCTCAATGCTACTTATATGCTTTATCTTATCAAAATGACTATTCTTGATATTTTGTTCAGTACTAACTATTCCTTTCTACAAAACTGAAGGTTTGCTGCGAAACGCTCTAACCGGATTATAAGCTTAACGTAACTGTTTCAGACGTCAATTACTTACATTTTCTTGCAACAATCATTCTTGTCGTTTATTTAAGGCACATAAGCTATTCATTGACATTTAGTTATTGATTTCGAATTATTTAGTATAATGTTGTTCAGACTACCAATTGCTCTGAGAAAATGGTACACTTGGCCACAATGGTTAGCGTCCTTTGATGGTAAAGTAGCAATATCTTTATTTTTATATTCAGCATTTGATCATTAGAATTTAATTTAATGACAGTAACTTGGATACCAAAGCTTTAAGCTCTAGTCAATTAGATTAAAGTGTATGCAATGTTAATTTTCAAGTATTTCTTTCAAAGTCATTTAAATTAAATTCAATGATTGTTTGATTTTTGTATTTCTTTCTATTTTAAAATAAATATTTACAGTTTTCCTTATATCATTTATGGTTGGCTTTCAAAATGGATGGGCATCACCAATTTTGGCAAAATTACGGAGTGCTAATTCAACGTTACCTATAACAGATTCTGAAGCATCATGGATAGCATCACTTTTAAATGCAGGACGTGCTTTTGGTTCAATAGGAGGATTATTCTGTGCTGAATATTTCGGTAGTAAAACCTCTCTTGTTCAAAATGCATTCATCCATGGTATAGGCATGGCTTGTCTTCTTTACGTAACTTCAGTAAATTGGCTCTACGCATCGCGATTCATCGTGGGATTTGGATCAGGCATGTGGCAGACTATTTTTCCTATTTACGTTGGAGAAATATCCAATCCAAAGATCCGGGGTGCTCTAGTTAGTTTTATCACTCTTGGCATGCCAATTGGCTACATGATAGGCAATATTGTTGGAGCTCATACAACCATGTGGGCCTCTGGGTGCTTTGGTATAGCAATAATTGCCATGTTTTTACTACTCTTCTTTTGGTTCCCGCATTCACCTTATCATCTTGCGATGCATGATCAAATTGATAAAGCTCTTGCTTCAATAACATGGTATCAACGAGATGCAGATGCTGTTATTGAATTGGTATCAATTAAGGAGTATGTTGAAGAAAAAAGATGGCTTAAATTAACAGATTATTTCAATGAAATGTTACGTGATGTTAATAGAATAGCACTCTTTAAAGTTACCATGATTCATTTATTATTACAATTTGCTGGATTTTGCACTCTTGGCTACTACATGGAAATAATTCTTACCACCGCACAAATTAACTTTATGAATCCTGCAGATGTAGTTTCAGCTATAGCAGGAGGTGGTCTTATAGGTGGACTTATATCGATATACACTTGTGATAAATGCGGTCGTAAAGTATCCATGGGAGGTGGAGCACTCGGTTTTGCATTTGGATTGATTGGAGTAGGAATTTATTTTCACTTAATTTATTTAGGTATTCCAGTTGCTGAAACATTCCAGTGGGTACCAGTTTTAATGATTATTATTTTAGAATTTGCTATTAATATTGGAATAGATCCAGTAGTTGGTACCATTTTTAGTGAAATGTTCGCGCCAAGTATTAAAATTACTGCTAGTAGTTTAATTAATTTTTTCTCTAGTGTTTTTGCTTTCATTTCTACGCAGTGGTATCAATCATTAGTTGATGCCGTTGAAATTCATTATGCATTTTATTTTTTTAGTACTAGTGCAGCTTTATTAGCAGTATTTTCATTTTTATTTTTGCCAGAAACTAAAGGTAAATCTTTGCAAGAAATTCAAAAAATGCTTAGGAATAAATAAAAAAATTTTAATACTAGGTCGCGATATATTATTTTATACGATCAAAATAATTTTTATGACACATAACTATTCACAGACAACTTCAAATTATAAAACGACTCATGATTGCTTATCACATGTTTGTCAAGTCATAAATATCCACACAGTGATACTAAGTTGAATTGAAATTGTTAATGCTTGTATATTATGTTTAAAATCAAAGACAAAAATATTGAGGTAAGGTTATTTGTTAATTGTCTGTTGAATTGATTGTTGAAAATTTACCAAATGAGAAATTTTGTAAAATTACTTCACTCAGAAATACAAATAGTTCTTGTTTTAAAGTGGATTTTAAAAAGAACTTATTTATAAATAACTCATTAAAAATTAATAATTGTTTAAAACTAAAAAGTACATCATTTCACTGTTTTTAAGTAATTTAACTTTTTTTCTCTAGCATGGTTATAATTAAACAATTTAGCGAATTTAATAAAACTATAATGTCAACGTATTATTTACGTTTTAGTATTGTGACAGGAAATTATTATTATAAAATAATTTTTTACAATAATTTTTGTAATAAAATTAAATTATTAGTAAAATATTCATTGATAATAGTTAGATTTTACAAGAAAGTCTTTTATAAGTTTTTAAGAGCTCTTTAATAAATTTTCTGGTTAATTAATATAGTCTTAGAAAGTTCTAGACAGAGATTTCTGAAAACTAATAAAACTAGTTAATTGTGTAAAAGCAAAAAGTGTCATTTTGTCACAAAATTGGAATGTTTTAAGCAAAAAAATATTATTTAGTTGTTTTAACAAATTTTTTATTTTTATTTTTTCTTTTTATTAACAATACTATGTTGATTAGAAGATTTATACTAACAGTAAAAGTTTTTTTATTTTCGTATTCAAATATATGTAACAGTCTAGTAAGAGAGAGTATGTTGTTTTTTTTTATTACGAAAGGTGAGAACAAAGAAAAAAGAACAGAAGTATGAAATAAAGAAGATACAACTTCCAGTTCTTTCTTTAAATGCACTCAAGTTGGCGTCGTCATCATGTAGTTGAAAGTCAGAGTTGGAATTTTAAATCTCAAACTTTGCTTTCGATAGATTCTTTTAAAGACATGAAAAATACAAATTTATTATTTTTTATATGCATATATAGATATTGTTTATTTTTTTTTTTATTATAATAAGTATTTTTCATAGTTTTATATACTTACACGTTCACAGCATACATAGTTTACCGCATGCATTATTCGAGTATTAAATCGTGCGAGAGTAATAGCAGCTATAAATCTTTTTACCTTCCTAAAAACTTCCATACTGTAAGAATTCCGCTATTAACATGTATCAAGCTTATTTTTCCGTCATTAAAATGTTATCTTATATATTTTCTGAACATCTATGGTTTATATTGTATCAGAATTTTTATCTTAAAAAATTATCTTTTTATTAGAAAATAATTTAACAGCTTTTTTTTATAAATTTATGTTTTAGTTAAAATAAGTTATATTACGAATAAACTAAAGTGAAAATATTATTTTTGTATGAATATCAAAAACTTCCCTGTGAATTGATGAAAACTTTAGAAGATAGAAACGTCGAGAAAGAAAGAGGTCATTTTGTTCCAATTTCTCCAATATTCATTTTTTTAGAAAAAATAAAAAAAAAAGATTTTTTAATAAAATTTTTGTCATCTTGATAATTCTAGTTGATCAAAAAATATTGAGTTTTTAATACTTTTCTCGTACGTTTTGATTGATCAAAAGTGGAAATATTACATTCGATTGTTTAATAATGCATGTCATGCTATGTATAAATTTTTGTTATATCAATATTAAATTGATATTATGTTCCATCACTAATAATCAATAAATAATGACGTGCTAAAGTAATATGCTATGTCAACCGAAAAATCGTTCATTAAATTGAACAATATTTAGTTGATGAGAAATCTTTTGATGTACAGAAAATATTGTAATAAAAAAAATTTCTATTTTTAATAATTTTTTGATAGATTGACTTCAATTATCATCAAAGGTCCTTTAAGACTGTTCAATATTAATTTTAAAGAACTGTAAAAAATGTATTTTTCGTAACAAAAACATAATAAAATAAAAAAGTATTGATCAAATACGTAAATAAAAGAAATTATTATTTAAACTGACTCATTTAAAAAATAATTATAAATAAACTACTTGCAATTAAGAGGTGTTTCATGAAGAATTAATTGAGAAAATAATCACTTCCAAGTTAAAAATTTAACTAAGCAAAAAAAATGTAATCTTATGAAAAACTTAATCATAACAAAGTTTCGTTACTTTTTTATAAATTTAAAATAATTTTGTTTATAATACCATACATTTTTTGCAATAAACAATAGCAAAGTATAAAAAAAAATCAATAAAACATAAAATAACCAGTAAGAGGATGAGATGTTGAAGACTTAAACAGCAGTAGCAATTTATGATCTTCTTAGTATGTTTTCTTATACAAAATACTACAGACTCAGCATTATTCTGTAACTTGACCAAGTTATTAACTGATATCTTTCAAAGATTGTATTTTGAATGTATATACGTGAGAGTGGAGATATGGAATATGATTTGAGTTGCAATACTGAAGATGCTGTAAAAGATAGACGAGCGCGTTAACGGACTAGCTAGTTCGAAAGTTCTAGAGAGGAGGGAAGCAATTGAAAAGCAAGTGGTTGAGTTCTTGAGTCTCTCTTTCGTGTAGAGAGTTGGTAAGCTTAAAAGTTCAAAGCTCACAAAGTGTCTCGACCCTTGAGCATTTTTGTATATGTATAGTGCTCATTATATAATTACTTTTTTGTACCAAAAGGCTAAGTTTAATCTCATGATTTTATAATTCTTACTCATTTCCACTGCATTTTATATGACAATTATTTGGGTAAAGACGAACAAAAAAAGTTGAAATAAGAAAAGCAGACTATTATTATAGAATATTTAATGAAATGTTAAATAAGTAATGAAGTCTTGTGATTGATTAAGTACGTCTAAATAAATATCTTTGATGTTTAGCCTTGACTCTAATTAAATAAATAATCTCTTTGAGTCTCTATCATATAAAATATTTTTGGTATGTGACATGCTTGCAGTCGAAATAATTGAGGTAAACCATGAGTGGTCAATAAATCGATAAAAGCTCTCGTGAATTACCGGAAGTTGCTTTTGGAAAATTTGGGTCATCTCCAACCTTTCTTCTCTATATATGTATATAACTTGGCGACAAACCAATGTCATTTGTTCCTGTGTTTTGCCAATGGTATGACGTATAGTTAAAACTCTGTCAGGATTGTCTGTAGCAGATTGGAAATTTAGCCACGTATTCCTGGCGTAATTCATTGATATATTGTATTTATTGTCTTCATCGATATATTGTAAACTCGCTTCAAACTAATGACATGATCTATTTGTTACTTTCAAGAGTATTTTCATTATCACTATTCACATTGTATTATGCTGCATGTGTGGTCTTGCCATAAATACTGTCAGCAATATTTAGTTATAGTTCAAGTAATGATCAGTTTTGATACTTTATCAACTTTATTATCTTTTTGATTTTCGGTTTTAATTTTTTTAGATTTTTCAAATTAATTTATTTTCCATATAAACTATTTTCATATTGATTTTATTTCATCAGTACTCGTTATTTTAACATGTTTGGATAATATGTTTTTAAATAAAAAGCTAAAAGTTGTGTTATTTAATATTATTAATAATTTTGTTGTTTGTATTAGAATAAATGAAAATTATTTTTATCTTATTTTTAATTTTACTCGTGAATTTATTTATAGAAATAAAATTTGAATTATACTCTTTAAAAATATACAAAATACGAAATGTTAATTTAACTTCCTTTTTTTTAACATTAGCATCATCTATAGCTATTCAATGATGAATTTGAATGAAGAAACATTTACAATTAAAAACAAAAAACTATCAGAGCTTTTGGAAACCTTAGAAATGATTTTTATCCAAAACTTTCAATATTTACATAGAAAAAGAATTACAAACCAACACGTTATTTTCTTGCCAAACTGATAATTAAAGTATAAATCAAACGATTCAAAATAAAACAAAAATATTTTAAAATTGATATAAAATAATCTTATAAATCTATTTAATATATATCAATATTCTTATCACAAATTTTACCAGTCACTTCACAATATCTCGATTAAAATTCAAATCTAGATAATAATGGCAATAAGAGATTAATATTTTAATTAATTGATTTTTTTTATTAAAAACAAACCATTTACAATTCATATATAATCAATATATTATTTAATAAAATAAAATATTCAAAAAAATTATATTTATTATTTACATTTTATTTACAATATAATAATCATTGTACAAGTAGCACACTTACTCAAATATTATCCTTGTATGATTTTCTCTCTATAAACATTTCATTCAATTTATCGCAAAAATCTCACACTTCATGCCTTTTCTAATTTACTATCATTTCTAAAATTATTATCACTACTATTATTCTTAACATCCAAGTCTTTCTTCTTACTTTGTTTTATTAACATAGTCTGAATCTCAGCAAGAGATTTACCTTTAGTTTCAGGTATATAAATCATTGTATAAACGGCCAATGAAACCATACTTAACGAATAAAGCCAAAAAACATATTTTTCTGTGATTAAATCAACCATGATTTGATAAGTTCTACTCACAGTGAATGCACATATTGCTGATACAATATTGCATATACATGCACCAAAACTTTTGATATTTGGTGCAAACATTTCACTGACTATTGTCATTGGTACTTGCATGAGACCAATAGCTACAGTTATTTGGTATATTAATGCAGCACTAATTGACATCCATTGTAAATGAGGATTTTCTATTCCTAATTCGAGAAGATAATAATTAAGACCCCACAAAAACATACCAGTAGCTACTCCAAAACTTGAAAGTGTTAACATAATTTTTCTACCATATTTATCATTAGCATACATTGATGCTATGCTTGCTATAATACCTAAAATACTTACAATAATTACCATCATAGCTGGAGCGATAACTGTTACTTGATTTGCAGTGAAAATAATTTCCATGTAAGCAGCAACTGTGTAAAGTCCACTTGATTGAACAAAAACCATTATTAAAGTAACCATTATGAGTGATTTTCGATTAACAGGAGTATTCATATCGCGCATAGTTTCATAAATATTCATTGTTTTATCGTTTTCTAAAAAAAAACGAAGAGATTCAAGTTCTTGTTTAACATCAGCATTTCGATTGTAGGCTTTAATTGACTTGGCAGCTTCGTCATATCTTTTAGCACGGATTAAATGATGTGGTGTTTGTGGCATTATCGCGAAGAATATAATAAATATTAAATTAGGCACTAGACTTACTGCTGCAAAACCTGATAGATCAAGATACGTTCCAGCAATGTTTCCTATTAAATTCCCTATCGTCACTCCTTGCATAATAAAACTGACTAATGCACCTCGAATTTTAGGACTAGATATTTCTCCCATGTATAACGGAAATGAACTATATAACATGCCCACACCTATTCCACTGAGTGTACGAGAAAAATATATCAATGGTACGGCATTTGAAATAAAAAAACACATCCACGCGAGTGCAAAAGGTATTCCAGAGGCAAGCGTTGATAGTTTACTGCCTTTAAAATATACAAGTGCTGCTCCCATAATTGCTCCCAAAGGTCTGGCAATATTGATAAGCGATGCTATCCAAGATGCTTCATCTAGGGTTATCTCAACCGTTGAGTTTGGTTTAGTTAGTTTTGCTAAAAATGGTGATGACCATCCTGCTAGCAGTCCAATCATTCCCTCTATCAGAAAAACTTAACCACATTGAATTGATTAATGATCGATAATTCTTTTAAGTGTTCAGTAATTTTATTTTCAATATTTTAGTAAACTCACTTTCTATAGCAGCTATCCATTGAAGCCACAGGCCAAATCGATGTTCAATTGATTTTGTTAATGGATTCATTATCACTATTTTATGTTTTTTTTTTGTATTTTACAAACTTTCTTTTATTTTTTAAAAAAATGATATTTATACGATTGATTGGATAATTGAGATTAAAATACTTTTAAGTCATTGTCACTAGAGAGATTTTTTAGGGATAAATTTTACTAACTCCAGTAGCTATTCAGTACTGATAATGTAAAATAATGTACGTAGATTTATAAGATACTTTCATGTCGCCTGATCGGCGCTTACTAATCGAGCCACTCATATTTTATATA
Source organism: Chelonus insularis (assembly GCF_013357705.1). NCBI lineage: Eukaryota > Metazoa > Arthropoda > Insecta > Hymenoptera > Braconidae > Chelonus > Chelonus insularis. The sequence goes on along the minus strand of NW_023276500.1, from coordinate 329,779 downwards.
TACTTAGATACTTAGACAAGTGTTTATAGTGTCATGCATGAGAAGTTGAAGAAATTCGTAAAAATAAATATCAAATTTACTTTGGTATTAAATATCTAATGTGACTCGAGTCTTTACTTTTAGTGCTTAGATAGAAAAAAATGAAGATAATTCAAAAATTGATAACTATTTTTAAGTAGCTTTTATTACTTATCTTTACTATAATAAGTAGGTAACGATGACAGATGTGGATGAAGAAATATTTTTGTAACTTTATTTAAATATATTGATAATAGCTATGTTTACACATGGAAGATAGATATCATTGAAGATTAGAGAAAAATATTATGTAAAGTGAACTGAACAGTTTTACATTCTTCGAGACTTTCTTTTGTAAAAATGAATGTGCTAAAAAATCTCTAAAACAGGAAATTATTGATTAAAAGGAAGATGAAGGAACAAATAGCTGTGATCCGTGATTATTTTTAAAATAAATAACAATGACTTGTAGTAACTATTTTATCTCCCAATCGAAATCTTAAAATAGATTTGAAGACTGATGAATAATACTTTGAATGATAATTAAGAATTTTTATTTATTTATTTATGAAGAATTTATAATCTAATCTAAATTTAAATTTAAAACGTGTATTTTGATAATTGTAATATTGTAATGAGTACAAAATCTTCCATACCATTTGATTAACATTATAGTCACTTTAAATGCGTTTCTAAATGTGTAAAAAGTGACAATAATGTTAATCATTTGAGTGACGTCATATTTAACACGTTTAGATGTGTAACAAGAATGCACTTAGATTTACAGTGATATGCATGCATTTTTAATTTTATGCAAATATATTCGAGAAAGAAAACGGTGTCATTTATTACCCTACAAATTCAAGTATTTAGAATCTAAACACTTCGGTGTTCAATTATTAAACACTTTAAGTATTTGATTACTAAACACTTAAGTTTTTTTAAATTTGCAGTGTAAAAATAGGAAAAATGATATTTATTAATCACAAATAAGTTCGAAATCATGCATACGTTACATAACCCTTGAAGGGATTAATGCAGTTGATGAAGTTTGCCTTCAAAAAGCTTTTGATCTCTCCTTCCTATATGAGAGTTTCCATCTCACTTCGTCTGTCCCATCAGTCCCAAACCTGAAGTATACATGTTTAGGTTCTTCGTTTGTAAGCAAATCGTTTGGACTTCAAATTAACTACAACAAACAAGTTTTTTTCCAAACATAATAAACTGATAAACAAAGATATAAAGATTAATCGAGGTACTAAAATATATTACGCGCACAAAGTGTGCGCAGGTAAAGAGATGATAATTTTAACCAATAAGAAATCAGTCGCTCAATTGATGGTATATTTTGATTATTGACCAACTTTATATGTCGATGTAAATTCCTGAATAAAATAGAGATTGGTGTTAGGATATGTACAAAATTCATTCATTAATAAAGTAATTACTTTATTTATTCGTTATTTATTAAATTAATTATTGCATGTTTCTTAGCACTTGTTCATGCATAAATGATCTGCATGTGTTTCACTGATGATTAAATTACGTCTGATCAAGTTTTTATTATGTTTATTGAAATTTAGTGAACAATATGTAATAAACGAAAGGATATTATTCTCAATTTTTTAGTTTAAATAAAGAAATACAAGATTATATTCTCTTTTGTTTAATTATTTTTTAAAACGTTATTCCATAATAATTATAATAATAGTTTTCAATAATTAAGTATTTCTCAATTCCACAATAATTAATAAATCAAATACTATTTTATTTTAAATCATGACCTGGAGAAATTCACAATATTTATTTTTATGATTCATTACTATTCAAAAAGCTTTTCTATATTCTACTAAAAGTATTAATATTAAATGCATTTTTTCTCATTTATTTGTTCAACTTCTTCTTTAACTGTCTTATTAAATTTTCATGATCAGTGCGCAGTTGACATTCCTTTTTAATATCATTTTATATGATTTATTTATTAAATACAATTTATGTATTAAAAATTATCAAAGCAGACTCTTAGTAAGTTTTTTTTTTTATCATTTTATTGAGTTTACTGAAAGAACAAAAGATAAAAATAAAAAAATTGAATTATGTGGACGATAGGTTAAAGCTCTGGGAATACTCAAAGTTGACGTTTTGTAATAGCTATCGACTGGTTATTTGTCTCTGTGAAAGTCATTCATTTAACGTAACGACGAGTAATAAGGCCTAAAAGCCATTAGGTTACTAAGATCTAATACTCTCTCATATTTCTCAAGAGGTGTAGCGAACAAGAATATGATGAAAAGATATCGTTTTTTTTTGTCTTATTTTTGTAGAACGTTGCTTTAAGAGTCAAGTACTAGCTCTGAAGATTCAATCGAATTCTTCATCTCACGTTTTTTTCCTCTTTATTTTTCATTTTTTTTTTTTTTTATCAAGTTGTGAATTTTGATCTCAAAAGTATAAGAAAATATTTCACAAGTCATTAAGTACTATCTTTGATAAATCCTTCAACATCAAACTGTAAAAGTAATTCTTAGATCTTCATTATTTTCATCTTCCACTTTTTTTTAGACATTGATGAGCTTTATTACATTTAACCCTCTGTCGATTATTTTTTTTCCTTGCTTTGTAACATTTCTTAAGATTTGATAAAAAACGTCTTATAAAATTTTTTTTATCTTTATTAAATGGTTTTTCTTCAGAAAATTTGATAAAAAGTTCGAGATGAAAGAATTGTGATTTTTAACTTATCCTGTTATAGATATAGGACAAATTATTTGTTATGAACAGATTAGCTTATTTAAGGAAAACAAATATGTTGATTTAGCTGGTAATAAACAATTAATTTTGAATTACTAAATTACCAGAATGACTAATGATCATGTAATTAATTGTTTTAAGTTATTTATATAATAATAACATGACAATTTTTTATACAACTTTTTATTTTATATTAAACACCAGTTGTTGTTGAAAGACAATATATAAATTATAATATTAAAGGTATATAATATGTTTTTTTTTCATCACAATTTTATTCATCGTTATCAAAACATTAATTAACTCATTTATTAACTTACGATGACTTGCATAAAAATTTCTTAATTAGATAATATAAAAAATGTTCATAATTTATTCATAATCTTTTACTTAAACAAAGTAAACTTATGGAATAAAATCTTGTATAACTTCTGATGTCATGAGAATATAAAAATAATTAGCAAATGCTGAATCAGTAACTTCATTTAATATTTGAATTCAGAAGGTTTGCGAATCTTCTTCATATATATCTACAATACCTAAAAAGTTATCTCAAACATCAGATCGTTCTCATTTTTAAAAATTGTTCATAAAATTCATCATTATAGTTTTTTCTGTTTAACTAACAGAAAAAAGAATTAATGTTAAAAGTATAATAGCCATATATTGACACTTGTTTTTTGTTAAATAATTTTATTTTATTTGATTGAGGTTATATTTTTTATTAGATTAGAGCCGCTAAAGATTTTTATATTTTTTGTATAGCACAGACACATATGCAACATTTATAGCAGCTATTCCAGCAATTTTCTGGAAAAATTTATAATTAATATAATATAAAAAAAGAAATAAATAAAATGACATATTTTGTATGAATATGAAACACAATTGGTACATTTATTTTCAATGAGGTACAAAACTTGGAAGAAATACGTTCATACAGAAATGTAATGCTCGAATGGGGTGGATGATTTGGTAGAATTAGAGGTGGTACAGTTGGTGGGAATACACACAAGGAGGAGAATGCGGGGTCAGGGATGCTACTGGGTCGTTGGGGGTAAAAAGGAACGACGCCGGTAGTCAGTGGATATCAGTCGGCGTGTTCGGTCACAGAGTAGTTTTGCTTTAGTCCATTACAAATATCATAATAGTTATTGTGTAAACGTTAATAATAATGCATATGACTTTAAATACTGAGTATTTAATTAAATGGCAAAAAAACAGTCATGATTATTTACTTGTTTTTTCAAATAATCTTGGGATTATCAAGTCTCTTGTGTGTGTGTCTGAAGGATTACGAGATTAAACGAATTCTTGTGTCATAAAGTTTAACTTTTTATTTAAAAACAGCGAACAAAAAAAAACTTATAAGTCTTGGGAATAGAATTTAATTAAAATAGATAAAGTCTTTACTATGCAACTGTTGAGTATAATGTTTTAAAATGAGTGCTAATATCAATTTTTTTATTGAATAGAACCAATAAGTAATTTAATCTAAATACAAAACAATGATTTATATAGAATGAATTAATTGAATAATTGTGTCAATGTAATGTGCAGTTCTAGTTATAATGATGTAAACACGTTGAATTTAATATTAAACTAGTCGGCTGTCAACATTTTTGAACTTTATTAAATAATTTTGTTATTAATTATTCTATAATTATATGTATAGACAACATATCAAATATTTTCTAATGAACAAAGAAATGGAATGCAATTAAAATTGTCTCTTAAATAACAAACAATTCTATAGTTGATTGAGCAATAAGCAATAGAAGATTGTTTTATTACATAAAAAAAGTTAATGAATTAAAGTGTAATTAGAGTGATTGTTGTTTATATTGAAAATATTTCAGAAATGTATACACACATTCATGGAGACAATGGCACATGCTGTTACATCCCTACTCTCATTTATCTCGAACGTTTTCGTAAGTTCATACATGCAGTCTTTTGTTCATTACATTATTTTATCGATTCGATTGTAATGGGTTTAATTAATCTGTGATTTATAGACCTAGATGTATTCTATTCCAGTAACTATGTTGTATGAAGATTAATTATTACAAGAGACTTATAGAGGATATTTTTTGGGATTATCCATTTGATGAACACTGGAATGAGTATTAAGTCTTCATAGTATATAAAGCTGTGAATGGATTAGCAATTGTATGATTTTTTAACCCCATTTTAAAGATTATAGACAAATTTATGTTCTGAAAAGTTAACAATCTCTTTTGAGAATTTAATCTCATTTTACAAATATTTTTTTTTTGTAATCACTAAATAATGAATATAAATATTCAAGACGTTATTAAAATTTTCTTTAAATTTTAATACAATTATTGCATTAAAGAAATAGTAAAGAATCAACGAAAATGTAATAAAATGTTTATAAAACGTTGTGTTGAATAAATTTAAATATTTGCATGTAAGTTTTCATTTTGACTTAAGATTTATTAAGGAAATTTTAATATGAAATATTTGTATGAATTCATTCTATGAAGATAGTAAAAGTATATTTGAATTGAGTAAATTAATCTAAGCTGATTTAATACTACTATGATAATGAAAAACTGCAAGCTTAATTAATTCAAATAGAGTTAATCAATTGGACAGTAGTCTTTAGCATCATAAAGGAAAAAAAAGATAAGTTGAATAATGTAATTTCTATTGTTGATAAGAGTCTTTTTGTTTTGAAACTGCATTAAATATGCACATAATAATTGAATCTTCATTGACTCGTAAAATACACTTGATTACTAAGTAGCTTTAATTAAAGAAGTTATCGTAATATACCCTTTTTTTTGTATAAAATAGCCATTTAAAGTTATTGAAAATATTCATCATCACTTAAAAAGCATAAACATTTCTGTTACAAAATAAAGAATTTTTTTTCAAAAAATGAAAAATAAAGGGGATGGTGAAATGAGTTTGGCTCATTCAAAAAATAAATTAGATAAAACCTAAGATAATCTCGAAAGGATTTTAAATAAATAAAAAAAAAATCTATGGAGTAGAAGAAATGTTAAAAAGGTATTAGCGTAGTAATGCATATACGAACGGAATATGATACAGTAAAGAGTCTTCTGGTCTAAACGTATTTTTGATGCAAAGTGACTTCGTGTATTTAGTTGTAGATGTAGTGGTTTCTCAGGATAATATTCTCATCTGCACCACGAGAATTCATAAATATGATATCGTATCAAATGAAAGTTTTGGAGGAAAAACGAATTTAAATTACAATTACTTTTGTATTGGTGAAATTGATATCACCAATATCAAAAAAAAATATTTACCTTTTATGAGCCTATAAAAGTACTGATGCTTTTTATAGGGCTTTTTATCGCAGGAAAAAATATATTTACGTAAATGTTTGAATAAATTCAATGAATTTGTATTTGGCTTCTTTTTTATTGTAAAAAATAACTCATTCATGCCAAGTACTAGAGGAATATTGGAGTATGGTGTAAGTATATATGTATGTAGAATTTCAGGGTAAAAAATCGATATAGAAAAAAAGTTTTATTTTGCAGGAAGAAAAAAAAAATGTGTTACAGTTTGGGTTGGAATAAATTTTATTTTTGGTACGAAATATTTGAAAGAACAAAAATTCTCTTAGAATTGTAGTCATTACATAGATGGGTGGATAACGTTTGTCGATGCGTTTTAAGTGTTAATTTAACCTCACATACTGTGCTGCTCTCTCGTTTTTTACATCCACTTTTTGAATATGAAATCCAACGTAGTATTGGTTTTTTTTTTGCCAGGATGTTTGCTGTGTTGAATAAAAATTATATATTTTATTTCTCTATAAACGTGATATGAAAATCTAACTGCTTTGTTCTGTAGAAATTAACGAAATGACATTTTCTGTTGAAAAATAGCAAATATAAAGCTTGGGTTGGATAAAAAAGAATCAAGGATGTCACTGACCATGATGATAAATGCTTATAGGTAGATAGTTAAATAATCCGTCTGCCAATCTGTTATTTCTTCGATATCGAAATTAATGTAATTTTTCATAGAGAAATCAGCCAAATTTGTGATTGAAATTTAATCATATTTCAGTTAAAATGAACAATCTCGATAATTAAATTATCATTTAACCTGTAACCCAGTCAACATAATTCTGGTAAAAAATTTTAAATATATTTTCCATGCAGGAAAAGCATATTTTACTGTTGCAACAGATCTAATGCTTTACGAAAAAAAATCTAAAACTGTCATAAATTATGTCTGTAGAGGTATCGAATAAAATTGTCGCAGTTATAGCAAGGTATTGCAACTGAATTAAAAAAAAAATAGTATAGTGACATACAGAGTATGTCAAATGTTTTCAAATTATTAATAGTACTTATAGAGAAATAAATCATTCGTATATAATGTACATTTATCAATTATATTTTATGAGTTATAGTATGCTTGTTGAAGAATATTTTCTGATTTCAATAAGATGATCATTATTATTTTTACATTTAAGAACAATAAAAACCAGAAAGTTTTTGGTGAATAATCAGGATAAAAATTCTCACTCTAAAGTTCTCAAAAAATTTGCTAAATAATTCAGATAGAAAGGTAGTAGAATATATTGGAATAAAATATCTTATGAACTTTGTAAACTCGACGAAATGGTGTGAAATATATCAAAATATTCAAGGTGACCTTTACAGATCTTTATAGCTTTAAATATACTAAAAACTTTTATTTTTCAAGCATATATATTTAATACTTTTTATAAATTAAATAAAACCAATTAAAAAAATATATTCTTTAATTAATTTTTAAACTGAAACTGCTTTTGAATAAAATAAAAATGAAATCATTAGTAAATGAAACAAACAAAAATATACTATTTCTTATTGTTGAATAATTCGTGAAATTATCCAGTAATATAACTTATTTATTAGCAGGATTATTTAGAGTGGAAACTCGAATTAAAGTGATTAATTATATTAGTCGATTGCAGCATAAAAACTCTGGTAGAATAGTCGTGGAAAATGGAGAGAATAGTCTCAAACGTTAAAGATTGCTTTTCAAATATCTAAAATTGCTCTTAAGCAAGTAGTATATCTTCAAATAATTCAAAATGTTCTTTTTTACTCTTGAAAAAACTTGAGCGATTATAATTATAGGATAATTATCTTAATAGCTTGAGCTAAAACGTTATTCTTTCGTTATGACTGCGGATGAATTCTTTACTAATGAAGAATTCAACGAAGAAGATATTTAGAATTTTAGCTTGGATTCATGGTTGTTTTTGCACCTGTAGGAATTCAACTTCTCGGTTTGCATGGTAATAGTAGCTTTTAATTCATTTAACGCAGCTGCTATTTCGTAATTTTATTAGACGTTCTCTCATGTATAATTCTGTAATTTACAATTTGAACTCATGTTGCTTCTTATTTACTTATTGCTTTAACCATCGAATTAAGAAATCATTCTACTCCGTGGTTACGTTTGGATAAGGAATTATTGATATGGGAAAAGATACTGGGAATAACAGTTGTCTATATCAATAAAATATTTTATTAAAACTTCAGAATAAATTATCAAAGTAATTGAAAAAATATTTCAATTATTGAATCCGTTTTTTAAAACGCACTTCGGAATTAGTGTATTTTGATGTAATTTTTAAAATCAAATATCAATCTAATGATCTTTGTGTGACCCAAAAGGTCTACACGACCAACTTCCCAGTAAAAAGAATGAAAAGATTTCTCTTAATACCGACAAAAGTTTAGAATTATTTAATCACTATTAACTATCTTTTCTTGTTAATAAAATATCATATTTTTTTATACAAATGTTCCATGCCTAAAATGCAAATACTAATATTATTCAAAAGATATCTGGATTGTATTTTAATAAATAGAAAAATAGAATAGTTTATAAATTGCCAAATTCATTTAGTTTGCTTTTTTTTTAGTTTTTTGATTCTGCACAAAAAATAGTTGGACAGATTTTTCTGGAAACCTAATCAGTTTTAAGTTGCGTGATTATACGTGAAATCCAATTGGTCCCACGTTGATATCATTTTTGTTCTCGAGATAATCGAGTCGAAAAATAATTCCAAACGCACATATATACTTACACATACATAGACGTCCACTTGAAAACTATTGTATTTGACTCTAGGGACCTCGAAACGTAGAGATATATCAAAATTTGAGATTCATAAAATCGGACCCATTACAATAATTCCCCTTTGGGAAGTTCATAACTGGATAGCTATAATAATTATTTATATTGCTGAAGAGTGACTCGTGACGTCACACTATCATAACATCATCTCCGATTATAAAATACTAAAAAGACAATATTTAAAATAGCTGCGAAAGGTATCTTTCTAAAGCATTTATTTCAGATATCGTTGATTAACTATTCGGATAGCCCCTACTACCATCTAATAAGATAGTTGATTTAAGGAGTTCGATATTGTTCTTACAGCTATAATCTTTTCTTAGTGATAAGTTGATTTCAAATAATAATGTCTTTTATGCATCCTGTTCTTTTTTAAGTAATTGAATGTGTGTCACAAAGTGAGAAAGTTTTAAAATATTTATATTTCTGTTCTTTTTTAAAGAGATTAAAAAAATGTTTTACTACGTTTAAAGTCATTTGTTGAGTGATAGTTACCTTCAAAATGGATGTTCAAATTTTCAGTACACTTTTGTGTTAAATTATTGAATGTAAAAACTTCGTTTTGATTTTGGACTTTTCGGGAGAGTGGTTTTTTAAATTAATTACCAATTAAAATGATAAATTTTATTATTATTTATTCAATTAGTGTCATTTCTTTATGAACGAGTTCGAATATTTTAATGCAAGATATTTATTAAATATGTATCAAAAGTTGTAGCAATTACATGGAGATAATTATAATTCAGTAATTTGTACATTAGCATGAAGTTTAAATATTATAAAGTGTTATTAATGAAATAAAAAATAAATCATGAAGATAAAAAAAATTTTAATCACTAAATTGAAAGAATAAAATATTCATAACAAAATTCAATGAACTGAAAAAAAATATTCCTTCAATTGGAAGATTAAAATTTCAATTGAAGTCGTACGATTTGTAAATAAAATATGTGTGGAAATTTTGTATAAAATGATGAGTTTTTCTTCATTATTATTGAATCGAAGTCAGTGCAAATGATGAAGTAATTCAGAGTCAAAAATGTGCTTTATGGCTACATAAATATTCGACGGTTTTTTTCTTTTTTCTTTTAATCCAAGAATTAGATTGGAGAAGTATATATCTCTCTGTCCACATAATTTATCAAGGTTGGCACAGACCTGGAGAGCCTGGAAAAAATCAAGGATTTTCACAATACCTAGAGAAGTCTTGAAAAATCAAGGAACTTTACATAGTATCTTGAAAAATTCGATGCACTGATAAGGAATTGAGTTAAAAGCTGAATAGTTATTTAACATACAAAAAAGTTATTAATCATATTCTACTTCTTGATAACATTTATATGATTACTTTATTTTATTTATTAAAATATTCGAATACTCCTGCAGCATTGCTTATTCAAGTTTTTCTAAATAAATAATAGTTATTGCAGTAAATGGTCTTTTTTAAAAATTATATGTACCCATAGGTCACGATTTTGTAATAAATGAAGACGGCTTCAAAGTATAGATAGAACTAGGATTTTTTCTTGCTGAACGTGATGTGATTTTCCAACTAGTAGTATTCGTGTACTCGTAATGACAAACTTGAAATATGTAATGCAACAAATATCGAATTCTAAAAATTTTAAATATTCTCCTTTTAGTTTTTATTACAATAAAACTATTTATCATGACATATTTGTTAGTTGAAATAAACTCAACATGTTTTCTATGAAAATCAAAGTACTAGACATTTTTATAAATCTCTGCTTTGATAGTTATTGAAAATTCATATCTTCAATTGTAATATCATTTATTTTTGTTTCAAAACAATTGTGCATTCCAATGTTGAAAATATACAATTCAATGGAGTAAAAAATCGAATGAGTTTATTTCTTTTCAGTTTAATATTTTTAGCAATAATTGAATGACATAAAGCTCATCAGTTGATGGGTTGGTTTTTCTTTTTGTTTTTCCTAAAAAAGCTACATGAACTTTTTACAAAAATTACATTATAAACTTGTATTTATTCGAAAGTATCATATATGATTACACAACAAATTTATTTAGCGTTGTTGATCGTTGTTTCATCCGTTCAAATAAATATTAATGTTGTAATTTCATACAAGCATTCTGACACAATAATCCTGGGAATACACTGTTCAGATGGAAAGAATAATGTAAGAAATGGAATGGAAAGACACAAGACAGAACAAGTGAGCAAAAAACTACTAAAAGAAGCAGTAAAAGGAAACGAATTACTGAAGTAAGGTTTTCATCTGATGTCGTTGTCAGAAAGCCGATACTATTCTCATTATTTGTTCAAACTGTTTTTATTCTGAGGTCATTCTCACATCGTTTGCAATAATTTACGCTTATGCTCATGTTAAATTATACATTTAACATATACATATGTATGTTAATTTTATTTTTATGAATGTCATTGGAATAATGCAGTGGAAATTTAAATAAAGGGCATTCTCTTTTTCTCACTTTAGGGTGTGCAGTAAGGAATGTCTAAAAATATTTCTTATTTTATAAACATTGTTTCTAAGAAAACATAAATCTGTTTTTATGACTCTTCTATCTTTTATTGTTTAGAGATAACTAATTAATATATGAATTCCTTAGAGATTTTTACTGTTTTTGAAATTTTTCTAATTTTTTTTAAAAATAACTTACCTAATAAATAATCAATACAATTTATTTAAATAATTTCAAATAATAGCTTAAAACTTTCTTTAGTAAAGAATAACGATGGAGTAGATTTGGAAAAGCTTGTTAAAAAAGATAAGTAAGGGAGAGAGAGAAATAGACAAAAAAAGAGAACATTTAATTCTAGCCATATTATTGCAGTAAACTTAGAAAATATAAAGCTGATTATTGCAGATAGGTATCAAGACATAAAAAATCTCATGAAAAAGTGATTTAAAAAAGAATTCTCTTTTCATTTAAGTGTTTGACTCAAATAAAAATTAAGTAAATATTCGCAGATAATGACGTATGATTTTAATAATGGGAAACAATTGACTTTAATCAAATTATCTTATTCTATCTATTGAAGTTAAATATAAAAATTGAAACAAAATTTTTATATGAAATTATTTAATGGATTAGGTTATAGATAAATGAATTTGACCAACGATTAAGTTTATTAAAATTTCACTGATTATATTTAGAAATTAATGGTAGAGTTGATTTGGGACAGTTTGCGGTGTAGTTAGTTTATGAAGTTCTGAAGTTCTAAATAATTTCAAAATTCAGTATAACATTTTTTAATAATTTTGTTTGAACTTGTTGTCATAGTTAAAATTACGAAACTCTATTAATAAATTGTTTATTGATAAAAACCAATATTTTTGTTATTAATGATTTTATTTATTTAAAATAAATACACATTTTATCCTGGTCAACGAGGATTTATTAATAGATTAGCAATCTATACTTGAGTAATCGACATCCGATACAATAGATACAGGGTTTAGGTCATGGGAAAAAATACTTCTACAGCAAAAATATAGATTTCATTATCAACTATAACAATCAAAAGCCTTTTATCTCTTTCAATCTTCTAAAAGATTAAAAAACTTAAGGTTTCTTACATAGCTTAGTTCATATTAAGTTTATTATTAAAATGAACATAAGTATTCTAATTTATAATTTATGCAATTGAATGAATAATAATGTCTAAATTTCTATGGAGCTGAAGAATTTTTTAGCATTTAATAATTTTGGTTAACTTAATTAATGTTTGTTTGTTTATTATAATTCAGTTTAATTACATTATCTTATTATATTATTATTATATTATGTCCAAGTGTACTCATTTCTGCGTATCTTTATGTTCCAGAAGCACACAGGGCATTAGAGTTACTCGAAGACTACCACGCAAAACTCACCAGACCTCAGGATAAACAGCTACGTCTTGCTATCGAACGTGTTATCAGGATTTTCAAGAGCAAACTCTTCCAAGCACTCTTAGGTAAGTCTAATTTGAGCTGCCTCTGAATGCATGAATTACTTAATTACTCCCTTTACGGTTGAAAATAAGAAGGAGCACGATGGGTTCTATCATGTCAGACCAATGCAGTAACATCACTAGATCAATAAATAGACATCAGCAAAAATTATCAAAATTGAAAATACAACAAAATTTTATTAAATCAATTTGTTTATAAAAAATATGAAAAACTTATGGAAACGATTCCAATTTCTTTAATTTTAACGAATATTAAATAATTTAAAATTAGTTTTTAATCACTTTTAGGCCCTGGCAGCCTCTTTATTGATCTATTTCCCTTATGCGTGAGTCTTATTAAAACTGAGGACATGTGCATTGCTCGAAAGTTCGAATATACATATTAAAATTTTAAACATAGATTGAATTTTCTGATTTATTTACTTAAGTAAAGTTTTAGGAATGTTTATTATTAATTTTTATAATTATATCTGTGTGAAAGTAAGGCTATTTTTATTGTATTTATTTATAATTCATGATTGAATTTTCAATAATGTTGACCCATCAACCAACACTCAAGTTATTCTTCATGACCTATATATTATTTTAACAAAACAATAATTGTCATTGAAATGAAAATGAAATTTTCTCTTTGATGAAGAATTCTTTCTTACGCTAGATGTCTTTCTATCATTGAGAATGATGTTTGAGATGAAGTTAAACCTTTCAGTGTTTTATTCAATTTTAATTAGAACTTCAATACAAAAGCAAAGCTACTGCAGCATAATTTTTTTTCGCTTTTTAAATTAAAGTTAGTTTTTACACTTTTAATAAAATATATTGAAGTATCTGAGTTTTCCATTATTACATAAAAGTGGTCTCTGGTAAAAATCAATCATATTTGCTGAACCATTACCTGGTCAAAGTCAAGTTAAAATTTTCATTAAGATTCTTGGTGATTTATTATTTTCGATAAAATTAATGTAAATTCAAGTATTAATTAAGAGCCAATCAATTAGGACGTTAAGTCGTTTAAATTAGAATATTGCAAATTCACTTAGACTTATAAATTTAATACTAATATTTCCACATCTCAATAAATATTATTATATAGCTGTACAGTCCTTGTTTTCATCTGTTAATGTATTTGATATTCATCTTAGCTTTAAGTTATTAAATAGAAAATTAAAAAGTAGTTTACACTGTGCTAATCAAGTAAATACTATTAATCCAATAAAGCCCTGAAGAAAAGCATGAGGCTGTAGTACATACATAATATGGTTAAACTAGACAGGAAGATAAACTTTGGACTAAAGATACAAGTTCAAATGTATCATGTAATTCTAAACTAAACGTGGACTCACATTGCTGCAACTACGATTCCACTCAGTAGTAAATTTGCAGTGTTCATGAGATGAGAACAGCCACTCAGACCCACGTCAATCTAGAAGATATCCTTTATGTCGGAAGAGTTAAATATTACTGTTAATTTCTAGTAAGAAATTGGTTATCTTCATGATTTCTTCATTGAAAATAAAAGATCAAACATTTTAATAGATTGTAAAATATGTTCAATCTTAAAGCAGCATTTGAATTTCATATAACAAGTTGGTAGGTAATTATATAATGATAAATAGCTGTTGATTATAAATCATAAAAATTATTGTAGTAAAATCATAGTATGAGCATTATAAATATTTTGGTCGAATGTTTAATAATTATTCAGTATGTAATGATGGAAACTTTAACCTGTATTAGTTTTAATACTTGTAATATAAGTTTGTATTATTTGGATTTGATAGTAGTTTTAAAAATGTTAGGTCTGCAGATACATACTCTACAAACAAAAGTGTTTTGAAATATATGATAAGAAATATTACCCCATTTTATTTGAGTTATTGTATATTTTTTTTTGTCATAGAAGATGTGATGTAACTCGCAGTGAAATAGTTCAATTGACTTTGTTATTATGTTAAATATTTTTTATTTACACACCAGAAAAAGTTTTTTTTTTAATTTGAATTTGAAAGATTTCATCTCTCTAGTGTAGTGGTAATAAGTTTTTTCTTGAGGTATAGAAAATTAAACGTCATTTATATCTTGATATCAAAAATGATTATATAAATATGCCTATTTTAATTTTGAAGTGTACTAAAGTATTATTGATTTATGCTTTTAATATTTAAAACATTTTTTATGACGTTTCTTTTCATAGCAAGTTCACGTGAATCTCATTTTAATAAGACGAAAAATTGAATTGATGTAAAAAAGGTACATGCTCACTTTTATCTAATATGATACGTTACTTGCCACGTGCGCTGCATATATCGTGAATTTATATCTATATTTAGTACATTTTATTGACAAAAATCTACCTTGGTAGAAAGTGTAATTCAAACTCATACCGCGCCAAATAAAACATAAAATTTTTTTTATTCTATTTAAATCAAATATTGAAAAGACTTTAAAAAAAAATTCAGACGTAGGTGTGTGAAGATAAATATTAAATAATATTCCATTATAAAAATTAAAATCATGAAAAGAACATTATCTGAAATGAGAAGCCCAAAAGTTCTTTAATGAGAAAACTTTTCTACCAACTGAATATTATTTATTTTAACCATAACAATAGTATTAATCATAATAATAATAATGTGTGAAGCTTTTATAAAGCAATTAAATTTAATGATGAAATATCAAGTGAAAAAAAAACAAATCGTAAAAGTTCTCGAGAAGTTAGACATTTGTTATTTATGATCGAATGGTTTTACCTCATATTTCCAATATGTACTTAGGTGCCAATACCAACAGTCGAACATAAATCACATTGTTTTGCATACAAGATTTTATCCAAGCTTTCACATTCAAGTATTTTCTTATTTTGTGGATATTAGTGGCTAGAAGTGTTTCCAGACTGTACAACAAATATATTTCTATTTTTAAATTTAGTTTAAAGAAAATATTCTAAAGGAAGAAATTTTCAAAATCCTTACTGAATAAAATATTGAAATATTTTTTTAATTTCATTTGTCAAATGTCAACATGTCAGTCGAGCAGACATTTTTGCATTATTATACTTTTGTAATTTTCAACATACAAACGTAGATAATTGAAAAGTGTTGAAAAGACTTGACGATTATAGTTTAGAGATTGATATTTTGAAATGCAAAAGCTACAAAGACGGTTGAGGATACGTGAAGACAAAGGGACGTGATGAAACGATGTTCATGAAACATAAGCCGCTTTTTCATTTGACGCTCAGTCCATCCATCTTAGTCTATCTTGTTCCGTCAACCACGTGACCATGTCTTGAAAGAACAGAACATGTAGTTTTTCTTATGTACACATTACTTTTTTTCTACTTAATTTTAAATGAGTACAGAAACTCAAAATTATCTTGATTGTACCCCATAAAATACTTTTTAGAAGATTTTTCAACAAAAATAATGAATATGACTATCTTGAAAATAACTATTATTCATTAAGAATTCTTATAAAAGCAATTATTTAATTAAAATTCCTATTCAAAACCATTATTCAACGGATCGATGCATAATTAAAATTTTTCCATCATTAAAAAATTTCATAATATTTAACTTCTCTTTATTTGCATTTTTTTCACACAAACATATTATTTTTAATTTATTTAAAATCTCTTTAGACAGCTAGAAATTACATTTTTTATAATAGTTTCTGTTTTATCAACCTAACATGTTTGAGCTTTTCCTTCTTTACCATCAACTGCCTGAAAACTTGCAAGCTTTTTCATTTTCCCTGGATGGTAATATAAAGCTCACTGTCAGTTGATAAAAAAGATTCAAACCGGAGTCAGGTTTGGAATAAATTTTTTCCATTTTATCAGCATCAGTATCACTTTTATCCTTTATACAATTTCATGATAACATTCTGAAGTATTCGCGCTAGATAACAGGATCAAAATGCTATGATAAATAAAATATCTTCTAAAGGAATGGAATTTTTAATGACATTGGCAAATTTTCAACAACTTTTGCTTTTGAATATTCATTTGCTGTGTATGAAATATGGTTTAATGTAGCTAATAAAGTTAATCAAGTTTAATAAACGTAATTATGTCAAAAGATGATGATAAAATTAATGCTTAACTCCTGATGTCTGACACGAATTGAATGATAAAGCTGCTGCAATTAAAATTACTCTTCATTTATGAAGTTGAATTTTTTCCATTTTTAAAATACTGATGCTTAAAAAAGTTTTTACTACCAACATTTAATTAAATTCCACATAAAATATTGATGAAAGCTTCATTACAAGCCTTAATCAAATGCTTTTTTTATTACAAAACTATTCGTTGTATAAAATTTTTTCATTGGAATTTAAGTATTTCTATCTTTCCACTCTTTGTATTGATACTGAAGGCACATCAGAAGAGAGTAATTTATATGATAATTAGTCTCTGGCAGACCAGAATCTTCAAGATGCTTCTGTAGGATTCATTTTCTAGAATTCAAGTGCAGATGCATCTGCAAACTTTGCTCTTCTATTCATTCTTATTTTCTTTTAAAATCCATCTTATGCACATATGTAATCAAGGATTCCCTTGTCAATTCTTAAATCGAATGATGCCATTCTATTATGTTTGAATTTAAATTTATAACAAATCTCAATTATAATATACACGATGGTCTAATAAATGTACAAAAATCATTTTCAAAAGGGAGTATTTTTTAGAAATTTCTTGATTTAATAAAAATGAATGAATGTTTATTACAGGACTGGAAAAAACGATGAATTAATGTATGAATATCACAATAACTACAAACTTCACTGAATAATTGATTAGGTAGCAGAGTATCAATCATCTTTTTAATGAATTAAAACTCGAGTTTAAACAGTTATAAGACGTGTTATGATTAATATTCAACGCAAGTAATCAATTTATTTAAAAAATCAATTCTATTCAGTATCGATTGAAAAAAAATATTAACAAAAATAATGACTTAACTTAAACCCATTGAGTTAAATATCATATTTATTTATTTATTATTCTAAGTGTTCATGTAACTATTACAACAACATTCCTTAATGTAAAATGAGATAAGATTAATGATCTTCTTGTTATCAAAGTAACATTTTGCAATATCAAGTTATTAACTCATATGAGAAATTTTCTGCACTGATGATATTTACTTCAAAGCTCTATGCTCTTCCTTTACCATGATGAGCTGAATTTGTATTCGATGTTTATCGATTTGTCTGATAGCACAGAAACTCTATACAATATTGTCCTTTTTATCTCACAATTTCGTTCTCTTTCATTACATAATGTAAGAGATGTGAAAATGCGATAAACCTACTTTTTTTATAGCATGTATAGATCGCTCCTGGTTCACAGCATTTATCCGAATTACATTCACGTATAATTCTTTTTACAGCTTAAGGAAAATCGATTCTGTTAATGTAGATATCGATTTGTGACTTATGTACGAAACCGCAAGGCTTGAATATCACCAGTCCAGCCAACGGGTCAATAATTCGAATCGAGATTTGGATAACCAGGAAAAAAGAGAGAGAGATGTGACTATAAAATACTAAACCACGATCAATCGTATTACATATTACCAGTTATTACATTCGGATTTTAATATCTGTTAAGTTGGAAAATGATAAAATTTTAATCGAAAAACGTCAAATGGTGATGTTATTGAAAGAGTTATTCATCTAGAAGTGTATTTAACATTTTTTATTTTCATAATAAACTTCATTAATTTTACTTGATATTTTTATTGGAGAATATGTGTATAGGGTTGTAATATGATGGTATTCAGAGCGATTAGTTGAACGATGATAGACAATTTGCCGGGTCAATTATACTATCGAGCAATTTTAATCTATCTTATTTGATAAAATCGATTTTCAGAAGTAATTAGTGTCATAGGACTCATATTAGAATGTGATCAAATAATTCTAGATTAATTAATTGTTTCAGGTACATTCAATTGGTATAGGGATTTAGAATCTTTGATAATTAATGAACATCAGTTTAGTGTAGTTATGATAATTTTATGATCATTGTTGGCCGAATTAATCCATAAATTATGGTATTTTTATTTTACAAAAAAAAAATAAAATAAAGTATTGAAAATAATAATTTAATAATTATTCAAAGATCATTACATAGTGATCAGAACGAATAAATTATCTAAAAATAATTTTAATGTTTTTAAAAAAATCCTTTAAATTACTAGATATTGTATAGTTGTGAATAATTTCTGAAAATAATATTGATTATTGAAATAAAATTCCACAAATGAATGCATTTGAGTTGTTGAACTGTATTAAATAAAAAAATTATCACTTAAGAGCTAAAAAATAATTATTCAAGGAACTAAAATGAATTAATTATCAAATATTTTACATAAAAAGTAATAAATACGTAACCTATATTCCATATTAGTTTTATCATAAAGAAATGCTTATAACTTTTTTTATTAACATTAATGAATGCATGTAGTAAAATAAAATATTACTTGGTTCAGATAAATAGAGTGAACTTAATATAAATGTGGTTCAAGTGTAAAGCATTAATTATACAGAAATAATCAAAGTCAAAGTTATTTCGGTGAAATCTAAAGTATGACACTTTGTGAAAGAATATTTTGAAAATGACATTTGAAGATATACGATGCTTGTATCTCGCAGCGACAGCTTTTTATTAATGCCACTCGACCTCGTACAGCTCAAAGTACCTTGAATCAGCATAAAATCTCGCATAGGAATGCTTTGTAAAACACAACGTGAAAATCTCTTGAGAATGAAAGCTCTTGTTTACGGCTCTTCAGAAGTCAAAGCATATATCAATGATCAATTATAGACAATCTGATTCGTTGTCGCGTCGTTTCAGTTAGTGATAACGTCAGTTTGGATAATTTACGAATATCAAACCTGTTATAGATAGTGCCTGCCATGACGGATATTGCCAAATTCGTGCGCTGTGAATATTTGCTTCCCGTAAATATAGTGTTAACCGACAAGTCGCATTGGTAGTTAGATAACATAGAATGGGATTCAGATAACTGATAAAATTTTATTGCATTCCATGTTAAAAAAAAAGTATCAAGGATTTACTCTAAATGTTATACAATATTATCATTTAATTTTCATTTATTATTTATTCAATTACATATTATTTTACGAATCATTTACTTAGTAATTAATTTTATTTCAATTTCAATTCTCTTATTCACTGGTATTTCTATTAATAGCATTTATTTTGCATGTTTCCATTCAATTTTTAGTAATAATCGTCCTAAGAGAAAACAATATATTATTTTATTCATTATTTATTTTATTTCGAATCATATGGTAAAATGTAATAATTACTAGGAAATAAATACATACACTGAGGGAAAAAATTTTTCGTTCCAATGAAATACTTTTTTGAATCGAATCTATAAAATAATTAATTGATTTAAAGAAATGTTTTTTAACAACAATAAGCTGATATTGTTCCAAAACTAGATTTATTCGGTACAATATCAGCTTATTGTTGATAAAAAACATTTCTTTAAATCAATTAATTATTTTATAGATTCTATTCAAAGAAGCATTTCATTGAAACAAAAATTTTTTCCCTCAGTGTACAGATAATATTTTGATTTTATATTTTATCAAGTGGATGTTTGTTTGATTTTAATAAATATTGACTTGTTACAGACAATAATATTGACTTGATTCCAGTAATTCTTTACTTGATATTTTTTTTATGTTTTCTGAGTTTATTGTGCTCAAGCGATATATTGATTGAGTAGTATATCCTATTAGTATTTACTATTGGTGACGATTTTATTTTTTCTTTAAAGTTTAGTGAATAATTTTTTTTTCCAATCATTGTGAAAGCACCAATATAACATAGTAGAGTAGTGAAATGACATAGTTATTTTAAATGTTTTATTTCCATTTTCACTCGAGCTTTAAAATTACTGTCCCTTTGTTTATCATGTCCAGTATATGTAAATAGCTGTATGTAGTCTACAAAGGTAATAGAATCGATTTTAGCTTTTAAACCTTCCAATAGCAGTGTTAAAATAAATACGAAAAAACTGCGAACCACATTCAGCTTTCATTAAACCACAAAGTATTAAATTCATATTTGTAATTAACGTTTTTATATAATTTTTTTTTTAATTTGGGAATAGCAAGTTGGTTGTTTGAGTAGGCTAAATCGTATTCAACCTCTTTTTTTATTTTAATTTCAAGCTACATATTTTTTTAGTTTGAATGTACAGATATTTTTTTTCACGATAGTATCTATTTATTCTCTATACACCATTATTATTATCATCTAAATAATAGATTCAGTTTTCAATCACTTGTAAAAACCGCAGTATAAAAAGTTTGGTTCATTTAATGATATATTGAACAAAATTAATATGTTGAAGTACTTCATTTTAATTGTTAAATATATTTTATATCAGTTTAAAATATAATAGGTTAAATTTATTTTATTTCTATAAATTACTAACAATGTATCACTTTTGACAGTTAAATTTATAACTTTACTATCTGCATGAGTTTAGATGTCATACGAAAACCAAATATATTTAATTATTGTTACATAAACTTGAAATAATTAATAACACAACTATTACTAAATATCCGATTTTATCATTAATTAATAATCTGTCATGAATCAACACTGTTAGCTTATCACCATTGTTTAGATGGTACTTTTTTTGATAATTTAATTTATTTAATGAAGTACAATAGTTAAATAGTTTTTAATAAATTGCTAGGAATAAAAAAAATTAATTATCGGTTGTGACAAAAAGCTGTCTGATTTGTCAAAGTTAGCCAGATTGACTTGGGTTTTACACAGAAAACAGTTTTTGGTTGATACAATCAAACTTGTCTATAATGAATTGCTTAGTACCACAATTCCTTGATTTATTAAAGTTCTGCCTTCGTTTTACCTCTATTAGTGAAATGCGCACGTAAATGCGCAGAAAATGTAAATTTAAACGTATGATATCTTTAAAGAGAATCCTAGAAAGTACGTACTTTAATATACTCTGTAATTTTTATGAGTTTTAGAGTATTCTAGAAAACTTTCTTTAACATCAAAAAAATATATGATTTAAAAAACCTATTTAAATATAAAAAATCATCATTTTATTTAATTATTATCCACATCATTACGTTTGATAATAAATATTAACTATTTTTTGATCTTATTACTTAAAAGAGATTTTTTAATAAAAAAAAAAATACAGCTTGAAAAGAGGTTGATATTTTTTTGAAACAATCTGTCTTGAAAATGCCGATAATAAAAGAATGTCTTGAAGTAACGTGGCACAGATGTTGAACGCTATTAGTAAATGTAGTTGGTAGAGAGATCGAAATTTTCACTTTAAACAGACAGGTTTAACTATATCTGCCAACGTTTGCTTCGTTATTATAGCGATTTTATCCAATAACATTCAGTTCAGTTCACTGGGATAATTAGTATTGCTATTTTAGCAATATCAAATAGTACGTCTAGAATAATATTATCGTTTCAAATGTCTAGATTATTAGAGAAGTGATACATCTTTACCAAGACGGAAGGAAAATAAAATGTGAACGAAATAAAATGATTTAAAATGTTTATTATATTGTAGTATTAACAAAAATTTGAAAAAAAAGAAAAAATACTCGAAAGTATGACAAGAAAATTCTTCAGATCTTTACTCATGATTATGTCGAGTTTTAATGACTCCATTCTTAAATGATAAATGTTTAAATAGTGGTAATATAATATAAGGAGTCGACATGATTCAAGAGCTAAGTAATAAAGAATCTTTTTGTTGAACTTTTATGAACAATGAGTACACTCTGAAATCAGAAAGTTGAGAAGTCAATTATAATTTTTGTTCTAATGGATTATTAAACACGTCTTGAAATTATTTTTTATACTTTTTACAGTGAATTTTTAATTTAAAAATATTGTGGTTAACTAAATGAATTTTTTAACAATTGAATGTTAGGATGGTTGAAGTTTGTAAAAGAAAATAATTGTAATTTTTATAGAATGTGGTCAGTAAAATATACTTGTTGGTGATCCCAGTAAAGGTGTGGTCACGGCTTTTACTAAAATCGATATAAAAATATTTTTTAAAACCACAATGCAGTTTAAATAAAAAAAAATTTTTTAATTTTAATATCAAATGATTTCATAAGAAATATTTAGAAAATTTTATTCATTTATTAAATAATATTTTTTTAATATTTCTTTATCAAAAGCTCATAAAAAATTGAACTTGTATTTCGCGTGCAAACAATTTTGAATTGGAAAAAAAATTCACGTCACAAAAATTCTGTATCATTTGTATTCTTTTCAACAACTACAATTTTACTTCGAAAATTATTTCTCTTCTACAATGATCTTCTTTTTTAATCTCAAAAAAAAAACGTCTTGAAGTTTTCATTCCTGTGGTGTATTTTACAATTGTTAATGACTTCAATTGATTAAATTCACTTTTATAATACTCTTCTTCCAATGGAAAATAAATTCTTAGTATTTCAATCCTTCTTTCTATATAATTTTCAACGATAATTATTTTCAAAAATTCACTTCTATAATTCATTAAAAAAATATAAAATTGGAAAAAATCCATCAATGAAATCTCGATAGCTCACTCTCGATTCAATACTCCATTACTTTCCATGATTAAAAACTGAAACGCAGTCTGTAATTTAAATAATGCGATTAAAGAGCCATTAAAGCTCGCTGTAGGCTATAGTGATACAATTTAAGTTCCGTTTGCGATATCTGTGTCGTGGTTGCACCACAGCACGTTCATAGATTTGCAATTGGTAGTATAAAGACAAATATATGGCTGCATACAAGTCTATGATATTTGAAATGTCGAATTATCTTAATATATCTTGCCATGAAATGTGGCATCCTTTACGAAAATTATTCCAATTATCTTTGACATAAGCTGTATTGAATGATAGATATAATTATAATTAATTTACTTATCAGAATATACTCATTAATAGAACATATAAGTCTTTAATTATAAATTTTATCAACTTGTCTTAATATTGAACTATAAACAATTATCTAAGTGAATATCTTGAGATAATTATTAAACATCGTATATGTTTGGAGAAGATTTAGACGTATTTTCCGGTAACTCTAACGAGTACTCAAGTATATGTTGCGTTCACAAAACTAATTAGTTAATGAGACAACTCCTCTTTTATTATCTACAAAGAAGTTAATGACTGTGAGGCTACACTGTAGGTACTAGTTGGTTACTACCTGTCACCTCTAATTAGATTCTCCATGTCAAAGCATCTCTTCGTGTAGAATCTGCAAGAACGAGCAGAGAGAAATGAAATTCCTTGGGTAGTAAATATTTCAAGACATCGATGTACTATAAAATTTATAAATTAACTCTATAATTACATTTAGTAAACAACCCTACCTTTATAAACTGTATAAATAGTTGGAAGATTTATTTATCAATTGTAAAAAAATCGATTTGTTCCTCAGAGAGAATTTCATGAGTTTATTTATCTACATTTAATTGTAATAAATGTCTTGTTCAAGTTCATATAATGAAGATTATACATTTTAGTATTTTTACAGAGTAACTATTCATCCATATCATGTTTATTCATATGACAAATTCACACACAATTGAATAACACATGAATAATATTTAACTATTGTTTTTATCAAAAATACATTAAAATACTAATTTAAATGACAACATTTATCTCAAATCATGATTAATTTACTATTCAACAATGGACAAGTAAATATATACTGTTTGTAATTGTGAATATAGTCTTGATTTAAACAGTGATACTTTTATGATTCCCAAATGGTGATTATTGATTACCATTAATTTATTTTAAGACAGCAGTTTGACTCTGACCTGGGTCATCAAAGTGGAGTGCCCAGTGGTTTGGTTTAGATTAGAATCTTCTAAACAAAACTTAAGTTATCATTTTAGTCCTTACCAAGTTAGATAGTTAGAGAGACCATTTGCGAAGACAATAATCTAAAAAACACTGAAAAATACATACTTAATGTGATTTAGGTTTCATTTCAATATTTTAGCAAGAACAAAAAGTGGCTTTCAATTTTCATTCGACTCAGGAAAATTTATGTTACCTTTGTTTAACGTGGGAAAAAGAGAAGTCAATCTTTGTTTCTACTAGAATAGTACTGGATTAAGAGTAAATTATGTTAAGAATGTAAGGTATTGATAGAGTGTATCAAATTGGAAAAAAGAGTTTCGTAAGAAGAACAACTCGAGCGGAAAAATATTGAGTCTCCAACTAAGATTGAATCAAGGTGCATCCTGATTTACATGTCAACGCCTTAGAAAATTAAGCATTCCTTCATCAGCTTTCTACTTGGATAGATAATTAATAGGTCATAACAGATGTGAACATAATATTGAATTAATGAATTATGCTTATTAACAATTGATAGAGAAGCTCTGAATTTGATTAAAAATTGCTATATTTCTCGTGTTTAATATCTCCAAATACTGAAAACATTGTGGAGTCTTCTAAAATTCGATGTATTTAAAGTTAAATATTTGCGGTTGGAACATTCGAGTTGTATGCAACCATGGTTTTGAGTAAACTGTAAAAAAAAGTTGTATATTTTAGTGAAATTTGTGTTATACTATTTTGTGTAATAAAAGCTGATCACGTGGAGTGGTTCTGTTAAATTTCATTCATGAATATTTGTTCAAATAAACGTTATATAAATTGACTACAAAATGCAAAAACTCTTAAATGAAAGAAAATTGAAGCATCTTAAGAAATTAAGATAACATTTTTTATTTTTATATAGAGTAATGTTCAATTTAAAATCCGTGATTTATTAATATTGAAAACTTTTTCAAGTCAATTTTCTGCTGGATTAATTTACCAAGTTGAAAGTCTTAGAAGCCCATTTATATTAATGAGACTCTTTGCTCAATTTCATCAGCAGTACTGCTGTTAACTTTTTCATTTGTTAGCAAGTACAAATGTCCTATTCTCTTGTAGTAATTGACACGATTCTTTATACGACAGCTATCGTTTTTTTTTGTTTCTTCTTTATACTACTTAAGTTGATGATTTTTTTGTAAAACTTTAGAAGAAGTATTGAAAAGGTAACATAGCAGTGAATATAAAAAGTATTACTGAACTTTCAGTGAAATCAAATAATATAGATTTCTCTGTCTACGGTTTCTTTAATTTTGTTGTTAACAAAATGAAAAAGAATTCTTTCTATGTCATTTATTGATTCATTAAATTTAAAAACAATTTCCTAGAGACACTATTTATTTATCGAAATTACTGTCAATGTTTTTTTAACAATTACTTAAAATTCTAATTTTCAATTCCAACAGACTTCAGTTACCAATAGGTTAAAAGCTTTTCTGAGATTTTTTTTAATTAAGAGCAAAATAAATTATTTAAACATAAGTTAATATTAAATATGAAAGCATTTCCAATTTTGGTCCATCTTTTGATCTCAAATGTCTGACCATCGGTCTATTTATACTACTCAAATGCTTCTCATGAAAAATAAATTCTATTTAAAAAGAAAAAGCTCCATGAATTAATTATCTTAATTAATTATTCTAACCTATTTGCTGATTTTTTCAGTTTTAATTCATGCTTGTAAAAAATTAGTTAACATTTAAATAATATTAACAACCCCTTTTTTTTAATGATAATATATTTGAATAAAAGCTACCAGCTTTTTATAAGGAAGAACAAGTTTGAAAGAATGTTCTACTTATCACTGTGATAAACAAAACAACTTTGTTGAAAATGATTTAACTTTCCAACAAATGATATATTGATGTTTCAGAAAAATTTAAAGCACTCTATAGAGAAAAACTAAATTTTCTTTGCAAATGTATCTAGCATGAAATATGTACTTTAGTATATTATCGAATACATCGACTTATTTTATTAAAACACGTATACATAAATATAAGTAATTCGTAATTGCTTTCTCGCCGAAAGTACATAAATTTAGAAGTTTAATTAATGATCCAAGTGTGTACCATTTATTTGCGGTTCGGAATTCTCATAAATATGGATACACATTTATACCAAACTTATTATATAACTCACCATTGTAAATCGACTTACACAGAATTGCTGAATCTAATCATCTTATTGGAAAATAACATTCATTCTATTTATAACTCCATTAGCAACATTTTAGACAGTTAGCCATCTACATTTCTAAATAAATCGTAGCGATCTTCACGTTTTTATTATCTGTAATTGTTTTATAGTGACATTGATTATGAGGTTATTCAAAGATTTTTTTATTACATAAACAAGTATATTTTTAATAAAAGAACAAGTCATGGGTTGTTGTTCATCTTCAATAATTTCCTGTGAAAAATTAACGCAGTTCAATGATATCATTGATGATGATGATGATGATGATAATGATGAGGAAATCGACTCAAGAGCACTCACTCATTTGTCAGTACCAATAATTTCATTAATTGGTGGTCCTGGTGTTAATAAAACAATTTTGGGAAAGCGTTTAGCTGATGAATTTGGATTTTCTGAAATTATATCATCAGAATTAGTGCGAATGGAAGTGTCAAACGATACAGAACGTGGTAGACAGTTTAAGAGGATAATGTTGGAGGGTCATAATTTACCTGATCGAATAATCTTCAAGATAATTCAGAGAAAAATGTTATCCTTCGTAAATTCCCGTGGATTTATTATCGTTGGTTATCCACGAACAAAAATTCAAGCGAAACTTTTTAATTCACAAATCAGACAACCAGATTTGATGTTTTATGTTTGGGCTGGTAAACAATTTATTGAAGAAAGAATAAAAGGTCGTGCTATTGCTAATGAACGATTTGATGATACTGTGGATGCTATTAATATACGGGTAAAAACATTTTTTCGTAATATTGATGGTATTTTAAGAGTGAATAAAAATTGCGTTACGGTTATTGATGGACAGAGAGAGATAAATGAAATTTTTCATGCATGTCGTGATGCAGTTAATAGCATGCTAATTAAATATCAAACAAAATAGCAATTAAAATGATTTAAACAATAACAAAGTTTAATCAATAATAAATATATTAGTAATAACGTTTTTGTTACTTTAATTTTTGGAGTTAATTTGATTTATCAGAAAGTTGCGCAGAAGATTGCCGACAGAGAAAAATTTTCTCTAACATAATGATATCAATCTAACGGACAATGTAGGTGGATGGATGAAAGAAAAAAGAAAATCTTTGACGCGGAGCCAGCCGGAAGCTCAATTTGAACTATTGCAATTTATCGAATCTTTCATGGCGACGTTGAGTGGATACAAGTCTGAAAACGAATGTCTTTCAATTCTAATACTAGTCTTGTTGAATGTCAAATAATTGAAATGCCTATCTCTGAGAATTTTTGTGATCAAATCAAGTGTTATTGTCATTCTGATTCACAGTTTTTTTTTATTAAATATCTATAAAAAGATATCAATAAGATTCTTTACTTCAATTTACAACAAAAACATTTTCAAGTAGAAAATATTTCTGATAGATATTCATTTAAATTCAAATAGCTGAAAAATATGATATCAGTAATTTTTTTTTTATTATTTTTGCATTAATTAAAAGTTATTTATTTGAATATTAAATTCTATACTTTAATAAATATTTCACTGGAAAATATTAAATAATGAATCAAGGATTGAATGTACTTTTTTTCTATATTAATTAATAAATAAACTTGTGGTATACTGATGAAGAATCAATGTTATGTTTAAATATTCAATATCAAGAGAAAAAAATAAATTTTGAAACGGTTTTATTAATTTCTTTAATAAATACTGCTACAATTTTCTCATCAATTTAACTTCGTAAACATTTATATTTCTCTTCAATGAATTTGCAGCACGTAAAGTTATTTCCTGAGTTATAGAAGTAATATAGTAATGAAAAAAAAAAGAATACTTGATGTAATTATTATCTTGTTGGGAATGCTGGTGGTGTAGTTAATTGAATTTCTCGTATAACTTTTCATACATTACGTATTTAGAAGTGTTATATAATGATATTACAATATTAAAAGTTTGTAGGATAACTAAATTGTTGAGAATTTCGTGTATATTTAGATGATAACAATAAGGTTTGGATTCTAGAATATTCTAAAATGAAATTAGACGGTTGGATTATTTCGTAGGGTATCAGATAACTTGTAAAACTTGTCCAATCAGCCGTGTGATTGCATACGGTCTTTCGATATAATCCTTAATAGATACTTGCATTTGAGAATTAAATATTTTGCTTGTAGCAATTTATAGGTCACTTGATTTTTCAATATACTCGGGGAAATGAACTTGCATACTTCCTTGGAGAAAAAATGAGAGATGAGAACTATCTTTCGATTGATTTCATGCAGCCTCTTTAATTTCAATGCACAAATATTTTTGCTGTTGTATACTTGTTGATGCACATAATGCAAGATTCATCTCAAGCCATGTTTATAATTCTAAGGAATATACTTGTATGTCTTACTATCTGCTATTTCATCGTTCTATACAAACCGTATCTGATGTTACTATCAACAATGTACGAACTACATTTTAAAAGGCAATATTTTTCAAATTTTCTTCTTCCAGACAAGTATTTTCTTTAAGACTTGCAATATCAACTTGATAAAAATGCAAATAATGTTTAAGATTACCCTTTACTATTTTGTGATTCTGCCATTCTGAATTTTCATGTTGTACATACTTGTGTTAATATCATTTTTGAGATGTTATTATTGTGTTAACAGAAAAAAGATCTTTTTATCCAGAATTTTAAAATTTTTTTCGCTTTTAGATACTTGGATTTTTTTATTTTATTTCATTTTAATGATTGAGAGAAAGTTAATGGAGTAATACTTTGAATTGTTTTCACCCGCATCAAACAACTGAAATAAATTGCCTTGAATAGTTGCCACTTTGCTGAAAAAAATTAGCAGTTCTGTTTTAGAGTGGAGCTTTGTTTTTAGGTAATCACTAGAAACTTGAACAAAAGAGATCATTTTCAATCTATTAAAGAGTAAGTTACTTTAATATATTGAAAAATTAATTCATCATTTAATACAAATAAATATTACATAGTGGTAAATGAGGACTAAAATTATTAATTGTTGGTAAGTTGAATAGTTGATGATGAAAGAGTAAATTATATAATCCCTGGTTACATATTTTTTTTACAATTTATTCAACAGCATACAATGTAAAACTCATGTTCATACATGTTTTATTTAGTGTCCATAAAATATATGGTTTACATTATAATTTTAAATACAACGGGTCTTTCAGATCATTTTTATAATTTGATCATATTCACCACAGTTGATTAATTTTTTTAAAAATCTAACGAATTATTGATTATCTAAAATCGTCTCACTAGGTATAATAAAATTCAAATTCTCTTTAAACAAAATAAATAATAAAGTTGTTCTAACCTTTTGAAAAATTAATTGATTAACTTTAAAGTAAGAATAACTTATTCATATATTATATTACTATATGTCATTCAGTATTAATTATAAATTTTACAATAGTGAATTTTTATCAGGAAATGATTGGCTTTTATTACATATATAAATGTAGATTTAAAATAATACCATGATAGAAATAAGCTTATTTTAAGAGTATTTTTAATCTACCAAGTTCTACAAATGAAACAATCACCATTCAATTTTTATTTATCAATTAAAATCTAACTCACACTGAATCACTCTATTCAGTTAATTAATCTTAATAAACCACACCAGCTAGTAGCATGCTTTGATCATGAACACAATGGATCTAATGTTTCCATTGACGTAATCATTAATCCATTTCAATAAAACTAGCTTTATTATCAGTATCTTGTAGTAAATTCAGTGTTTAAAATATTATTATCTACAAATAGTCTCTCAGAGACGTAAATTCCCATTCAATAGATCTTCGTGAGGTCATTCAGATTAGACGGGGTATATAACAATGTTCGAATCTATCATTGGTCCACAATCGTTTACTATTGTACACATACATGTTCGTATAACAATGAATATAGAGTTCACATCATAGTTATTATCTCTGTCCTATAACTAACCCCCATCAATTTTACACTTTATATTCGTTTATATCTATATCTTGATTCTTGCACATTTATGTATTTCTACATGATCAGATTTTTCCTAGATAATATAGTTGGATCCATAAAATACATAAAAAAATTTTATCCTTATACTTTTATAAATTAATTCTCCAACATAAAGGCACTTTTTATATTTATCCATCAAATTTACTACTTGCTGAGTACACTAGTATTGACACACGTCCTTTAGTTTCTCGCATTATTTGAATTTATTTCATTCTAAAATTATAACAAAAAACTTTTCTTTGAAAACTAAAATACATGTGAAGGTAAAGCTTTGAAATACATTTTACGTCTTTTTAGTCATCTCCAGCAGTTTCCAACATTCACCTTCTTGTGCTGCCTGCATATATATCATTTCATTTCTAGACTTTACTATTCTCACTACTTGCAAGAAGAATAATATTCCTTTATACTTTTTTTTGGTTGTCACTAGATGGTTGAACATTCATCGTTGTTTTATAACATTACGTTTACAAGATATCTCCTTTCTTCATTATTATAATGAATTTTTTAGTCAATAAAAATTATTAAATTATGAATTTATTTGATAATGTAATAATTAAAAAAGAGATATTAAAGTGGTCATATGATTAAATTATAGACATTTTTGTATATTACTTGCTTCAAGTTTTTCAACTAAATATGGGAAATGGTCTATTTCTCAATTACCTCAAGTATCCTAGAAAGATTTTTTAGAGATAAAATTACTGTCATATTGCAGTAAAAGTTAAAAAAAAGTCAAAGAAATGGAAAAATTAGTCAACTTGAAAATAAATTACTCTACAAAAAATATTAATTAGTTGAAGTTAATTAAATTTAATGCTTTTTAAAGTAATGTTTATCTTCAATATGACAGAAATGTTTACGCGAAATACTTTTTAGCTTACTAAAAAATTTAACGTTAGTTTATTTTATTTTTTTAAATTTTCAATTTATGTTTTGATTATCTAAAATTTTTTCTGTTAATAATGATTATTTATTCAAAGCAATCGATTTCAAATAAATTACTGAACGTGTCGAAGGATGTAATCAACTTTTCAATACCCACTAGAAAATTACAAGATCAACAATAATAAAAAAAAAAAACGAACTTTTCATCAAAAACACAAAGTTTCTCGTACGTTTCCTTTTACGTTCGTTAGAGAACTTTCCCTTTTATCCTCTTCTGGTTTAGCACTAGCTAGTTTAGGTTGGGGTATGTATTGCAACTAAATCCGCCTGTGGCTTCAGTGAAAGACATGGATGTGCACATAGGGACCGTGAGAATAGCATAAGTAAATGAGGTAGGATGAGGAGAACTGTAGGTGTCGGTCTAAATTGCTCAAGGAAATTACACTATTTCGATACAATTATCCATTACTTAATCAAACAAATAACATGATACGATGTAACTATGTTGGTCAAAACAAGAATCTAATTAATAAAAAAATTAAAACATAAATCAGAAAGAATAATGTAATTTTCAAATAAATCATTAGATGTAAAAAAATAGGAGAACATGATGAGCATCAAAAGGTTATAGCAATCAAAACTACCTTATATGATTGAATTATTTGAATACGTTGTTGGGAATATGAATGAAATCTTGTGAGTTTTACTAAGATATGAAAGTCACGATCTGCAATTAATGAAAATCAATGCATTATTCAGTATCTTTTGAAAGATACTATTTTCGTGGGTTAGCTACAACCTGAGTAAAATTCTCTTCGGCACTTTACTGTGTCTAGACAGGTCGGTCTACATCTTTACGGACCACTTCATTCCTAAATAACTGCACCTCTACGGCTGTCTACGTGCACTTGGGTTATCCTCAAATGAAACGGCTCAGTAATGCTTCTAGAAGTTTAATGTAGTCATCTTGATTCGAAAGACGGTATTAAATGTATTATTTTTATTTTATGATGACCATTTGCCAAGCTTTTAAGAATCTCTGAATGCATACGATTAAATATATTAATATCTCATGTTTCTAACAGAGAAAGTAGATCAAATTTTTCAAAAACTACGGATAATTTTATTTTAATTTAATTTTTTTTTTTACAATCATTTAGGCACATTACACATTCAAGTGTTTAATAAAAATTTGTAGTGAAATTCTTTTCTTTGTAAAAAATAAGATTGGCAGAAAAAAATAGCTACATGAAGGATAAATTGAAAGTACTATGGTTGTTTTAATAATTATTGTTCATAAATGATAATTATCAGTTTTAAAGCTTCTTTAAAAGACTTTAAAAGTTAGTGTTATAATAAAAATGATTTGAAAGATGAGTTGTAAGAAGTTTTAAATTTGTTTTTAGTTAAATTTTAATGATATTAAAGATTTTTATGAGAGAATTAATTGGGTGTGAATATTACTAGATTTCATAGCTTTATAAACAGTGGTATTAAAATATGATAATTTGGAAAATGAGGATGTATAGTCAAGAGAGTTGCGGGTAGTAGGAGAGATGAGTAAAATGGAATAATAGTAAAAATATAGCAATTAAGCTGATCCTAAAATGGTATGATTGTTAATCAACTGTTGCTATTTGAACTTATTAGTGGCATAAATGAACAAATATTTAAGTATATCAAATTAGCTGAACATTTTTATGCTATCAATCATAATCAAAGAGGAAATTGATCGTGATAGTTTATTCATGTATATAAAATGTCTACCATTACAGAGAGAATTTTTTTTTAAATAAAATAATGAATTATTTTTTTCGTTTTCATTAAAATATTATGCATATTTTAATCTACTCATCAATAAAATAATTAGTATTCATTGTTTCAAAAATATTGATTGTATTTAATGAGTGCATACACAGTTTCTGTAATTAATTATTGTTAATAATACATTCAATATTTTTGCTGTTATTTAACCATAAATTGTATATTTCCATAATATTTTTATATTTTTACACATCACTTAATTTATTGGATGAATTTATCCAATAGATTCATTAGGTTTTATATTACAAAAACTAAACAGCAAAGAATTTACTGGAGACTAATTTTCTCCAACTTTCTAATTTAACCCTACTTAACCCTAATCTACCTGTTGGTCCCATTCTATTATTCTGTATTAATAAATAAATCCTGTGAATAGAATTCTGTAGAATATAAACAGCAATGATAAATTATTATCATTATTAAATGTACTTGTTTTTTTTTTTATTATTGTACCCTACAGCTACAGCAGATATTAATAGTAATTTTATCTTGTATAAAATTGTGACAAAAATTAATTTAACAGTTGGAGATAAAACAATAATTTATAACAAATGATTAAAAAAAATACAATGGAAAAAAATCCATCTATAACATGACAAATTCACATTTCCGTTCTTCTAATAAAAAATCCGAAGGAAGGTCTCGACATTTTCTACGTGATCCGAGTACGGTAGACAGTTTTGGTATTATGTTGCCATATCTTTTCAACTGAAACGAATACTGTAATATAAGCCTATATTGTGCTCTCTAATACATCCTAACTTTTTGGTGGTTGAAAGGTAGACTACCACGAGACTAAAATCTTCAAATAAGAGCTTTAAAGTCTTTCAGATATTTTAAATTTGATTTCGTCATAAGTGGGTACTACATCACAAGATAGACTTATTAAATAAACTTGAAAGACTATGCAAAAATGAGTATATTAAATTGTGAAAATACTGAAACTATTATGTAGTCATAACTAAACTTATATTTGTTCAGAACTCTTTATTAGGAATATTTAAATAAAATGGTCTTAATTTCTTATTGTTATATAGCAGCGGCGGTAGAGAAAAAGTCGTGAAACAAGGTCGAGAGTTGCCTAAGGCCTTCACATAAAGTCGTTTAGTTTGGTTCAAGTGTAAAGGCTTTTAAAGGTGGTATTCAATTATGGTGGAATATTCTGTATCTGAATGAGTTCTTTTTTGCAGTTGAATATATAAATTATTTATTTTTATGGTCAATGGGAAAGCTTCAATTACTAAAGTAATATACCAGCTTTCCAATGCTGGGAACACTGATTTTTTTAACTGAGTTTGGAAAAAAAAATTGTTTAAAGTAATATTGCAATGGTACATATTTATTCACATATTAAAAATAAATATCTTTGACTTTGAATATCAGATCTAAGAAATAAATAAATAATAAATAAAGTGAACTGTTGTTGATTCTAAAAACAATAATGTTATAGAAGCGTTTATGACGGATAAGTCAAATGAACTTTAAGTAAAAAATATCAGATATGATTAGTCTACTGTAAAAGCGTCTAATAATACCACGATGACGTTGGTAGATTATAAGAAACTCCGAGTATATTGGGGTTTATTTAATTATTTTCTACATTACATTCATGGATATATTTCATAAAAGGACATTATATGACTTTTCGAAATAGAAACGGAAAAACAAAAACTATCACTAAATAAATTGCTGAATTATGTTGAAGTCATCTTTTGAACACTTAATAAAAACAATTATGTCAATAGATTAAATTAAAACACTTTTCGTGCTCTTACGAAAACTCTCAGTAATGTTTTATCGTGAAACGAGATTAAATGCCGACGTAGCATGGGGTTACAGGTTATTCAACATTTCGTGCAAGGTACTAAACTTGTAATTGAAGGTCTCTTGACAGTTCAAGTAAGAGAATGAAAATATTTCAAATTTAAATAGGACTTTTCAACTTTTTTAAATTATAATTTTATCGTCTTTACTTATTTTATTATATATTAAAGAGTTTTTAGTGAACGTAGGTTAGTTTCTTCAAGTTTTATTCGTAAGGTATAAAAAATAATTCTGTTTTTCATAAAAAATAATTTATATCGATTCATTCCTTATATATTTTTTTTCATATAAGTCGTGGTCTATTATAGAACCAATTTTCATAAAAAAAAATAAACCATGAATTTTCCACAAATATGTATTTCAAAAATTGGGTGAAAAATTGGAAACGTTGGAAAAAGAATTAATAACTACGTGGTGCTTCCAATAGTGAATGTTAGCTGTAGAATTATAACAGTGAATAGAGTAATATTTTCAGTAAAAATATTTTTGGAATGAAATTAAAAAGAGAGAAAGGTAGTTAACTGAATTAATAATAATTGTAATGTCACTATTGTGAAAGCAATAAATAATATACTCTTTTTAACGAATTAGTGAATATTTACTAATTATCAATGTCTTTTACTGATCCAGTTTAAAAGAATAGATTTGAGTTTATTTAACAATAAAAATTCATTATGAAATTTAACAAATAGAGAAGAAGGTAGGATTATTAAATAGATCACGTTTTGTTTCTACTTAATTACATTTTATTCTGTTAAATTATACCTAATTGTCACTTTTCGAAGTTTCTGTTTGCCAAGAAGTTATTTTTAATATCTTTGCGAGTTAGCTGATGAAAGACACACCGTGCTCACAAAATAAACGGATGGACCATATTAAATACTGAACCATAATCCTAATTTTTCTTCGATTGAAAATATAGTGTTTTGAATTCAATTAATGAATTTCAATTGACTTCGAGTGTCAGTCCTGTTGGGTAAAGTTTTTACAAAAGTTGAATGATTTTTAAATGCTAGAATTGATTATGAAAATATTCAGTTAATATTCGCTGATGAATTCAAGAGAGTAAATTACTATCGTTAATAAATATTTGCACCTAAGGTATTAGTAATTGAATTGTTATTAATATTGAATGACTAGTATTTACAGTGGCTTATCAATCAAATAGGCTCATTTTATAATAAATATCTCCATCTTCATAAATAAGGTTTCAATTTTACTTAAAAATAATTACATTATATTCTATCATTCATTCACAAAAGAAATTCAATAATTCAGTATAATTCTAATTTTCAAAGTTGATCACTAGAAAGTTGGAGCTAAACGAATGAATCTTATCAAAAATTAAACCATTACCCTCATTACGAATTAATGTGAAAATTTGCTTAAAACTTCAGGTCTATGAAAAATTGATCAAGGTATAGATGAATAAATAATATAGACCAAGTATTTTTTAGAGGACAATAACTAAACTTATTCAGAGATACATGAATAAATAATAATAATGAATTAAGATAAAGAATGTTTAGACACAAAAAATGATGACGTATATGAAAAAATTATAAGACAGAAATGTTGAAAGTAGAAGACGCAAAGGTACGTAGGCGGAAAAGGAGAGAATACGAGAATCATAGCGTTTGCGCTGAAGGGTCGTGGACCGTTTGGGGGGTGGCACGCCTGGGGTGATGGTTGCGGCAAGGGGAAGGCATGGAATCAGTAAAGGCAGTCAGTAACTCGTCGCGCGCCACAAAGATTACTACTTTAATTATTTGAATGTTTAACTGCTTCAATTCAATAATAATAATATCTTATTTTTATTCAACCCCAACTCTTCAACTTTACAAGTGTTTAGTGTGTACATCATCATTCTTGTTTATAAACAATTTTGTGATTATCCACTTCAAGTATTTACTGTGAAAAACCGGTGAATTATTTGAAAATCATCTAAAAATGTGACACTCAAGAGCTTCATGTGCATTGTTGCTATTTTTAATTTACAAATGATTTGGAAGTGTGATAATTTTTTTTTTTATTTTATGGAACATGTTTTCCATAATTTTTTTATATGAAAAATAATTTTAACATTTATTTAAAAGTTCATCATGAGGTAAAAAATAGGTTAAATATCAATGGAATTAAATTTTTTACTCTTCGATACGGCTGACCAAATGCATTTTTAACTACTTGATAAATGCTCATGTGGCAGTGATTTGAATTTAGTTTATTTTGGGAGGGAATGAGATAAATATAAATTATTTCACTGATACCTGTCTTCCTAAAGTTTAATGATGAATGCGTCATCCCACGAATCATTAAGCAACCAATTACCAATGATCGATTAGGCCCATTTATTCTGATTAATTACGCGAAATATATGTTCATATGCTGATATCTATTTGAATGGATTATGAGATTCATTGTATCATTTAGAGCTTAGAATACATTCAGATACTTCTGTTTCTTCACTGTGTAGTGATAAAAAAAGTTAATACTTTAAGGAAGTTGAACAAAAAAATAAAAGTCAGAAGAGAAAAAGGAAATGGGTATTGAGATTTTTTTCTCTCTTAAGAAGATGTAAAGTTACATCGATACACTAAAGCGGCCATGAAAACAGATTTGTTCAAATCCCTAGAAGAAAAGATACTTTTTATATGTGATTAGTTTATTTTCCTCAACTTGGGTGCAATTTTTTTACCTTCAACACTACTGACTTTCGTTGCTCGTTGGATAGAAAGTAAATTTATATCTGCACGCTGCGGGAATTAAGGAAACTTTGGTACTTCAATGTAAAATACAAGTAATGCGATTGTACGTTGTAAGTTGTAGCAAATAACACAACGCTTGGTGTTTTCTTTTTCATCTTCTTGAAGGGAAGAGAAAAGAGAGAAGAAGCAAATAATAACCAACTATTCTGCATTTGAAAACTTCACAATGTAATGCTTTGCGGCAGTATGAGAAGGATAGAAATGCGTGCGACTTACACAACAACAACAAAAAAAAATAATATTATGATGGGATAAAAGAAATGAAGAAAAAGTAACAATGTTAAC
Source organism: Chelonus insularis (assembly GCF_013357705.1). Taxonomy (NCBI): domain Eukaryota; kingdom Metazoa; phylum Arthropoda; class Insecta; order Hymenoptera; family Braconidae; genus Chelonus; species Chelonus insularis. Next base: position 291,173 of record NW_023276500.1, on the reverse strand, counting down.
GACCTACACAAATGGCAACACTGCAAGAAAGAACAATCAAGTATTTTTGACATTGAAAATGACATAAATATATTTACACTGCAAATCCAAGTGTGTTATTCTTGTAGACACTTTTAACACGTTAAGCCTCTTCAACGTTAAATGCCGTAAACCGACTATAGACATTTAACGTTAAACACATTTAATGTGTGTTATTTTTGCACATTTGTAGAATCTTGGGATTTGCAGTGTAAATGAACAAAAATATGTTGATAATAAATAATTATTTACAACTTTTGAGTTTATATAAATTATTTTGTTGACAATCAACTTAACTGTTATCTAACTTAGAATAATGTTTTTATCTTAATTATCTAAAAAATTGAAATAGATTTTGAATATAAATAATATGTAATAATTCATATAAATAATTAACAAGTTTTTTAAAAATTATCTAACTACATATCTTTTTCTATAATTAATAATGATGATGACTGTTTTAAATACTGAGAAACAAATGGAGTGACAAAAAAGCTAAATGTATGAAAAAAGAATGAAGTGAATAGTGTAACAGAAACAAAGTTAAACAGGATCGATATATGTTAATCTCTGAAGTGGATTTATCTCGAGAATATTTGTTTCTTTCCTGTCAACGTATAATCAAAATGATTCACGATATTCAATAATACATCAAGAGATACTTGGTATCCACACTACTATTCAGTGTAGATACAAAGGTAGAAATCAAGGAGATATGACAGACGTCGTTAGAGTGTACCGACTGTGCGCATATTCTACACTGTGTGGATAATCCACTATGTTAGTGTAACACGCACGTTTGATTCCATTGGATTTTCTCGCTTTGCATATGAGAGTAAAATCGATCCGGATGCTTGTGTAGTACCTACTGCACAGTAAATTTTTGCGTATAAACTGATTCTAAGTATTTCGAAACTTTATTTAAAAATTTCTTCAACATAAATCGGTTTGAATATATACAGTTATTCAATTGTATTCTTTGTCCTATTTGTACACTATTCGACTTTTTATAATATTTTGCTTTTTTACTGAAAGTAGGGTCTGTATGTACTACTGTGAGTAGCTTGAGAGGCTATTGTGCTCCACAACTCTATCTATGCATATTTTTTAAACGGAAGGACGCGCGTCTTTCATCTAACTTTTTTTTCTTGCAGCACTTTTTTTCTCTCATATTTTTCCTCAGTCGCCATTTTTGTCACAGTTTGAATTTTTATGTACATCTGATGAATACTAGCAATACGTATAAAGTTATAGCATTGATATGCATAAAAATAATCTTTGATTATATATTTTATTCACTCAATTTGCCATCCTCTTGTCAGTATTCCGTCTTCTGAGTCACCGTCTTGATTCAAGAATAAGTCAATCACGAGCTGAGGCGTGATATTTAAAGGACAAATGAAATTTTCAATTGGATTTTAGAAGTGTCTCATTCTATTAAATGATTGAGATTCGATAATACAACGCTAAGATTTACTCATTCATTGTTTAAAGTTTTCAATGCTTTGTTGAAAAAGAAGATGGTGGAAATTACTTTGAATTGTAAAAAATTTGTTATTTTTAAAGAATATGTAAATTTACTTAATGTTTTATGTTGTGTATGACGAAAGCTTGGCTCTTCTACTTTATATATTCATGCTTTTAATCAGAGAACAATTTATTTTTTATTTATGTCAAATTTTTTGTGTTTCCTTGCTAATTAACACAAGTTTCATATCGAAGAAATGAAAAATGAAGTTATTAGTGATTATTCAAAAATATTTTTATGATGACTCAATTTTAGATGGTACAAAATTTGATACAAATTTAAATTAAAATTTTAAATATTGATACTGAGGAAAAAATTGAAAATTTTAATAAAAATTCGTTCATAAAATTCATTAAAAAATTATAGTCAATCATAATTATTTACAAGTCAATCATCGATGTTTGTCATCTATTATTTATTCAAATGTGATTTTGTCCAACAAGATATGAGCAAAACTGAATCAGTCATTTTAATTACTATTTAAAAAAAAATAAAATCTATTAAACCATCATATTTTAAAGAGTCATACTTGGATATTTTTTTAACAAATGCAGGACAAATTGTATCAAAATAACATCAAGTTTGATCAAACCGAGTTCATACAGTCTTTCAATACCCAATATTTTTATTCTATTAGGAATTCATGAATCGTAAACAGAACCCTGGCATTAAAAAAGATATTTCAGAATGAGATTTAAATGTTGGAAGGAATGCATTAGAGATTTTAAAAAAGTAGGTTAATGAACAGATGGCAAGTGTTCTAATTAGCAATTCGATAGAAGTCTAATCTTTATCAGGTCTTGTTTAAACAATTCAAAATGATTCATCGTGGAGGTATCTAATCCCTCGGGCGAGTTTTACTTATGTACTTCGGTCAAGCACCTCCATTGACACATGTACCTAAAATTGACCCCTTTTCTTATCCCATAATCAATAATTGAAATTGGGCTACTAAGAGGACTTTTAATTCCATTCTTTCTAATAGATGGTTTTATATATTAACGCACTATCATCCATCTTAGCATCATTTCTCTTCAATAACAATACTCTTTGGGTCAATGAAAAAAAATATTCTTTTTTGCTGATTTGGCAATTTTTTCATCTCCAATCTCTTTACGAAAATAACATAAATAATGTGTTTTCTATATTGAATCCATTTTTAATATTTTAAGATTTGGATTTAGTAGAAAAAATAATCTGGATCCAATTGGAGGATGCTCTTTGGTGAGGTGTATAATATTGGCAATGGATTTTAAAGCTCTTCAGACGTAAATCCTTGTATAAATGGTGTCGTGAGTCTTGAGTGCCTTGAAGTCTCGTGAGGATTTAAACATACACTAGAAACGAGTTAATGGATAAGCAGTTTGAGCTTAGATACTAAATGATGATAGTCGAATACCAACGAAATTCTCTCGTGGGAGTTTACCCTACAGGTTTAGCTATTTCGTTCGATAGCTAAACTTCTAAAGTTATTTGAGAAAATGACTTTTATTCTTAAAAATCATCTTACCAATTCTAAATTGCCTGGACAGAAATCGAATTGCTTTTCTAGAAATGATCATCATTCGTGGTACAAACCGTAATTTCTTTTGGTCGATATGCGACCACCCATATGTGATATCCATAAAAATAAATGGTAGTATAATATTAAGGAAAATTTGAAAAATTTCCAATCTAACGGTTTCAAATGGTTTTCATTTTGTTTTTTTATTTTAAAAAAAATGAATATGAATACTCGAGAAATCAATTTTTCCATAAGACTATTTATGAAAGACACTGTGGTGGAAAAAAAATGTTAAATCCATTTGCAGATAAAAAAAGGTTCAACATGAAATTATATCTGCGATTTTACCATAAATGGGTATGGTGATAAATTTTTGAAAATTCGAATATAAATTACCTGACGCACATGAGTTAAATGTATATTCTTAAAAATATAAAAGGAAAGGAAGCAAGGTATTTTTTATTTGAAAAGGTTAGTGAGGGATACCTTTAGATGTAGAAAATTGTTCGTAGTTTCAGGCTTATATTTCACTTGGGAAACAGTTGAAATGGCATCTACTTAAGTCCTAGTCGACCCACACAAATAAACCAACGAGGATATTTGGACCTCACCTACGTGACGATAAGATGCCATAGTTTCTTGTTGGCAATAAACCGTCTTTGAATTCCAGACAATAAATTCCAGCAGCTATACCTTTTGTTATAAAATGGATCACTTGAATTACGTCATTTGTCTATAATCATGAACACTCAAAGCAGTTTGTTGTGATTAAATGAACAAAAACACTTAAGATTTTTGAGCTTTTCAGTTTATTGAGTTTTTTTTTTAAAAATCAATTTATCTTTTTTTACACTAATTCTAGAGAATGTATGTGAGCTTTTTCTTTCTGGTGTATTTAACAAAATGCTTTGACACAATTATCAGCAGATAACTTGAAAGCTTTAATTTGGGTTAGATTTTGTTCGTGCTTTAAAATCTTCGAAAAAAGCTTTTGATTTAAATTGAGTAAAAAAAAAACAAATGAGTTCATTTAATTAAAGGGGTTTTTTTATATGCAGTCAGACAAACTGGGAAACATCAGTTTAGAGGATTTCCATTTTTTGTGCTTCTTAGAATCTTTAGAACAATTGATTTATTTTTAATATGAGAAAATAGCTTGTTAGAGTAAAGTTAAAATTTTCCCAGGCTAAAAATATAATTTTTCTAATTAAAAAAGTTTGAGAAACTCTATCAATATTTACAATAACATATTTAAAAAAAAATCGAATTAACTTTTGATCAAAATATTATTAATTTGAAAAAAAATAAAAATACAAAGTCTGCATCAATTAATTAATGAATTTAAGAGTGAGCCTTTGAATTTTTTCTGAACAATCTGTCTGAAAAAGCATGGAAGAAGTTCATTGAAATGGAATCATATCTACAAAATTCCAGATAAATTAAAGCAATTTAAATATCAATACTTGACTCAGATTAGAAAAAAAGCAAAATTTATTTCACCATCGTTAAATTCTATATCCATACCGAAAGAAAAAATTTTTCGCTTGTGATTTGAAAGTATAATTAATTAATTTAATATAATTTACTAACTTTCCTTCTACTTCTGCGTCCCTTGACTTATAAATAATCCGATTAAAGCTGTAACATCGCAATCCCAATTATTGAGACTTATTTTATTTTACACTTCTTCGTACTAGTATTATAATTAACACGAAAGAAACTAAAAATTTAAATCGGGATTTCTCCAAACATTTTTACTTGTTTGATGTGAAAATTGTCAGGAGAAATAAAATGTGAGAATGATACACATTGCATTTAAATAGGTTGACTAGCTTAGTTACTGTATTACTGGTAGAATGCTTGAGATATATTTGATATATTCTACGTATGCAAGCACGTATCATCCACAATCCTTGAAGCGATGAATATAGACATTTTCAAAAGAAGAAAACGTGGTAGATTCAAGAATTCGCAAAGATAATAATTATTTTGGATCTCTTGTATCACAATATTCACAATATACAAAGTAAAGAGTCAAATCACGTACATACATGGGAAATACTCTAATGCTGATGATCAGAAAATGTTGAAACGTGTTCAATTTATTTTTATTTCAAAAATAATCTCCAGAAATATTTTGTTCTCAATCTATAGCTTTTCTTAGCTTTTTTATTTTTTTCATTTTTTGAGATGAGAAAAAAAACTTCAATTTTAAAATTCATCTTTCATAATATCCTGTTTATATGATAAATGAATAAAATGAAAAATATAACGAAGGATAGATGTACTTTTTTTTAATAGTTGATAACGTAATTATTATTCTTTCAATGTTTCCAAGAATTGGATTTCAATTTCAGGCTGTAAAAATATTCAAATTAAATTGTCGAGTAGTCTAACCGATTGATTTTCGTGCACTGAATTATAAAACTTGATTTCAAGAAGTTTCTTATATATTGGACTGTTTATCTCTGGTATTATCAACATCCGTCAATACTTTACAACAAGATAAATAATTATATTAATTTTCAAAATCAAGGACCATAAATGTATCAAGTCATTATTGATTTATATTTCAATTGTTTTTTTTTATTAGCGATAAATGAAAATATGAAATTTTTATTCTTAAAAATAGAATAAGATTATTGGAAAAAGTGCGAAAGCATGCTACTAACAAAAGAAAGTATCGCCTTACTATAGTGTTGACACTATTCAATAATGGGATAAAAAGTTAACAAACTAAATTTTTTTTAAAAGCAATATCATGTTTTGAGTATTTGAACTAATGAAATTATTAATAAGTTTATATAAAAGAGTTTGAATTTTTAACTAATTTAATTTATATAGAAAAAAAATACAATTAGATAGTTAGCTAAAAGCTAAATTTTGTTATTTAAAAAAAAAATAATAATTTAATCAAAATTTATTTCGATGTTTCAAATTTTAGTTTACTTAAGTTGTTAAAATCATCAACTATAAAAGGACAAGATGAAATTTTTAAACAAAACCAATATTTATCGTAACATCTTCGATTCATTAATCATAAACTACAGTGAAAGCAAAGAGAGAATTTGATATTTTTCTTTTTTATACTCAATCAGTAAAACCACTTTTCTATTTTTAATAGTCACTTCAACATGTAAGAGAGCCCAAGAGCCAATTAAATGTTGAGAAAATCTACCATAAAATTTCAAATTTTTTCAAGTCGTCCCCTAAAAAATAAAATAAAATCTCAAATCCCTATATACTCTCACACACATTACTCATATTAAATCTATATAATATTTTATTGCTATTCCAAAGAGTCATTCTCAGTGGCACTATATAGGTATTGTACAGAGCGAATTTAGAAAACAATAAGCAACGTTGGAACGTCGTCTGAGCATCGAAAAATGTCCATAGCAGTCATGTCGTTTATATCGCTCTACGTTCGTAGATAATACATTTTCTTTATTGCATTGGCTGACTCGAATCCAAAATGTTGTTCGAAACCAACTCACAGAAGATGACATTATAAATATCAGAATATCCCGGACAATATAACTTCCGTAATCATATAATTCTCGTAGCTCGTATTAAGCCCTTTTCACTTCCTCTATCTTTCCATTTCTCTTTCTCTCGCATAGACTTTGTGCTGTACTTGGATGTACTAGACAATACATTGCTCTACCGGATATGCCCTGCGATTTTCATGCAACTCATTCGTTTCTTCACTACCACTTTTGCCTAAATCTCTTTTTATACTCTTGTTGTCTCTTTATCATTACTTCTCTGACCATTTATTATCTTTTTTTACACGTCAGTTACGACTCTTTGTCGTCATGTTCCCATAAATAACACAAAAAAATATTACATAGAGATGTTACAGTTACTTCTGAATATTTTATTTTATAGATTTAGGTAAACATTATATTTGATACTGGAACTCTGTCGTTTTCCAATGATTTAGATATACGATATTTGAAATCGTGTTTATCCCTCTATTGCCCAGGGTCAATTTAAAAGCTACACCGATCTCTTTGATCTATGGAGTTGATCGTTTTATTATTAAATTCACATGAGTTTTTAGCATCATTTTTATTGTTCTGTATGTTAGTATTTATAATTTTGCTACGTTAACATGTGTTTTACAAATGTCAATTTAGTAATTATTAATTAACAAATTTTAATGCTTTTCAGAGCATTGATAATCATTTTCGTTCAGTTTTATTTAATTAATAAAATATACGAGATTATTTAATGAGCTTTTGTAAAATATGCACATGAACAATTCAAATAAATGGAATTTTAATTAAATAAAATTATTTTTAGTTTTATTTATGATTATTCTGTTATTTAAGTTTATTTTTATATATTACGATATATTATCTCATTCGATATCAAGATGTTTGAAATTAAATTAAATTGAAAAATGTATTGTTTAAATTCGAAGAGCAGGAATTAATGTGCAGTGAGTTTGGGTTTTATTTTTATATTCATTTTGAAACGATTTACAAAAGAATGCACTTGATAGAATGATGGGGAAGAGAAGAGTGCGAAAATGAATCGAATTGACTGTCAAGACGGTGGTTCTCAGACTGACTTGAGTGAACAGACCAATCGATGAACACTTAAGACCTATAAATGAACAGTAGATCTGAGTACATTTCCTTGCTTTAGAATTTTTTAAATCGCACAATATATGTTATTGATTATATTTTAATATCATTTACACTCCAACATTTCTTAGAATAGAAACCATCCAAGAAAATTAACAGAATACCTTTATATAAATAATTAAAAACAGTTTATCTATCTCGTAAATTTCAACATTTAGGAAGTTTTGATTTATTAATTGATTTTCTACTTATTTACTAGTACTAGAACCCGGTATTTCATCTCAGGAAATTGAATGTTATAAAAATTTAAATTTACTTTTTAATGTTTATGCAAAGAGGGAAAAATTGCCAATTTGTTACATTAAATTGGAAAATATCAAAATAAAATATTAATTTCAGTACAAAATTTTTTTACAGTTCAGTTATTCACAGGTTAAAGTTATAATTACTTCGATAAATGTAATTATAACAAAAATGTAATCAGTAAAAGTAAGTAAATAAAAAGGTAATTTGTGATGAGTCAATTGAACATTGAAGTAAAATTGTTCAAAATTATATAAAAATTTTATCCATTAATCTGCAGTAATTGTCAAATATTTAAAACTATTCAAGCAATAAAGTCTATTACAAACATATGTTGGAAAAATATTTTCATACATACTTTGTACATAACTGGTCAAATTATAGGACTCTACAAAAAATTCCTACTGTCACTGGAATTCAACATTGATTTAGAGGATTTATTATGAATAAATATTTCATCCAATTATATTGATTAAACTAACAAATGAATTTTCAATGTGTGTAATATAGACATTGGCTATTGATAAATTATTGTTCAAATGAAATGATTCGAATTTTAAAATTCGAAACCATACAATTAAACGTGAAATGTGATTATTTTATTTCTAATTGGGCGCGAATCGACGAATCAGACATCACACACAGCATATAGTTGAAAATTTTATTAACATATTACATATGTGCTTTAGTTGCAGTATAACGAGTCAGTGTGCATACATGTGCATAGCAATTTAACCAGGTGGTCAATTTCACAAATGACCCTCGATGTTGTAGAGATAACTCGTGCTATATGTATATGTACTAAATTTGATAAATATAGTCTTGTCAAAATGTCAGTGTTAAAATGGGTAACGAACTGTATGATAAAAAATGCTATCTCTGTTTGAGATTTTGATTCACGCTAGGATTCTCGCAAATTATTACTTACTGTCTAGTGCGTCTTGTACTCATAAATCTTCAATTTCTATGAGTAAATTCAACAGGTAGTAGCTTCGACATTTCAACATTTATTCATTTTGTTCTTGTCTCATAAGTTTCTTTAATCTTAAAATATAAAATTTTTTAAATTCACACATTTCTTTCTTTACTTGTAATTTTTTTATATTTCTTTTTTAAAAATTATTCTGCCCGACAGATAGTGAAGTTTTTTTTGCTGTAGTTATGCTGGAAGCACAGTATAAAAATAATCTACATTTTTGATTGAAAAAAAAAGTATTCTTTGAAAGCAGAGAATTTTGAAAAATTCAATTTTTTTTCTATTCGTTTGAATTTATGATTCTTTCATTCTGTGAATTTTTTTTAACAAAGATCTCAATTACAAGTTAATAAGAAACGGTGTTTTATTATAACATATTAAAACTAATTATCAGAAAAAAAGAATAATGTAACATGAAAATTATCTTTATCTATCGTATAAAAAAATAATTGTAATTATAATACAATACCACATCTTGTTTGCAGGATATGTGTTAAACATGTCCTTTTTTATTGTAATCCACTTGATGGATTTTAGAGTGCTTTTATGAAAAAAATAAACAAATTAAACATACGAAGTGAAAAAGTTGAAGAAAAAGAAGAGAACAATATTTAAAATTCATTTAAATTAAAAAAAAATAATTAAAAAGTAACTTTATCTCTCTTTAATCAATCAAATATTCATCTGGTAGAATGTCAATTAATAATAAATTCAGTTTGTTAACGAACTTGAAGAATAAAGTAGCTACACTAGTGTCAGACATAATATATAACACCCTTGTTAAATTAGACCTTCCAAGTGTCACTTTTATGACATTCAAATAAAAGTAAAAGTTGTTTGGCACAAACTTTGTGTACATAAGAGAAAAAAGTGAAAAAAAGATTCATTACTACAATGATACAATATAATAAAGTAAATATCAAGCAATATTCGCAAAAAAAATACATGAGTGACATCACTTTTTCTTTAGCCTTGATAGTCAATTTCAGTATCTACGTAAAGTTGGTGACACTTTTTCAGTATTAAAATATAGGTTCATAAAAAAGTGTCCTTGAGGTACGACTTCATCGCATCACTTTACGTATTTTTTTTCTGCTCTTGAACTAAATGAATGAACTCACTGACATCGAAGCGGAGAAAATAAAAAAAGAACAGGTAAAAGAACAGAGAAAAAAAGAGAATAAATAAAAAGTTGCATCTGAATGAAAGGAAGAAAAGTGCAGACGTGGTACTCGAGTCAGTGCTATTTAAATTCTCGAATCGTTCTGACTAGACAAAAGTATACTCTATCTCATAGAAGTCATTAATTAGTGTCTGGTGCTTGTACTTGTATACTGTCCAGTAGTTTAGTACCTATAGCACATCCAGTGGACTTCCACAGAAGAGAACAAAGTACATAAAGTGGTAGGATATATTATTAATACAAATTGAAGGTTATACGAAGACTACTGGAGCTTGAAAGGACTAAATAAAATTTTCATATCCGTTCATGTCTAGGGTATTATGTTTTAGTAAAATGAAGGACACCTATGAGTTTACAGCATGGTTGAATCTAATATAGGCGAGCTTTTCCAGGAGGGTCCCTCATGTCGTCCTACTCCCATGATAAATTGTACGAGGCTTGCATAAGCACGCAATATACAGGATGCTTTCGTATTATTCTGTCTGCATATGCAACCATGCAAATGGTGCATACAGCATTGAATGGTTCATAAGTATTTCAGGAGAGAGACAGAGAATAGAGGAATACGGAAATCTGAATCCGTAAAATAGTTCAACCATCAACGAAACACTGCTTTGGGAATTGAAATTCTGTTTGACTTGATAATTATTCTTCGAAGTATCGTCGTTGGTCAACTAGAGATTTAACATATTTTCCTTCTGAATTATAAAGGCTTAGATAAGTTGAAAGACCTTCGTGGCTAACGTTGTGGTAGGACAAAGAAAATGTTGGGTTTGATAACAAAGGCTTTGGTAAAATACATTAAAGAACATTCCAGTCAAATTAAAATCCAAACAATTAAAGATTTCTAAATAGTTTATTGATTTATTTTTTGATATCAATTGCCTCTAATCTTCAAATTTTTCAACTGAGTCATTAATCAGACTGAATTATGATTTTGGTTTTTTTAAAATATATTTATTGTTAATGGGTGCAGTTCATCCTAATAAAAATAATTATCTAGAACTTATCGTAATTATTTGTTTCATAAAAATTTATTCTTTTAGTTTTCTGTCTGAGCGCAGTGTCAGTAAGTAGATAAGTCCCAAAACACTTTCCCCTATGTTGCTCGTTAAAGAGTCTTTAACTTTTGTCAAGCTCTTGCTTTTAATTTATTCTAACTTTCTTCAATAACTATAGAGAGGATTCTAAATGATGCTCTTTCTTCAAACTTTATATGTAAACTATTTATTTAATATTGTCATTTAAACAATGAAGTCTTATTTGCATATTATGCAAATAAATAATAAATTAACAATAAGAAATAAAAGTAAAACAACAACCATCAATTTTATTCTTCGAATAATTAATTAAAATACGAAAGTTAGTATTTATTTTTCAATTAAAATTTTCTGATAGCTTCTTCAGTCTATATTTAATATTCTACATAATTAAAAAAATTTTTTTAAAACTCAAGAACAATACTAAATTAATTATTGATAAATAACTTGATTAAGAGAAAGAGTTTTAATTGATTAATTTTATAACAAGTGCTGGTGAGTCGAAAAACCTTGGTAGAAACTTTTATAACAAATATTTGATAAATGACTATAATAGATTATAAAATAATCAAAAAGTAATAACGGCTTTGAAAGAAGATTTTACATAACGAAGGCAAGTTAGTAATCAAAGGAAGAGCGATGAGCAGATGGAGTTTCAAGAATGCACGTGTTACTGACAGTATATCAATACTTGTGAACAGACTCAAGAAGCTCACAGCACTTTGATATGAATTTTCGTATTGCTTTTCATTCTGTGGTATTGTGCTCAAGACTTGGTTCGATGAACCTCTAATATAACTACATAATAGTAGAAGCACAGATACATGATGGGAGCACTTGAAAATAGTTGATCCAAAAGAGAAAAATTTTCTGGCATTCTGTCAAAATATAAGGAGTTATACCAGCCGCACAGTGTGTACATCAATTCGTGCAACGACCCGATTATCGGACCGACAGAGTACAGTACTTGTTATTTTCTGTTGGAGTTGCGCCAATTTCCTAGTGTTCCTATCGAAGAATAAACCAACAAGATTTGTATACTTGTTAATTTTTTACACTAGAGATTATGCTGTGAACTTTATACTTTTTTTGACAATTATTGCAGATAATAGGGTTTAAAAAGGCTTTTTATCATCAATATATTCTTGCTAAGATTTACTGTAAATAATTAAATTTATATAATTTTTGACAAAGTCCAGAATTACAACATTTTTCTTAAAAAAACATAATTGAGATTGTTAAAAATATAATTACATTTAATTTATTAAAAAAGTGAATAATTTGCTAACTGAAACATAAACATGTTACAGAAAACACATTTTAAAGTATATAAGAAATGATCATAAAGTCTCTATTGGAAAGACTAGAGGAGAAAAGGTCATTAAAGATACATTTTTGTTTGACTTTTTTTTTTAATAAAATATATAAATGGTATTCTATTGCTCTTACATTTGCATTAAGCACACTTGGATTCACAATGTAAGGAAGGAGCATAAGAAAGTTCGCTAACTCATTACTCAGCACTAAAATGAAATAAAAATTTATTTATAATACTACATTTCAAAATAGAAGATAAATTAAAGTGAATCATTCAAATAATATTCTGTTGGTGTTGTTAAAAAAAGAATTATCCTGAATAAATTTAAAACATCAGGAAGAAAAGTCAGTTCGTATATAATAGAAAAGAGAGACATGTCGTACATATGGAGCTTTTTGTTGGTCGGTATTTTTAATAATATAATTATATGTAGTATTTATACGAGAAGCCAACAACGGAAGCTATTTAGTTGAAAAGAGCAGCCAGGATAGAATCTATACACTAGAGTTGAGAGCAAGTACTGCAATCTCTTGGTGAATATTCTAGCATCAAGCTATTGCTAGGATTAATACGGTCTAGTGGCTAGATTAGAAAGTGCCGTGTGCTACTTCCGTAGTCCAGCTGTGTTATTAACAGGATTTACTCAGCCAGGACCTCCTTTAAATTGTAAGTCTTCCGGAGCTATTATGATACGAACATGTATAGCTTACAATAAGTCAAATTTACACGATTACACTAATTTTACGAATCTAAGTACATGTAGCATTATCGAGCTTATTTTGTTGGGCATAACTTGGTAGTTAAGATGCAGCTTTAATAGAACTTTTGAAATTCATTTCTGTCCTTTACGTTATATTCTTACTTTATCCAATGTTAGTATATGAAATGCAATTAATATAATTAATAATTAATTAAATAAGAAGTCAAAGCATAAAATTTACTTATGAAATAGGAACATTTTATTAATTATAATTAGACTATTTGGGAAGAAAATTGAACAACTAAAATGGTCTCATTATAAATTAAAAAAGTGGAATTTTTATATAAATTGTAAAAACCAAGATTAAATGAAATTTAATAAACAAAAAAAAATACAATTTCCAACACTGTTTTGCCACAAATATATAAATTATCATTTGTTTGCAATATTTCAATTTCATGGAGTGTTTTGTTACGATAAAAGAAATCTTTTTATAAATTACAACAACCAGTGGCCGATTAAGCTCTTTTTTCGATTTCTGTATCCATTATTCAACCACTGATTCGTGGTATAAAATTATTTGGCTGCAAAAAAAAAATGGTTAAATAAATTTTTAGTATCATAACATTGATGGTTTCATTGAACAAATTTAAAATTCCTGATTGAACTCTCCCATTGATATTCTATTCTTTTTTTTTATTACAAAACACAATTGTTCATTCAAATAAACTATTGCGTTTTTTTTTTTGTTTCAATATAAAATCGTAAATAAATTTTTCTCTTTTAATATAAATAAAATATTCTCATGTAATATTTAACAAACGTATTGAGATTTTACACGAGTATGGTTAAAGTTAGAATCAAAGTAAACAAATAGTGAAAAAACAAAATTTCGACAATGATTTTTTTCCTCACCGTGAAATACAAAGATCAACAAAAATCCGTGTTGACATGAGCATAGATTTACGTACATTTGCAAATCAAGTAACTCAACTTGATTGGTTGCCCTGGGTCATTCATATATATTCATTGAAGATCCAATTCATTAGGAAACATCAAACGTCTGGTGAAAATAAACTACAAAAAGCTAGAGCTATTACACTGTATGATGTATAGAATTCGCTGTATAAAGTATTTTTTGATGTCAGTATCAAAATTGATCTTTATAAATGTTGGTTCTATATTGCTTGATGGATTTATTAAGCCACAAGAAATGACATACTCCCGTTAATTTTTTCATAGTGAATTTATTAATCACTGAGTGAAAGCCTCAGGATTGATTAAAAAGTGAAGACTACAGTCATAACAATAAAGAAATATGGATTCATAAATTATTATTTTCACAATAAAATCATCATCTACGATCTACTTTATTTGGAAAAAGAATTTTCTCAAAACAAATGAGTTTGTTTGAATTGTTTATTTCCATTCAATAATAAAAAAACTGATATTGATTTAATTAGAAGCAGTTTTTATGATTTTTTCTGTTAATAAATGATTGTTGCATTTTAAACATATCGTATTAAAAAGTTAAAAAAAAATTTTTTTTTTAAATATATTAATACCGTTTTTCATTGTTGAAAATTCTAATTGTTTGTCGAGAATAAAAGTAGAATTAAACTGGAGTGCAGTTAGTGAATTATAAATAAATTAAAATGCTAATCTACTTGATAAAAAAAAAATACAAAAATAAAATTTCTCTCTATTGACAACTAATTTTTATGTGTGACAGGTTTATAAATTTAGTCTATCTGCTAATTGGTTGTTAATATCTTCTTTGATTAATTTTTCAAAAGTTTAATTAAAATTCATATAATTCTCTTTTGATCTTTTGTTATTTCCAATTTCATAAAAATTCATTGTTAAATACTCTTTAATTCAGTCATATATATTTTTAATCTTTATGGAAACAACTCTATTGTGATATTTGTTATTTATAATTTCATACTCAATCTACCGTACATTGCAAACAGACTAAAAGAATGAATAATTTTAAAAATAATTATCAGTTAAAGTTGAGATAAAATGACATTGACAGAGTGTTTTATGGTGATCCACCAGATGGAACACCGACACTATTAATTCTGTAAGATAAATGTTAATCTCTCTTTCCTGTGTTCTTTTTTTATATTTCAAGTAGACATATCATGTACTCTAGCCATCCATATTCGCATTGAGGTCATTGAATGAATCATCTCAGTAGTTATCTATCATCTCGTTTTACTTCGAACCCACATTTTATTTTTGGCGAGTGAGGATGGAAGTTACCTTTGGGACGATATTTCTTCCACTTCAGTCATTTTCGCACACACTCAGCTTTCTTCAAGTTTTCATGCTCGATTATATTTATTGTTGGATCACTAACTGACCGTTTTCTACCATTTATTTATTTTTTTTTTTTTTATTTATGAATAATAGATCTACTGAATATTTTTTATTAGTTATTTATTTTTAGAGAGCATTTATTGAGTGTAAATATTTGAATGATGATTTTGTAAAGAGGCTGATGTATTTTATTCAGTTTGTTTAAACTATTAAGAGTAATCATCTTCAGTGAAGGAATTGTGAAGCTTACATTGTATGAAAAGTTTGGTTCAGAGGAATTTCTTTTAATAGAATCGTTCTTCTGATAACAGTTCTCTTCAATAGCATGCTTCTCATGTTTTGTCGTTGGTAATACACATGATAAATATTGACAGAGTAATTCAGTTCTCTGACAGTTTAAAATTACATAGAAAAAGATGTATTTGCACTTTGTAAAATTTATTTTTGGTACATTAGTTGTCTGTTGATATTTAGTAAATAAATAAACACTCAATTACTACTAAATACAGCTATATTTAAAAAAAAATAAAATATCGATTGAATGATTATTTTACACAATAATAGAAATTTAATAAAGAGCTTTAAAATTCTTTATTTTATTGTTCGTTAGATTCCATTTTGAAAATATTTCTTCAATGGAATTTTTTTTATATTTTCAATATTATTAAATTTCTCAGATATTTGAACACAAGATACTTATTCAAAATTAACTATTCGTTGTTTTAATTATTGAAAAAAAAAATACAAAGTCAATGAATGATACTGAAATAGTTTGATTATTGAATTTCAAGAAAACTTTATTCAATTTAAGATCAAGAATTTATCGAAGCTATTAAATGGCTACTATTGGTTCCAAAGAGCAATTGAAGTGTAATAAAAAAACACACACATACACAATCCTCTCTATCAATAACTTCATTAAGACATTGTGTTTCAAAAAATCACATAACAATCAATAGTTCAATTGAGTCAAAGAATTATTTCTCTGATAATTGGATAAATTCAGTGAACCTGAAAAATGGAAAGATTTTAGAAAACATTGTAAGTTGAAAATAAAAAAATTCTAAACAATAAAAAATGAAATAATTATAAAAATTTCCAGATTCTTTATTTTATTTTATAATTTCATTAATAGAAACTATCAAAATTATAGAAGTTGAAACCACATCGTTGTTCAGCTTACCTTGATTCTCTCGAGGATTCAAAGAAGTCTACGTAGACAAAGTCCGTTTGCTTCAATAAATCGAAATTGAGCCAAAATTTCAGTCTCTCGATTCGGAAATATGTTTAATTAGTTTTCAAATAAAATCCTCTTTCAAAATATCACAAATGGAGTTCTCATGAATATTTTCAACGCTTGAACAATTAAGAAGTTAATTTGTTATTTTACACAAAAATTAAAATAATATATTAATACCTTTATCTTTAACTCTTATAATTACTTCTAACTACTTCGAATCTGATTTAATTAACAAAATTATCCAATCTGCTATTTCACTGCTTTATTTAATAACCGGAGTTGTTGAAAATTTTATTCTCAAATAACTTGATCTTACTGTACGTTTAGTGAAACGTTTACCATATTTAATAGCCTTTGATATTCATCTGAAGTCAGTGTTTTGATTTGATGTAGTGAAATATATTGACTTTGCAGACATTATTGTTCATAATGATCTTTTCGACTTGTAATAGTGAATTAAAGAATGATTTCATTATGCTAAAAAAATTCAATAGGAGATATGGAATCATGTAGAGTCAGTGAGTGAGTAGGAACTGCGCAGAAATTACTTGTAGTTCAATTTTGATTTTTATTATTTACAGATACATAGAGGAGTGATGGAATAATACAGTTGTTTTCATTGATATGTATAACTTGATATTGAAATTTGGAAAAAACATTTGATATGATCAGTGACTCAATCAACAATTTTTACTTTTGAAATCCGATCATGGAACGTAATTATACTCTATAATTAGATAGAACTTTGACTTTGACTATCTTCTTTCTCGTTTATAGATATAATTGAGTGAAATGTCGTCCTATCCGAACAGTCTTCTTGGTAATTCTGCGAAAGACCATTGAGATTTTAATATTCTATTTTAGCTACCAACTGTCGCTCTGGCTTTGACTTGTTCATTTTCTTGTTCTTTTTCAATCTTTTCAAATCTTTTCTCATTTTCTCTTTATCTTAAGTAAGCTCAGAATATTCTCCAGACTATCATAGAAGTATAAATTAAACCCTTATGTAGGTCTAATATTTACCTTACATTTAAGATTTTTTCATTAATATTTCTGGTGAATGCAATTCCTTGGAAATTTTATGCTTTTTAATTATAGATTGAGAAGAATAGATTACATGATAGAAAATATTATATTGCATTGTTTTAGACTGATATCTTTTTCAATTTATTTATTAATACAAATAAAAAAAATAATTAAACGGTAATTAATATTGTATGCTGCATTACTGTTTAACAAGTTATTGTTCAATAACAGTTGTAATGAACCGTTTAGAAAACAAAAGTTTATTGTACACGATTTTAAGAAGCGAAGACTTCAAGGGTTGTTTAATAGAAAAGAGACCTGGGCAAAAGTAGCTCTCATACACTCACGAAAATTCTTGTACCGATAAGTAGCTATAGCTTCAAAGCTCAATTTAATTGTGTCAATAAAGTGGTTGTTCAGCTCTGACATGGAAATGAAGTTTATAACTAATAAACTTATAAAGACAGGTACCTACATTGAAAGATATTTTTAGTTGACATTAAATGGAAAAAGCTTTCATAAAAAAAATAATAAATAAAATATTAATTGATTATTGCTAGTCATTAATTAAAATCTAATGTCATTGAGAGTAAATAAAAATTTTTTGTACCATTTATTAGTGATTGGTTAGTATTCATTGTGTGATTTAATAAAAAATTAAAAATTTTTAAGTAACCAAATTGTGTTTAAATAATTGTTTATTATAAATAATATATAAAAAAGCATATAATCAATTACAATCATACATTTGATGCAATGAATTTCGAAATAATGATAATATTTTTCATAATAATGTATTGTGTAATTGATATTTAATGCACCCAATGCATTTTTAATAATAATTAAATCTATCTATATTGGTATATTTTCAAGTTATATAACAAATTAATTGAAATATCATTCATGAAAAAGAACTTTTGATTAATATTAATTAAATTTATCGAAAAATTAATTTAAACTTTATTAACACAATTAAATCATGATTCAATAAAATAAAAACAATTGTCTATTCAAGTAAATATATTGTTTCAATTGAATCATGAGATTAAACAAGGATATATGAAATTATTATTAGTAAAACTTTCTCAATTTAATTTAACTAATTTCAGATTAAAATGAATTGTAATATGTACTGGACATGAATCTTTTTATTCATAGATGCTCATTACAGTTCTTTTATCTGATTCATCTTTTTTGAAAATGATTAAATAATAAAATTGTGGAATGTTTTTCTGCCTTGAATGTTCTATAATTATTTTGAATCACTAATCCTTTAATTGCTTTTTTTTAAAAAATGGACGGGATATAAAATTTTTTCTATCCTATTTTATGACATTATTATTCTTATTATTTAAAAGTATGTTAAATGTGTGAAAAAAATTATTTAAAACTTCCCTTTAGGAAAGTCTATTCAAATAATCCCTATTGTTGATTCAGTGGCTTGACAGAAACTCAATTAAAAATGATTTGTGGTAAAAATAATTAAATTAAATCTGATGAATTGTTTTGAATATATATTTATCTATTCTGAAATAATTATAAAATTAAATCAATACATTTATAGATTTGTCAATTTATAAAGTAATGTTAACATATATTCATATGTTAAAAGCATCCAAGATGAATATAGCTTCAATAGCTACGTAATTTCATTAAATAAATTTTCATCAATAATTCAGTAATAATATTTCAAAGAGGACTCTTTTAGCTTTTTAATGACCTGTGGCTCATTAATATATGACGTTCTTTTCAGCTAAAGTTAGCAGACTTTAATGTAGAAAATTTATCTTTTTTGGTCCAATTCATAATCATTTTTTTCAGACTAACTGCATCAGTACAAAATGCATTTCTTTCAATAAATATATAACATTACTATCAACATAGTTTAGCGAGACTTAAAAAAATTTCTATCCTTGAAAATGTTTAAAGAATTCTAAAAATAAAATTATGATGAATCACAGGATTCATTAAATTTAAATTCACTTAGATATTATTGAGATAACTTGAAAGGATAAATTGGAATAAAAAATAATATTGATTTCAACTCATCTAATTTTTCTGCATGGATTTCATTTTTTTTTTTTTAATCTCTAAAGAAACATTCTTTTTCATTTCACTTCTTTCTTGACCATAAAAGTAGGGTATTATAACCGTTATGTTATTTTCGTAACTCACAAAACATCTCGTTTAGAAATTTATGAAAATAGTTTGTTGGTTAAACCTATGTGCAATAACACATAAATACCACCAAAGCGCACAAAATGCATATCCTCTTTTTATTGTACTGCTATTGGTCTACCTATAATCTTATTTCAAGATAGAATTACTCAGTAGCCTCATCCTACTCAAGAGCATAAATGTACTTGCTTATATTTTGCTCAGAGTTTCTGTCAAATAGAGCGAAAAAGCTTTGCCGTCGTACTAACGAATAAAAATGCCATCCGAAACATATCTGAAGATTCTCAAGAGAGCACAATTGACGATAGCTGTATGAGTGATCTTACATCTCCAACGTGCATGGATATGTAAACCCTAAATGGTTTCAGCATAACGTCGAATGCATGAACACGAGCTCAAGTTATTGTCTATTGATATGGACGTTGCTTTAATGCATGCAACATTCGATGCAGACACCGAAAATTTGCAAATTTAACAATATGCCTGGTACATTATTTCATATTGGGTAGTGCTTGCTCTTATCCATGTTCCAAGCATCATTTATGCTTAAATGACAGATATAGTTAAAATCTGTACCATTTCGCTCTCAATATTTAATCCTTAAAATTCTTATCATCATACAAAGAAATATTAGTGATAGTTGAAAAGCTGGATTCATTCTGAATAATTGGATTTTTCTGATGAAAGCTTATGTGAAGATTTTTTATTTTTAGTTTTGCAATCGCTTACTCTAGAGTTTTAACAGTTTTTATTCGGAAAAAAATCCAAAAAGAAACAAATTTACAGTTTTTTTTTTGTAGTTGAACAACGCCCTTTAGTGTGAACAAAATTTTACCGAAAAATTTAGAAATAGCTTTTGAAAGCTTAATCTTCTCTCTCAAATATTTCTTTTAGTCAAGATTTTATCATTTTTTCTACTAAAGTTATTAACCATTGAAGATGTTACCCTTTACTTTCAACAACTTCGATAATTCTTAATAAAACATTGGATAACAATGAATTGGATACCATTGGTAGGCTTAAATTGTTTTTTTTAAGTACTTGGATTGAGCTTACAAAAAAATCAATACCATGATTTCTATCACAAATTCAGGCTAAAAATAATTTATTTTATCTAAATAACTCGTTAGTTTTCTATTTAAAAAAAAAACGATTTAAAGCATAAACAAAAAAATGTCTTTCTTGTTTTCTAAAAAAAGAATCAGCATTATTTCTATGTTTTACATATGATCATATATTATATGGTACATACATGTACGTATGAATATTCCTGAACATAGATATTTTATAATGCACCACCGCAAATTTTTCATTCCCGACACGTTTAATCGGGTTTAATCCTCCTTCATTCTTCTTCAAATGGCGTCGAGATGGTAGTCACTACTAATCCGACTTCGAAATTCAACAGAGCTGAATTTTCTATACTGAGAAAAAAAAGTACATAGACGAGAAAAAAAGTAAAAAGGTGTGAATTCACTGCTACAGTAAACGAGCAAAAAAAGAATGTTCTCTAATTACAACAGTTGTGATGGTGGAAAATTAAACCGAAAAAACGGTATTTATTACTAAAAACATTTATTTGCATAATTTTAATGAACGTTCTTTGTCAACAATTGTTAAGTTTATTTAAGGCAAAAATTTAATAATCTAAATGGTCTCATGAGAGATTTATCATGAATAAATAATCAAATTATATGTAATAAAGAGAAAAAATTCAAGTTTTTAGTAATAAAAGCTATTGATCAGCAAATTAAAAAAATAGTTAATATGAATGATTAATAAATATGACTTAAGTAAATGTATTTATTCATTTACATGCTATGTGTTTTATACAGTATCATACAATGAATATGCATATTTCTATTCATTAAATGAACTTAATAGTCTTACTCAATGAAGAGTACTGATGAAAACGTAAAGGATATCTATTGTGATTACAGAGAATTCAAATTTAATGTACTAATATGCAAATATTGTAATTAATTTCTCTAGTGATCCACTTAGAGAGAATAAATTATTTTAACAATATTTTCAACGATATTATCTGCCAGAAAAAATTATTTAACATAAATTTTTATTTTTAAATAACCGAAAAAAAAATGAAATAAATAAAAGAGCAAGGGAGATTATAACATCAGATACTAAAAAACAGTTAAGCAGATTTGTTCAATAAATAATTTTTTATATTTAACGGATATTAAGAATGCAAAAACTTGTAGAAATAATATATAAAATGAGTAAAAAATGACATCAACATCTAAAATATGGAAACATGGATTACCTGAGTTTTTATACGCGTTTAAAGTTAAAGGGAGAAAACTCATGTGTGAAATTAAGAGAAGCGAGAAAATGAAATTTTACTGCATGTCTTGGTAAAACGAGTAAATTCTAGGTTGGTAGGTACATAGTTATGACGTATTTACAAAAGCTTATTGCACTGTAAAGAAAAAATATGTAAGCATAGAAACAATGAAGAAAAAAAGATTTCAGTTACAATAAAAGCTGCAAAATTGGGGACATAAAAAAATTAAAAAAAGAAATTTCCGACATTCCTTCAAGAGAGTAAAGTTCTATGTCGTTAGATTAGTTTGAAAATTGGTTTATCGAGTGAGAGTGTCTTTTACCAAATCCTCAGTCAGGGAAAAGATTAAATTTTTTTCTTAGTTCTTAATAAACTATGAAGGAGCACACAGGACTTGGATTATTAATAAGATAAAATTTCCAAGTTCCTTTTTTTTTACTGTGAAGAGTAAAAAAAAAGAATGATTAATGTTTTTTCACTGAAAATTACATTTGAAACTATGATAGTAATTCAATATTTAGTTATAGAAATAATCATCGACTTTTCTTATTTGATGAAATATTTGCAGAAGATAAACCCATTTGAATCTTGTTAATCGTTTCTATTGAGATTACACTGAATTAATATTGACATCTTGGAATAACTTTCCATTCTTTAAAATTATGTCAGTATCACTCTTGCCCCAAAGTAGGGAGATAGATGAGTATAATTATTTTAATTATAATTAATGAAGATAAAATCCATAGATTTCTATGATAAGTTTGTAAAAGGCTTTGATGTAGAGTAATTTTAATTTGAATAAAAAATTCCATTTATATATTTGCAAAGAGGATAAATTCGTATTACCTTTTTTATTTCGTTACTTATTACGTTGTTGTATATAGCGAAAAATCATTAACGTGCGGTTTTTAATACAAGAGATGTATCTGCGCCCTCGGGTGTTAATTATAAAAAAGAGTATTAATAACAGAAATTGGATCTAATCTACTAGATTAAAGTTAAAGAATATTTAATTTATTTAACTAAAGAATTCATTATTATATGAGATTATTCCGTTATTAACTTTCATAAATATCGTAATAAAGAACAATGTAATGTGATTCAACCGTTTCTATACTTTTATTGGTTATTATTATTTATCCATTTTTTTTCAGATATTTTTAACATCAAAGAGATCAATTATTTGAATGTTTTTAAGTTTTTTAAAGAGTTGAACAATGTTTATCAATGAAATTAATATTAATGTTGATCTATTTACCATTGTCATAAAATAATTTGTTATGAATCATTTATATTTTTAATTTTTCAATTCATCATCATAATTTATAATTTTATTTGTGTTAGCTTTGGATCGAAATAGGATGATTCATATCTTTCTGAAGACTTTAATATCGTTATTTTGTAATTCTTTACTAGTTCCATAAGTTCAACATAATATTACTTCCTTCATATTTTCTTTCTTCAAAATAATAACTAAAGTTAGCTAAGTATTTTTCATCTTAGAATATTAATTTAGAAAATCAATTTGCTTAAACTAATTTGTTTATTTTTTTTTACTGATTCTTAACTCTAGGAAGATATAAACAAAGTTCGAAAAGTATCATTCAAAAGTCTCAATTAACTTCCTTGTCCATAACTTTTCTATATGAATTTTTTTCAAACTTTACATTAAAAATCTTCTTAAATGAAAATAACCTGTTTTCTTTGTCCAAAAGTTTTATTAATTCTTGTTTTAATAAATACATTATAACACCTCAGAGAGAATACTTCAAAATTACGAGCATATATCATTCTATTCTCTTTACCACATGTTATAAATATTTTATGACTTCTTTTCTGTTTCTCAGTAAGCAAACTTTTTTTATTATTTTAATATAACATGCTCCTAAATTCTTTCTCTGTTCATTCTTATCACTATACTTGCATTAAGTAAGATTTATATAATTCCCAACGAAGTTGATGCAGCAAAAAAAAAGAGGATAAATTTGATATTATGAATATGTTGATACGAAGTAGAATATAAATGTAGTACTACACGATTGCCTATCCTATCGGCATTACGATTTCCCGGAGGTAGTATCATAAATATCCCAGTTGAGTCTGTCGTTTGCTACCTATCTGTACATATGCCATACATCGATAATCGATGTACAGCTTTTCAACACTAGTAAAATTACACGATAGTTACAAAATACCCAACCTGATGCATAACATCATCTTTCTGTACGCTCAAATAAATATTCGTTACTGTTGGCAGCATTGCATAAATACATCTAAAAATAGTGTGCTGGATACCACACCAGTTGTAGTATTAATTTTAAATATGACTGTCAATACACTCATCTACACATTGCTATTAGAGAATAAAAATAAATTTGGTAAGGTTATTTTTACTTTTGACGTCATGTTATAAAAGAAAATTCTTTAGTTTTTTAATTAAATTACGTAGGACTATATTTATCTTCAAAAAATATTTGAAATGCTTCTATATTAAAAATAAAATGTAATAAAGACTCTCGGTATTAACATCTTTCCTGATTTTCTCGAAAAAGAAGATTACGCTTCAGACTTGTTTCGTTTATTTATTTCGGCTTTTGAATTTCATTTTGTAGGAAACTAATTTTTTCTCTATATTTTACGGCTTTTTTCAGATGCTTAAATGAAAATTTCAACAAATTAATTTATTAATCAAAATATAAGAGACATTTTAAAATAATAAATGAAAATAATAATTTTGTTATCGCCTTTTATCAATAGATGTTGAATAGTTTAACAAAAGAATGATGAAATAGCACAAAGAAGAAAAGTTCATTTAGTTTCATCACTTCATGTACATAGTCTCGATAAGAAATTATAGACTGTTCGTATGAATTTTTTTTTATATTTCATTCATTGTCCTATTTGATGAGGCAGCCCCATTTTCTTCCATTCATAATGGCTATATAACTACATCAATACCATGCGCTTTTCTTTGAAAATATATATAGATATGAATGCTAGTTGCGGGTCAGACTCTATTACAAAAAAATGCTTTGGACAAATTTCTCTCCAAATTGAGAACGAAAGAAAAATGCAGATAATAGAAACTCGTTAAAGCTAAGCACTCGGCTCATCGTTCAGGCTTCCGTCATTAAAAAATTCTTATCAATACAAATAAAAAAAAAATTAACAAAACTTTTTTAATTATTCTTATTGAAATGGTAAATCAACCTTGAATTTATCAAAGATGACGTGAATATTAAGTTCATAAGGAGCTTCTTGCGGAAGACAGAAGTCTCGAACGAAAAAAAGTTAATTATAAAATACTTCATAAATAATATGAATGAAAAAAATGTAATTTACTGTTTTCCTTATTGAAATTCAGTATAAGTATTATTATTCAATGTAGAAACAACTATAGATCTCTAACAGGACATTGATTCATTCATTGTTTTATTTTATTAGGAGTGGCTGACTAAATTCTGTTTGCACTACTTTCTATATGTATATAAAGGAATTCTTTCATTCCCTTTCCTCTCTTTTGAAGACATTGATCTTTTATATTTACGCTCTTAAAATTATCAACAGGAAAATTTTATGAGTTTACTAAAATTATAAAGTATATTAGAGTAAAATTATAAGTTTAAAAATTAAATCACTAATTAATTAAACAAATTTATTTATTATTATTTTATAATAAGTATCTGACAAACTAAGATTGTTCTACTCAGAAAAATTAGTATTGTATAAATTAGTATAAAAAATATAGTATTTATTCATTAAGCTTGAAACTTTCCACAAAAAGATAAAATTCTTAAAACTAATTAATAAATAGCAAACTTCTGTAATAATCAAATCGGGATGTATAATTTCAAAAATATTTGCATAACTGCAAATAAACAGGAAAATGCTATTAAAGTAGCTGGTAATTGAAAGGAAAGGAATTCAGCTATCTAGAAATAAATGGAAATTATGAGCCAGCGAAGTAATGGGAGTTAAAAATTTTTAAGGGGATTTATTTCAACATTAGTTTTCTTCTGGCGATGACTCCACTCAGCAACTAATCCTCTTGATGTTGAAAGTTCGGGGGATCATTAAAGAGTACCTCTGAACTGGAGATTCCATTAGATCGATATATCAAGAAGGCGAAGAGACGCCAAGCTTTATTTATGATCTCAGCTGATTTATTTTGAGTAAGAATTGCAAGAGAAGAACGATTAAATTATCACTTTGTTCTTATGTATGTAGTTTCATCGTTAGTATTTCTTAAAACTGTATTCATTTTCTCAGGAATTATTCATCAACCTCTTATAATTCTTGTTATTACAATCATTAAAATGTATTTTTACATAAATATTAAATTCATTCTTATAATCCATAAATAATGACATGCAGTTCATTAAAAAGCGTTATTTAATAATAATAAAAATGATAAATAAATATTGGTATCAAAATAATATCTCTAATAAAATGAATAAATTAAAAAAAAAATGTCAAGTGTCATCAGGAATATTTTGTCGGAAATGATATTCTAGACATTTGTATAAACCTATCAATGTTGACATTTTTCGACAATTATTATTCTATTTAATTCATTGCTGTCAATTTTTTTCATTTAAAATTTTTATTCAATGAATTGTGTCTATAAAAAAAAGTGGTATAACTTTACATACGTATTACAGGAATCGATTTGTTGTTCGGTCCGTGGCACTTCAATTTTAACGCTACTTTGTTTTCCGTCAACATGCTAAAAATATCGTTCCCTATTCTGTCGCGTTCGTTTATTATTTTTTTCGCTTGAAATATTTCACATAAAAGTTGAACGTACACTTGGCTCCTCTGTGCAAGTTTTATTTTCAATGGGAATCACTACATATAAAAATGATAATACAATCTAGCTTGCAGATTTAATACAGATACACTTTGACAAAAGAAAAAAGGTACTATTATTGTTATCATTGTTATTATAACTATGATTATTGTTACGATTGACATTACAGTTGCTAATAATATTGAAAATTGAAGTGAAAACAGCTTTATTTAAAAGAGTGACTTTTTGTCCAGTAAATAAGCTATAGGAAAACAAAAACGAATAATGGTAGCTACGTCGTCATCGTGCGTCTTATTACAAATCGTCATCATTTCCAGAAATCATGTGGATTTATTAAAAGATATATTACAAACAGCTACAGCCATACTACCCTGTCTGCTGCAAATATATTCGAAACGATCACCAATCATGTTCAAAAATATCAATATGTATTTGAATTTCGTATTTATATTCAGCATTCTCGTATACATTCGAGACACTTTAGTATTATTAATTCCATATTCTGAGATTTCTGTCGTGAGAGATGATATATGTCAATGTTTTTATATGCAACCTTTGCAGATCTCATTGTAAAATACCAATAAAAAATATTCCTCTGTATACTTTTTTGAATAATAAACTTTTCAAAAACGTGTTCTCAATAAAAATTTTACTGAATAAAAAACAATGCTTTTCTACATCTTAGAGAATTAAATTTTATTAAAATTTGATAAGAATCTTGTCATCATTGTAGAATTCTTGAACTTTCTGAAACAATTGTTCCTTAAGGATTGCCTGGAAGGAACTGTTAAAGTTATTAATTACCAAGATCCAAGTTGCGATCACTTATAATTACATTCATGAGTTTAATTTGACTCACTGAAATATTTATATCAGTCGATATCGACTCAATCTAATTCTGCAGTAACTAATTAGGACAACTCTATTGATAGAAATATCCTCATTTAGCTTCCCAATAGTCAGTAATAGGATTTAGGTCACTAATTTGTATCTTCCCCTCTCCCAATATTGATACATAGTATTCTTTTAATGATAATTTAAAAAAATCCAACTTTAAACGTTGATAACTAAAAATCCGTTTTTAATAACCAATAATAGAAGACCCCTAGAACAAAGCGGTTGCCAGTAGAGCAAAAATAAAAATTATCCAATACAATTGCAACTATAAGGATCTTTAGCTATGCAATTTGCAGCAATTTTAACTCAAAGTCCAGTCGATGTTCATCAGATATATTTTTTTCCGTTTTCCGATAGTCCACAAATGATGATGTAACAGAGGAATAAGGGGCAGTTCCTCATTCACAAGGTATTGCTCCCGGTAGAAAATTGTAAATATCGAGTAGCGAGATCTCATGTGAACGTTCAAGTATCGAACTGGTCGGCTTACTGTACTGCAGTCAACATATCAATCCACCAAGTTCAATGTGATTCATCAAAGTTAAAAGCAATGCCAACCATGAGCTGAAAGTAAAGTAAAAAAGTAGACCAGGACATGTAACGATGGAAATGAAAAATGGTAAAGTAAGAGAAAATGCGAAATTAAAATGGAAAATCGAACTCAATTCGTTAAAAAATGCGAGAATTTAATCCATAAAAATGTATATCCAGTGATAAAATATCACTGAATAATATTTCATTGCTATTAGGGAAATGAAAAAAAAATAATTAATCAAAATGTGCTATAAATCGAATCGGAAAATTTGTAATGTACCGTATCATTCATTGGAGAGCTATCAAAAATTTGTTTTTCAATTAATCAAAAAATTCCATAACAATTAATAGCTCTTGTGTGTTAATTTTTTAGCAACAATTAAATCGAACATCAAGTACATAAATGCAAAGTGTAAACAGTGAAAGAATTTTATTTTAATCGAGAGAATTGATAAAATTCCAAAAAGTTAGGAAATATTAACTAATTTAATAAAAAAAAATTCCAACTTTTATTTTATTATTTTTTTCATCAAATTTATTAGAAGAAGATGAATAAATTACAAAAGTATTTTCATTAAACTAAGCAGATAGTAAAATAAAGAAGAAGTAAAAAGTTGATTACTTAGTTTATTTCGAGTGGATAAGAAGAGGGTTGAATACGTTGGCATTTAGCCTAAGCTATCTGCCATAAAAGCGAAGCTTTCGACTAAACTTTTATTCTCGTTTTATTGATGCCGCTCAGTTTTAGTTACGAACAAAAAAAAAATTCTACCGTTTTTACAGACGAGCTTTTATCATTTTTGAGGATAGTTTTAAATTGTAATCACTGTTATCATACGATGATAATACAGAAATGATAAACATGGTGTGAATATAGATCTTTCATTTTCGACAAGATCTCAAATAATAGATGATCGTTAAGATGTAGATTATATTTGAGTCGCACCAAGTCCTTCTGTCTTACTTTGCCAACAGATATCTTATATTGTACGCTGAAAAATGGTTCTCTTCCGATCAAGATACCGTGTGATTTAAAAAGTTATGTACTTTTATCGTTGGACTAAGCGCTACCGGATATTAACGATTAAGTGATTACCTCGAGCCAAGAAATCTTAAGCCAAATTTATTTTATTCGATATGCGTGTGAAAGTCTCTCAGAATCTTTTGTGAACTCTAAACCATTATTACTCTGTCAGAAAAATTTATAGCTATCATCATAATAATATTTAAAAAAAATTACCCTTCATTTTTTTATTTTTTGACATAATCATTTGCAATTTGAATAAAATTCAGGACTCTTTGATTTCCTTGAAAACTGATCAAAAGTTTTGGCCACTGATTTCATGTATCGGCTTCTTTGCTTGTATATATGTGAATATATAGCCTATTTAATCATTCCAAGTGCTTAGCTTCCTTATCAGATAATTTATTACCTGTGATACCTTGGTGTCTTGGAACTCACATCGGTCCAGCCGGAAGGTGGTTTTGTGAGAGGAAAATTAATTTTTTTCGGTCGAATTGATAACAGAATTGGTGCTTAATGGATTACCCAATACATGTTTTATTGAATCGCTTGAGCTTTAAATGAAAAAGTATCTAAAACATTTCGAACGAAATCGGTCAATAAAATACGACAAATATTTATTTTATTCAATTAAACCGTTGATTTATAAAATATTACAAAATTAAGATAAAAAAGTTTTATACTAATATTTATAACCATGAATAATTTATTCAATATTCGATAGTTAATATTATTTAATTTGATAATCAACAAAAGAAATCCATTCTTCTATTTTTATAATTACTCATCAGA
The DNA here is from genome assembly GCF_013357705.1 of Chelonus insularis. Taxonomy (NCBI): domain Eukaryota; kingdom Metazoa; phylum Arthropoda; class Insecta; order Hymenoptera; family Braconidae; genus Chelonus; species Chelonus insularis. Next base: position 260,880 of record NW_023276500.1, on the reverse strand, counting down.
ATTTTTTTAAAATTTATTTTAAACGTCTTTACTAAACCAATCATTTCTCAACTTTTATATTATTGAACTCATCAGAAGTCATTTATTGATAACTGTCTACTTATTCGATTTTACTTTGACATTTATGGGAAATTAAGACTTGACAGTAACTGTAACGACTTTGATTTTTTTATAGTATGCGGTTTTATGATATTTTTAAGACAATATAAACATTATTTCTTAAAAAACAGTGAAATATAAAATTTATTGCAAAAGTAACTTAACGCAGCGTACAACTAATGTGCACAGTAAAAACATTACACATCACCGAGAAAAATATATATTCATGTCACAAGACATAAAGTTATGGCAATAAAATTGAAATTTATTGTAGTCGAACAATCGATATAACAGTTGTAACAATTCATTTGAAATTTTATTTGGTTCATATAAAACAAAAAAAAAACGCCCATAATGAATAATCCATTAATTTCTAACAAGAATAATCAATATCTACATTTTTCACAAAAATCAACGCTAATGGAATTACTCATGTTAATACATGCATAGTTTTAAGTTAATTCAATCGAAACAATGTAAAATCACCACACAAAAATATCGCATTTCTGAAATAACATATATATCCATTAGTCCTGAACATGCATTTATATGTCAAATCACTTTTTCGATGCAGTTTGTTTAAATCCTTAATTGAATCTCCCTACAATGTATAGAAAATCAATTTCAGTTATCTTTTTATTACATTCATGGAAACGAGTAAAAATTATATTTTAATTATCACATGATATATGTTTTATAATAATGTGTTGTAAAATTTAACATTCATCATTATATAATGTCTCTGAAACAGAAATGTTGTAATTATCACTGAAGTCATATAGAATTACACAATGGAATCTCGTATGATCATTTAGCTCTTCCAAGAATCAGTGAAGAGGAAATTATTCAATGAAATTGCTACGTAAATCTATGTATAGTACCTTCAAAAAATACTATCAAATATTATAATGAATGATATACAATTCTAAAAAATCATAACAAGTATCTAAAAATATCTCTTATTGATAATTTAAAAATGTTTTGATCTTTAAAAGACAATTAGTTGAATTAATAAAATTGAATGATTATTTTTTTTAGCATAGCTTGTGAATACTTAATAGGCATGTAACAGTTTATCAACATCCTTCATTGTCAAGTGTTGAATTAATAATAACAATGGTGTATCATTTATGCTAAATAAGCCTATTCTTCATTTTAAAGCCAGGATTGAATATTTGTTTATAATTCACGTCGTGTTGATCTCTGTGGATCCTTCCAGAATTATAGAATCTTTATGGACAAATAACCTTTCATGAACTGTTTGATTTATCAGATTACGTCGATTTGAATTGCGAATGAGTGAGTGGTTGTTGACAGTATGATGCTAGTGATATTTTGCTACTGACCTAATGACGAACTCAACAAATGTGTGGTTAAATCACACATGCTGAGCTAAGCTAAGCATTCATCATTAGGTAAACATGTTGTTATTACGTAATTGTTTGATGAATAGCATACCAATAGAGGGATTCTTGGTTTCCTTTTGGCTCATGCCGAAAATATAATATTGTAAAATATTTGTATGTCGCCATCTAATGACTATTAGACTAATGAAAGTTTGTTAAGTTAACGACGATTGCTTGACGATTAGGTTGTTTATAGCAACGAGGGGAGAGTTTGTTTATCTCCAGTTTTTGACTGAGACTTAAGTTGATCGCACGTATACTTTCATTTTAATTGATTGCTGTCATTCTTTAATAAACTTTTCCTTTATTAATTTATTTTCCAAAGTTGTTATTTGGTCTTATTTTACAATATTATTATACATATAATATTCAATACACATTATATCTAATCAATATGATATTCTGATGTAAAATTCTCTAGAACTATGTAATCTACAGAAGATTGAATAAGAAAAAAAAATCTTATAACTTTACTACGGAATTTTTCTTTTCGGCTTATTTTTTCGGTAGCAATGAAGAATTCTAGAATAGTTTGTAGACATTTTTTTGAAATTAACTTCTGCTTGGGTTAAATGTTATTTTCAACTTTACCCAGAGGCCTTATTGCGTTTAACTGTATGCCCTCCGGAAATAAGTTTTTTTTTCTAGGTTACTGCAAATTTATTCTGAATTTAAGTGCTTCGCTCTTTGCTGTCGGCAAGTTAGTTAAGTATCGGTCATTAAGAATTTTATCAGTGTCTGCAATTATGTTATTACTGTTCGGGAATTACTGTAAATACCTATTTCGTTTATGATGTTTTTTCTTCCATATTACTTCTTAATAATGTACATATTTTCCTAAATTGGCTTAACAAGTGGAAATATATACACTGGAATTTCTTTATTAATTTACCGATAAAATTATTTTATGATAATGAGTCGATAATTTATTTATCAGTTACATTATTCTATTTAAATAAATATACCCTCATTAACAATATCATTAGTATCTCTGACTCAGCAATGATGAGATCTGCGAATATTCATTATTATTTATCAGAAATATTTATTTAAAAATATTTTTAAAAATCAATTATCTGTCAGGAATGTAATTCAAATTTTTCAAAAAAATTCGGTATAATTTTTTTATGTTTTAAGTAATGAAAAATTATTTTATAACAATGCATGGTAATGGTTTAGATTGGAAATATCAGCATTAAAAATCGATTTACATGAAACCATTCCGCAGTAATTAAAAAAAAATTTATCTTTTTTATCTGGCTATAAAAAATTTATTCGTACAATGTTTATTCAATTAATGTTTTATTTGTTGAAGTGTCATTTGAATTACTTACACAAAATTGCATTTTATCGATAGACAAAATCGATTGGAAAAAAAAAAAAATGAGAAAAGGCTGTATCTTGGTATGAGTTAACTGATTTTTTGAAATTTAATATAGATAAAGTTACGTGAAGCTCGTGGTCTATCGAGATAGCAGCTGTTATCACGTCATGTGATAATGATGAATTAAACTCGATATATAAGTGAGAAGAGTGAAAACAAAAGAGACAAGCTTCGATTGAATCCTATTCACGTGTCACACTGTGATTACATTCACTGCAGGCTGTATTGTATTAAACTAGAATAAGGTAACTGGAGCAGCCTGGTATAAGCATTTACTTCTCTTTTACGTAAATGTCATAGACATAACGAGTCGTATACTATACACATAGAGAGTACGTCATTTAGTGAACTTTGAATTTATCATTTAAGAAATTTATTAAGTAAACGTTGAATATTATGTGATGAATTTCATCTATCCCTATTTCACTTTGATGAAATGTAAATATAAATTAGCATACATTATACCATACAAAATGATCAAATATAAAATATTAAAACTCATATATTAACATGTGTTGAAAGAAGTAACATGACTGAAAGTGTTGAATGGAGTTGTGTGTTTATTTTAAATTGTTTAAAAACTATTCTTTCATCGACTTCTGGTTCATAGATTAATTAATCTATTTTGGCATAGTTGCATTAAAGCCGCTTGATTAATTTTTTTTTAATACAGTACACCAGAGTTGTAGGTATTTCGATCGGAAAATGTTTTAGCATTTGTTTATCCTAATAAATCCGGGGAAGATAATATTTTGATTGAATTATTCAATAATAATTATAATAATAATGAATTGAAATATCTTTTAATATATTTTGTTGAAAAAGTTAAAATGTTTAATCAAAAAAAATTATAAAACTATTCAAAAAATTTTTAACTGTACGATTATCTAACTTTTTTTGTGCATTCTAATTTGAAACTTCGTTTGTAATAAACAAGATATGTCTTATCATTAGTTTTTATGTCATAGTCATAAAAAAACAGCTTTCTTCTTCATAAAAATAAAGAGAGGATATACATTTCCATGTAAATTTCATTGCATTTGGTTTCTTTCTTGATGACCATCCACTTTCTTATCTTTTTCGTTGATCCATTTTGAGCACTTCTGAGATACACAGTTGCTCCATGACTTAAAGCAAGTTCTATGTACTGAGTGTTGATTAAGAACAGATGAATATCACAATCAAAATGATCTAAGCAGTAATGAAGCATCTGAAGCATTTGCGAATTAGTCAGTTCATTAATAGTATCCCAAATATGCTGTAGTGACGAGATTTGTTAGAGGCAATTAGTTTCACAAACAAAAAAGCTCTATATTTACATGAAACTGAAACTCAAACTTAATTCTACTATATCACCAAAACTAAAAGGGAATGCTTGCAACGGCTAATTACTTCTTACTGCAATGAGTCTGTTAATTTCCTCGAATACTATCGTCTTTTCTCTTGAGATTTATGTTTAAATATTTCATGACATTTTTTTTAATGAGATGTATATTTTCACTTCAGTTAAAATATCTATTTTACATGTTTTTTCTTAATCTAAAATAATATCAACTTTTCTTTTTACAAAAACAACAACCATTTATCTAATCCACCAGTAAATTTTTAAAAATAAAATTTTATTTTTTAAAAAAGTCGAATTATATTTAATTTAAAAAAATGTGCAGTCTTTATTTATGTCTGTTTTGTGTTATGCATTTCTGTAGATTTTCTATTAAACTAAGGAATTTATTAGAAAAAACGATAGCAAGTCGTGACCATCACCATACTTTTGAGAATTTTAAGATAAAAAGAATCCTAGAATTGCTTAGAAGCGCGTAAAATGTTTGGAACGATTATTGAATGTTGAAGGAATTCCTGATGACAAGTTCAAAAGCATTCTACAGAGACATTGAACGAATATTGATTGAATAAAAAATGTTTTCAAGAATCTATTGGGATCCAATATCCTCTAGTTGATCTTAAAATAAATCATCACTATTATTATTACTTTTATTGTTATTGATATTATCATTGGAAGACATTTTCTTGGCTGAAGAACAGCTGATTATCGAAATCGTACCAACAATAAAGTTGATTTTTGCTTCGTATTGGTAATTCAGTTCGCAGATACTTTTCGAATCCATTGCATGGAAAGTTAAGATTTATATGTACTTTTGAAGTTTCAACATAATATGAGAAAATTTTTCATTTCATGATCAATATTTTTTATTAGTTGTCGTTTTTTTTTGTACTTTATTGATGAAATGCTTTATTTAAGAGTTTCTTTCTATCGATGACTCTTGTCTATAAAATATTGCTAAAGTTTTTCTAGTAGATCTTTCTGTTCACAAGGATAAGAAGAGCTTAAGTGTTACAGAAGTAATGTATGTAACATGTCAGATTCAGCGACCCAATACATTTCTAATCGAATTTTATTTCCAAAGCTGTTAAGCATGTAAATGTGAATTTTCTATTCAGTTTGTAACTGAATTATTCTAGACTGCCACAATAGAAAAATATGTTTTCCGACTTGCATCTTCTTATAAAACTGTGTTTTTTGAATAAACAAAAATTTACAAGCAGTCAAAACTGGTACGATTAACTTAATAGTAAAAACAAAGGTGTATAAGTTAGTGTAGCATTACTAGAAATGTTGTACATGTTACAAATGTTATAAAAACTTGACTCGAAAACTTTCCAGCTCATGACTGCACTCTTTCGTGATCTATAAAAATTTTATGCGACTAAATGGTTGGCAATACGACTTGATTGTCGAGTTTTTTTTTAAATATATTACTACTATTCATATCGCTAACTCTCTTACAAGTTTATACTTCAATTTTTGACTATTTTTAGGATTTTTGCAGTGTTAAATTACATTTCCACGTTATTTTTGGGATCAAAAATATTGTAGTTGTTTTTAACACTGCAGCAACTTTAGTTGAGCTTTATTTTTATAAAAAAAAAAAAATTCACTATTTCAATAGAATTGAAGGATTATTTGGACAATGGAAGAATTGTTTCGATATTTAGTACGCTGATATCTTCATGAGAAATACATTTATGGATAATAAGGTCTTTTGAAGCATATTTTTAATTCAAAATTATTTACGAAGTATTTTCTTATCAACTTCAACCAGTCTCTAAATTAAAAAAGATTAAACAAACAGTAAAAAGTAATTATAAAATGACTCACTTTTAATATATTTATTAAATTTTCAAGTAAATTCCTTTGTTTTTAACAAAAACGAATAAAAAATTTCAGAGAACACAAGAATTGAAAAATTAATATTCATCTAGAACATTTACTGAATAAAAACCTTTTTTATATTTTTTTTATTAATTATAATTCTTTTTATTCGAATTTTATTGATCAATATCATTTCAAGCTTTGTAATCGATTGGAAACCAATTAAAGTTGCATGTAATAAAAAATTTTTTATTTGTTTCTCTTCTTTTTTGTTAGGCCTGGTACACATGAATACGTTTAATGTATGGTATAAATTTTTTGTCTACCCTTGAACATACCAATTTTTTAATTCATCCTAACAGCATTCATCAATGGCAAATATGTATTTTTTTTTTTCATACGCTCATATTATTTCCATGAGTAATTTAATTGTCTTGATTTAATCCAATAAAAATAGATAATTAAATGCCTCCAAATAATTTCTGGAAAAAATATCGAATAGAAAACAGCTAAAAAAACGAAGTAATTGATAAAGTTGGATAGGTGACAAAATAGTATTGTCTAACGAATTGTACAATTTCAAGTATTGGTGAAGAGGTGGAATGTCAGTAGTGTGCACTTTTCTCAGCTGGCTAACGAAGGGTCTTTTACGTCAACGGAAATTGTTACTAGAGCTTTTCCTGGGCTGCCAAACTAATGTCATTTAATGTTGAACGACTCTCCTCAAGGTTCTTCTCTAGTAGAAAATATTTTACGGACAACGTGAAATCGATTGCAATTCAATGCATCAATTTTCAATCGCCAACTCAACATTTCTTTTATGTCAATTTAATTCAACATTTTCTTTACTTATAAAATTATATACTATTTTCTCCGAAATATATTGGTCTAAAATAAATGCTAAAAAACTTTCATATTACACACAGAAGACTCACAGGATTCGAATTTATTTGAAGTAGAAAATGAAGTCTGACTGTTTGATTCCTTAGAGAAATCTTGTCAGATTGAATTATTGCTTCTGTGTAGTATCTATATTTTGTAATTTTAATATATCTTTTGCCAAGATCACTTTTTTTATAGTCTAATTTAAAGCAAGTTTTGTAAAGGAGAAAAAGTTTTCGCATTTGAATATCGATATTATGAAAAAAATTTCATAGTTATTCAAGTTTTAGTTAGCCATCCTACCAACTTCTGTGAGGTTTAAGTAAACAAATAATCGTGGATAAATTTATATTCATAACTTATTTGAACTTTCATTATAAAAGTGAAGAATAAAAAGATTATCGAATGGTAACTAGCAATTTTTTGTTTCACCCTTCATCTCTCGGGGGTAAAAATAAGTTCATCCTATAAACTGAATGGCTAGAAGAGTTTGTCCGATCGTTGACGCGAATGCATTCGTTTCTACCCCTTCACGTTTCCAACTACTTTTCCAACTGCTTTCCTACCACAAACTTTTTTCTTTATTTTTTTTCATTTTCTTCACTCACTCGCTGTTTGCTCAAGGAAAAACTTTGTACGGCTTAGCTTCATCTCAAAAGCCAATAGATAGAATCCACTGAGTCTATATATCGAATTTAGCTAGATACGTTGTTAAAACCGCACAAATAATGAAATACTTCAAAACTACTGTGAATAAGAAATGTTTGCGAACGTTGGAGTGTATTTTTCAGTAGACTAATTTTTGTTCTATCATTTTTAAAATAATAAAGTTTTCATGTTAACAAAACAGAAAATTTAAAGTTTGCTTGAGAAAAACATTTTTTTTAATGGTTGATTATGCTGTTTATTCTTCCAACGTGTTATTTATGTCTTTACTTAACCAGTATTCATGTACATTTTTCAATAAGTTTTTATTACACGTTCGTAAAATACTGTGATTAAAGTTACAAATTAATTTACCTTTTACGACAAAAATTCATATAAATCAGAAAACTAAATTAAAAGAACAATGATTTTCAAGTGTTTTTTGTCAATAAAGATCTAAATTGCAATAATTTTTCGAAATTATTCTATATTAATTATAAAAATGAATTTTTGTTGATAAAAATGTTACCATAACTTTATATTATGATTTATTTATAAGTAGAATTTAAAAATCAAGTTTCTACAAGATGATTATTACGACGATTGATTTTATGTCCATTACACTCATTTTCATATCAACCAGAAGGCGAGAATTACTAGTTTCAATGACATTTAAAGTTTCTTTTATAAAGTTACGTGATTTCCTGTTATTCTGAAGAAAAAATTATAAAAGTATTACACAAAAAGAGTTATGAATGTCAATTTCATTAGTTAACTTGACATAAAACATTAAAAATTATCAGGTTTATAAAACATTTAGTATTCATATGATTATTATTAAGTTTTATTTAGACAGAAAATCATTTCCCTACCGTCTACAGATTATTACTATCGCTGCAACAGCTTTTTTCTTTGTTGTAATTACAAACTAAAATTGTAACACCAACAAATTTTTTTCGTTCAGGATACAAAAAAAAATCTGTAATAACTGTTAGTAAATAAACCAAAAATCTGTTGCTGTTATTTATAGATACTTTTTTCCGTGTGCGTTAACGAATATAGAACAAGTTATAATGTTTAAAAATACAATTAGTTATTTTTATTATTAAAAAGTTACAGTATTTTACTGCAAGCAATTTGTAAATTCATTTAAAAAAAAATCGAATGAAAAAAAAATTTTACCTTTTACAGAAACACTTTTCTACTTTTCTACTATTATATTCTGATAAAATAATGCACATAGAATATTCATGAAATAGAAGTAGTATAAAAATAGGATAGCTGAATAATTTTTGCAAGGTTTATTACAATTTTTTAAACTAAAAAATAATCTCATGATATTCAACTTCTACTACATGTATTCCTCCTGTTCTTACAACTTCTAAAGCTGCAAAAATACAGTGAAAAACCAACAGAATAAATTTTCTATCCTGACGTGAGATAGAAAGAGTTTATTTAAAGATCAAATGCTATTGATTGAATTAAATGAAATACGAAAATCAAATCAAGTATAATACAGCTATCAATTGCCACAAAAGTTCACTTTCTGTACTCTCAGTTGTCATCAGGTTAAAACTAAAACATAAAACATCTTTTATGGTACTTATTTCTTGGCATTTTTATCTTTTTGAAACTTCTTCATTTTATTGCACCTAAGTCATGCTTGCACACTTTTAAGAACCTTCACATCAATTCAATTTCATTTTTTCTCTTTCAATTATTTTCTCTACAATTCGAATCCTTTACCAACCATATCAAATTTTCCCTATGCATTCAGATAATAAATAATAAGTAAATTAGACTGAAATTGTCAATAGTAATAGATGAGGGATTTAATATCTGTGATGGTGATTTTTATTACCATGTGCTTCCATAATTCTTAAGGGAAATTGCTCTACCTATCTACAATTGGAGGAGAATTATAATCTCTAGTGTATTAAGCTGTACTTGTCTCATTTCAAAAGCATTTGATGTTGCCAGTGAATTGGACAGAATGTCTCAGGAGATCGGATGTTGAATTGACATAAAGATCATGATAGACTCAGCTATCATTTAATTGAAAAGTAGTTTTATTATGTGATAAAAAGCTTTTCATTTTTTGCTGATGCTCATCAATGTGTATTTCAAATATCTATTTGTTTTATTCTCATTCTGTGAAATCAATGTATTTTCTACACCATAATGAAAGTAATGTTTACTTTTAGAACTTAATATTTACCATACAAACAAAATAACCAGTTTAATACAATCGTATTTTTTTAGACGAAAAAATCATAAAATTTGTTTAATTACAGTTTTGATCAGTTGATTAGATTTCTATATTAATTTAATGAACTTAAACTGTTTTTTATTTATTTTAGTATCAAATATAAAAAATTCTTGACAGAATAACAGCTTTTAATGGGATTGAAATAAATGTTGAATTATTCGACAAAATTATATGATTTTTGTCTCAACATTTATGCTAAAGCTTAGAAATTTCTATTTAATAATCTTCAACGAATTTTAAACAAACCAAAAAGTAAGACTAAAAGTAAAGTTATGAAAAAAAAAATCTGCCTGAAATATTTGAAGTCATTTCCAAGATTTTTCCACATTTTATCATTTTATCTTCCAAACTCCTTCACATTTTATCACGTCATCTTCCAGACTTCTTTACTATGCCTCTATATTTTCTACGTTATCTTTAAGTCATTCTTTTTTTTTTATTAATATTAATGAAAAATTTCTCTTGTTAAATTCCCGATGCATCCATTTGTAACCATTTTAGTCGACACCTGATAGCCTTTGTTCTCAATCTGAATATTGCAATAAGCTGCTAACAATAGGAGAGTTTTGGTGAAAAGAACGATCATTAGTTGAATTCAGAGACATCTACGATAACTGGTATACAAGTTTAGTGTATGAGTTAGAAGCTATATCAAAATGAGATAATGTTCTTGCAAGAATTGGTCTGATTTCAATAAATTATCATCAACAACTATTGTAACAAATTTTAATCTTTCATTTTTTTTACCAATATCCATAAAAAAGAATTTCGATAAAAATAAACAATTAATTCGAATAAGTTAAATTATTGATCGTATGCATGAATCATGGATGAATGTCTATTTAAAACAGGATTAAATTAAAAATACTGCTTTTTCTGTTCATAATAGATGGATAAAAGTAAACTTGAATGAAGTACAACTTGGTATATCATTCCATGTTATTATTATTGATAGAGTATTAATAGAAAACCTGGAAATTCTCCTTGCTGACCCTAATATAGTCACTGATTTCCCAATAACTTTCTGCTCGACTGATTTCCCTATAAATTGATGAATCCTCAGGAGAACTGTCTTGCCCTGGTTTCCTCTATCTAAATAAATATCAACTACTCGATTGTACATCATTGTCTCTTATTAATTACCCATCTCTGTTATATAATTCCTTTGCTCTTCCTTTTTGTTCTTATTATTCTTTTATCGGGCTATGCAAAAATAATTAAATAACATTCATTGATAGAATAAAGACTTGAGAATAAGGAAGAAGAGTAGAATTAAATTCCCAAGCTATCAAGAACATTGATGGTATTTAAAATAAAATATTAAAATTGTTTAATTAAGATTCACTTCTGTAAAATATGCTTTTTATGTAAATTTGTTTTTGAACTAGTAAAGTGATTTTTTAATCCTCAAGAATTAATTACGAGTGTTTTCTTAACTGATAATGAATGCCCTGATAACCTAAATGATAAATTCACGAGAACAAAGTAGATAATATGCTAAAAGCAATTTTAGTTTTGTATTTGAAAGATTTAATTAACTCTAGATATCTTTTCATCATGATACAGCACATGTTTATGCCATGAGAGAATATTTATTCATTTAATTTGAAGGAGTTGATGTATAAAAGACACTACGATTACATGATGTTGAATATTTTAATTAAATAAAGTATTCAATTGTTTATAAACAATAATGAGATAATAATAAAATTATTTATAATTCTCAAAGAATAAAAAAATTCAAAATAAATTTTATTAATGGTTTTGATCGTTACATCAGTCAGGTAAAATGACTAAAAAATTACAAAGGCTACTCAAAAGGGAATATGTAAGCAATGTATTTGATAGGCACATTCGCTTTTAGCCATTGATGTAGCTATTCAAAGGGTTAAATTTGCTGACTGCAAACTACGTCTCTATTTAACGAGGATTATGTCATTGAAGGTCTACGCATAGCTTAGGCTCATATCAAAGCTTGTTTCAATATGATTCCTAAATTTTTCGTCTACCAAAAGCTACTTGATTGACATATTTATGTAGTATTCAAAATATTATGCTGAATGGAAGTCAGAGCTTCATAATGGGGAATGAATGAATCAGTGAATAGTCAAGTGAGCATGTCAGCTTCAGATTCAATGAAGTAATATTTGCAATAGCAGGCTTAATTATTTTGAAAATATTACAAATTATAAAGTATTGACAGATAACAGTTTTTAAAACATTTTATTAAATCTATCAAATGGAATTAAAAAATAGCACAAAGTGTAAATTGGAGTACAATAATTTATGGAACACATTTTTTTTTTTCCAAACAATGAGAGGTCACAAGAGTATAAGAGCTATTAGAAAAGAAACCACCAGAGTACCTACAAAAAAGTCTCTCCAGAAAAAGGCTACATGTAGCCTTTGTATGTTTTTTCTTTGTAACCTTTGTGACAACTTTCTAAGACTTACTTAGATTTGTTTTGTTTCTTTGTAATTTTTTTTCCAGATGCACAATTAATTAATTATACATCAATTAATATATTTTGAAGCATTATTGAACGTATAAAAATATAATTATTTAACATTGAGTTAACTATCTTAGTCATTGGGATAAAATTTAATCTATCTGTTGATGAATAAAACCGTGATAACATTGAATTTGCATCTAAGGATCCAGATTATACTGATCAACTGGCTTCTCAACTATTAAAAATATTTTCCTTTAAGATTACTAATTAAAATTCATCAGAGTAGACTCTTCAATTATATCCATTAGACTCTTTAAAAATTATTTAACAAATTAACTGAAGTGATAATATTATACAACAATGATACTTGTTACTTTTTTCATTGTATCTGATAAAATTAGCAACCAAGTTTTCAACAGTAATATTGCTAAATACTTTCTGTAACTATTCTGTAAAGCATTGCAACTTTTTAGAAAAATAATAACTATGAGCGAACAGGTTCGTTGGGGTGGAAATAATTAATTATAAAAGCCTTTTCTCATAAAATCATTTAAACTTTATCATTCACTTTTAAAAAAGAATCTAACAATATTTCTTTCAATTGTTATTACAGAAAAAACTTCAATACTGCTTGTAAAGTTTTTTATAAAAATTTTAAAAGAATATTCTTCCATTGTCAGTTGAATTCAAGATTGATTTATTATCAGAACACTTTGGGAAGTATTAATTGATTGAGCTTTAGTTTTTTAAAAATACTTTAATTGCTGTGACTATTCAGTAACTGAATATAAAATCATCAAGTACATATTTAATTCATAACCGTAATAAATAACATAAAATTGATCGCAAAACTGGTGATGACACTACCGTATGGTTGCATACATCAATTGTAAGTAATATAAAAACTCTATTGTTTGTCGAATAATTTTTTACATGATCATGGAAGCCCCTTTTTAGCATATTTATGATAGCTATTTACCATTCAGTGATTTAAAAGCTGTTTTATAATATTTTAATGATATCACATCAGCTCGATTAATATTTTATGACGATATATAAAAATATTTTATTCCAAATATCACAAAACTACTGAGGCGAACCAGTAAAAATATCTCAATCATAAAATTTAATACTTTTTCAATTGATTCGAAACTTGCTCTTGTCCTATCACGATGTTTGATTTTTCTAAAGCGCTTTGGTGGACGAAGAAAATATTTTACAACCAGCAGTTGATGGTATCGATTCGTTGAGTAAACCTGCTTCAAGGTAAACTCACGAGACGTGCACACATTGGAGCTTTCATGCACATTTAAGTTTCAATGATAATGTTGAAAAGGAATTTCAATAAAATACTAGTTCTTGTAAAGCTTTTAGAGAATTTGAATATTTTAAAATTTTGAGATAAATATACATTAAATCTGTTGGCTACAGAAATTTTAATTATTGCTGCTGTATCGAAGAGTTGAAAATGGTTGACTTTTATGAATATTTTTTAATATATCCTTTGATAAGGCAAAGAACTATACTTTTGTGTTGTGTATTATTTTCTCAAAGCTTCTTGATCAATATTCGTTACATAGGTCGACAATATTCTCCTTTGGAAACGATATTGTGCTTTACAATAACCGACTTTGATAGATATTTATATGTCGGCATTGTTATTTCATGTTAAACTACAGTTCAATGTACTTAAAAATATGTCATGACTAGTTTTTAAGGTTTTTTTTTTATAATTTAAAAAATTAAAAATAAAAATATTGATTTTTTCTTGTTTCTAAAAATGTTTGAAAACATTAAAATATAATTACTTTTGCAAATAATTGACGTATTGTGGATAAATGAAATTTTTTGAGCTTAAATAAATGATAATATAGAATGTATGGAAGCAGATAAACTTTTAATACGAGTTAAATGAATACAAAGTATGAGAAATATTTTAAAAAGATTTAATTACAATAGAAAAACATTAAAAAGCAGAATTTTTGTTCATAAACATTGCTATTATTACTATCAAACAAAAGTTGGAAAGTTATTTTTAAATGTTTTTTAAAAATAAATTTTTTTTTCCTATAGATATTGGATATCCTTTTTAATCAATAAGAATTTATAGTCATGTCACAGAACATTAAATACCATTGTAGAAGTCTTGGTCGAGGGAAATAATTTCTAATCTTCAAAAATAAATAGATACAGCATAATAATAAAAAGTTATTCTGGGCGTTGGAATATTAATAAAGAAAAAACAAGCTCTAAAGCCTAAAATATGAGATAACTATGGATTATTACTTCTTTTTTTTTGCTAAAAAAGAAAAAATGTTTCCATTGCAAAGCCAGACAATATTCAAAGGAAAGAATAAATTATTACTGACACAAAATATAGTTTTTTGAATGACAAACAATAACTTTTATTATTCAAGTTGTCTTATATAAAACTTTCAAAGAATATTCCAGACAAAAATGTGTCAACATATAGTCTAGATACTCTCAGGAAAATTACAAAAAATTTTTTTATTCAAAAATCTAACTTGATTTGCCTTTATTAAACCACTTTTACATAGCTTTCAACTTTCGTCGTTCTTTTGGTATTTTTTATTTCTGTCAAACCATAAAAGCATTACGATTTCAAGTGAATATCATGATTTTCATTGACATTCAGCTTAAGTGCACGTAAATGGAACTATCGAACTGAAAGTCAAACGACAGCCGAGAGTTGAATGAATTGAAATTTTCTTAAAGAACAATTTATTCACTTTTAATATTAGATATTCTACTTTTTGATATTATGAACAATTTTTATTAGAAGCAATTCGACAACTGCCAAGTAAACTACTGCCAAGATAGAAAAAAAAACATGTGAATAAAAAAAATATAATAAAAAATAAGTAAATAAATAAATGAATCGTTTCAGTGATAAACAAGTAAACAATAATAAATGTTTTATTATTTTTTGAAGTGCATTAAAAGTGGAAGGATGAAATATAGTGAAAGTCAATAATAAAAATAATTGAAAAACAAGTACTGTAGAGGCAGTGATCATAAAGAAAGTATATCATCCAGTGAAATAGAACTGAGTATCCAGGGAGTAGTTTTGGAGATTGATTGGTGATGTATCGCAACGACGCGATTGCCATCGATGACTGGGATTTAACGAGCATGAAGCATCCTTCGAGTGTGTTTATCTTGGAGGTTGCTATGGCACTGTTTGGTATGTTTTGGATGTCACGCGTACGTTCTGAGATACGTCGTTGTTCAAAATATCGACATGATGAAATGTCAAATAATCAACATCAGAGTCATCAACAATCTTATCAACAAGACAATCCATGTCGGAGACTATCTCAAGGTACAAGTTTACTTCATACACCAGATGATGGAATCACTATGTCTTCAGCAAACACTTTGTTTACTTTGGATACTCCTGGAACAACTGCACCCAGTGGTTATTGCGAAGTTCACGGATATATCGCCCCTAAAAAAGGTATAAAGTTTTTGCCTTTATGTATTTTATGCGTTGGAGTTGATCAACCTTGGTTGAGAAATAAAATTTATTTTACCAGAAATTGAAAATTTTCAAACACACTTTTTTCTTAAGTTTTGTTGATAACTTTGTTGAATTTGTTTTTGTTTACCTTTCTGTAGATGTTCTGATTTCACCATGAACGCATTGGGAATTTTATAGATTTCAGGAGTCAGATTTAAAACTTGTCATCCTAGATACTTTTCATGTTTTTCTTAGAAAGTCATAATAATATTATGAATGGATGTGACTTAAATTTTGCAACACGATATCGGGTATAGTGACTAGCAAAAGAGATTTTGATTTGAAATATTTTTTAACTTAACTGGAAATTGATTAGATTCTAAACTTGATATGTTAAACAGTTTAGAATTAAATTTAAGCGGACTTGGTATCAGAAATAAATCACAACTTTTAGTTGGAATCGAAATAAGGTAAAAAAAAGATTCATGTTCGATTGAAACAAGAATTTTCTAATTAAATTAAATAGCAAGATGTTTTGTTCAAGCTATGATAAGAGAAGTTGTTCTAAAGGTTGGAATTTAATATAAATATGGTAAAGCTGAAATAAAGAAATAATTTCCAAAAGGTCTACTAAATTTTCTTTCATTATAGCATATATTTACATATATATATTAAAAAAAAAAATTAATTTATAGAAAATTAATAACCATATTGAAACTATTCATACAATCATTCATAATTGAATTTACTAAATGTACAAAAAACTGATTAATTTTATTATAGCAATTTTCTTTGAAATAACGACTACTTTATGCTATTATCATTTCATCAAATTATTCTGTAAAATCATAAAACGTGGAATTTACATAATGTACTTTATTATTGTTTCAAATTATTTCCATGATTATATAAAATACATCAAAGTAGCTTTCGAAATGAAGAGTATTTGTACTAACAAATAAATAAATTACCTTCTAAATTTGATTTACAAAAGTCAAAGTATTCTGTTCTTCCTCATTATTAAAACAATTAACTTAAATAATAATCTACATTGAAATAATATTTTGATACTGAATGCAGAATAATTCAACAAATTTAAAAAGTCTTTACAGAATACAGTGAATCATAAGTTATGCTTGTTCTGGATAGAATTCAATACAATGATTGGCTATGTTGTTTGTATAAAAAAAATGAAATCCGACAGTTAATCGAGCTTAAAGTATATATAAAGTATATTGTGTTGAAAAATAATACCCGCTGTTTTTTCCAGAAAATCTAGAAAATACCATAAAAGTAAAATTGAAATGATTCATAAAAATTTATGACTTTCCGCAGAAACGTGAAGATCCAACTCACAAAATTGTTCAATGTTAAAAAGGTTAATTTCTTTAGTTTAATAAAGCTGATAACTGTCATATTTTTCACGAAGGTCCATTTGCTATGTCACAACATCAACAAGGATGGATAAAATTAGAGTACAGAGTGTTGAGAATAAATTTAGTAAAAACTTGGAATGTTAATACAGTCGGGAATGAACTTTTTTCTAAACTAAGTTGTAATGAGTACGAGATAAATTTATCTTTTTCGCATTATTAAAGAACTAATTTGTAGAGTCATTTATTAGCAACAAGACCCATTGGAATTCTTAGTAAAGGGATTAAATTATGTAGCAGTTTTATTGTACCTACCTTATGAAAGCAATATTTTTTATAACTTTATAAAGTCATAATAAGAATATTAATAATTACATCTTTTTGTCTAGTGAAATCATCTTTACAGTTTGTGTTGTCTGAAATATAAAACTTCTTCCTCACACCATTTAATATGCCATTAATTAGAGTTAAGTGAAAGTATCTACTCTATTCTATTCTCGAAATTTGAATATTTTAGTTGAAAAAAAAATTAGCAGTAATTGAGCCTCATCCTTACTTAAACTCATGTTAACATAAGCATTATTAAGAATAATTGCCAATTGTCTGCCGAGGAAAATGTCTAAAATATTTAAAGAAATATAAAACTCTGGCACAGTGCCAGATATGCTTTTAGGGTTGGATACTTGCCCTTAGATAATTAATCTTTAATAGAGCAGTAGTTCAATCAAGTTAATCTCCATTGTCTTTTAACAGCACTAATCTTTACTCGTTAAGTCGATAGTTTAGCTTTTGTGTTTTTGTTATCTCAATAAAAACTGTTGATATTTCTGAGTTTCAAAGTACCCAAAAAAGACAGTGCTTGAAAAAATTTTCAATAAGTTTCTAGATCAATTTTATTTAAAATTCAAAATATTTGAAAAATTGATTTTATTTTTAATTAAAATCTCTCTACACTGAGGTTAATATAATCCATTTACTTCTCAAATATTTTTCTAATAAACCGTTGGTGAATTTCATGAGTGTAAACAGCATAGATGTATTACACATGCCGGTATCGACACACTTTATCATACACTTAAAGAAGCATCTCCATATTTCCTCTTCAATAACATACGCTACAGCTGATGTGGTTTAACAAGATGTTGGCTTAACTTCCAAAACTTCAAGTTATTAAGCGAGTAAACAATAAATCTTTAATTAATACATAACGAAGCTTCTCACACAAAATTTAATCATCTATTTGGTTTATCATCACGTCTTTGTAACATCTGCAAATATGGATTACTAAAGTAATTATAAATATAATTCTATCCAATTATTTAGTTCATTCTTTTCTTAAAAACAAAAAACGTATTCTGCTGTTTAAATTTAGAGTGATAACAGAGACATTGAAGTTGTAATAAGTTTTTCAAGAAGCTTCCAAGAACAAAGTCATAATTTCATGTTAAAAGGATTATTTAGAACTGAACGTCTGACCTTGATTACCAACTTTCTCCCAAAACATAACTTGTAAGCTTGGTAATGATGGTTTTCTTCATTAACACAGTATTACAATGTGCATATTTCTAGTCTTACATGTACACAAATAATAAATACAGGTACATAAACACGTATATAGTTGACAAGTAAAATCAACTTTGGCCAACTTCCTTATTATTCCTAAGCAAAACTTGTCTGTTTCATTCCACTCACTTCCTTTCCTTTATAATAACTACACTTACTTTTCTCACTTGACTGTTTTGATTATATTATACACAGTAAATAGACAACGCACGATTGTCAAAGTTATATTTAGTTTGTTACATTTGTTACATGGAAAACAAAACACTATATGTGTTTATCCAATATTTTTGACGAGTTCACTTGACATCTTCTGCATGTGAATAATGTGCATATAATTTTAGTCCAACAATTCGGTGAGTCAAGCTAGGAACTTCAGTTGAAAGAATAACAATTCATTATTTTTTTTTTTCTTTAATTACAGTAAAAGAAAAATCAACAAATTAGATTATTACAGGCAGTCATGATGTTGAAATTAGTAGTATAACGTAAATATAGTCAGCCATGATTTATATTAGATCAAAGGGATGTCAACTTGATTAAAAATGTTGAACTAAAAAATCTTGACGAAGAAATATTATCAAAAGTTAAAGATACGACAATTACAAACGATTTAAATTTTATGTTTATTTGATAAAAAAATTTAATGTCGATACATGTAAATGTTCAATGTAATAAAACGATGAGTTTATTTAAAGAATATTTTTAAAATAAAATTAGTTTTTAATTTAACTTTATTACATGAAAAATATTTGTATCAAGTTGAAGGAAAAAGAAAGTCGCAAGATGGTAAATAGATACAAGTTTTGAGATAACAAAAAAGCAATGAGCTGAAAAATTTAATCATTAAAGAAAGTGAACAAATTTTAAGAAAAGACGTTTAGAAGTTAATATTGTATGCAAAAGCGAGAAAGCCACAAAAATTCACCGCACGCAGTGCTTTTCCGTATTCCAGTCGAAGACCCGGTGGTCACCTATGTGCCCGACCTAGTTGTAAAATAGTCTTTCTATACCCACCACAAGAAGCTAAAAGTAAACCTACAGTATCGTACTTTAAAGCTAAAAGCATGTTCATGTCGACTTGTTCTCGACGTTGTGACATTGCTCACGAGTTTATTACATACCACTAACTGTGGTGACCTGTTTTAGAACAAGAAAAGTCACCTTTGTCACTTACCAAATTTTTCCTTTGTTGTTTTCCTTGATTCCACTAGTTGTTTTATTATTCAAACTTGTGTAGCGTATAAATTTCAAATTACAATTTCTTTTTCTTTCGGTGATGTTTTTTTATTATTCGGAATTTTATTTATCAACATATCAATAAATAATTTTTCCAAAGTCATGAATTCTTAATAAATTTTTTTCACACATTTCCACAAAAGTTTCACAATAGAATCCAATCGATATACAAGTACACAATAAACAGCCTCATTAAAAGTAAATAATACGTTAATTGCAAGCTTTCAATAAATTTTTTTTTATTGATTATATATTCATTATTAAAACTGTAAAAAAAAAATACGATTTTTCGTAACTATTATTGAAAAATTGTGAATATTTTATAAAACAAAAACCAATAAATGAAAAAAAATGGAGGAATTATTCCTCATTGATATTATTTCAGTTAATAATTTCGTAGTAATCAAATCCTTCATTAATTAAAGAAACATTCAATTATTAAATAATCACAGAGCTTTGATCTTTACTAAAAAGAATAATGAATTAAGTGCTACATTATGATATATTTATCGATATTTAAATAATTTATAATTAAAACAAATTCTGACAACCATTCTATCAACTATTTATGAATTACAAAGTCCATGTTAATTTATTAAAACTCAAACATTTGTGAATTGCAAGTTACATTGATAAAAAAGATATTACACTATAAAAACATTATTCATACCCACACGGAAATCCAATGTATCCATAATGTATCTGGGAGATACATGAAATATATCCAAAATATATCCAAGATATATCCAGATACAAAAAAAATGTATGCGGGATATATTTGGGATATTATACTTTTGGTCGATTTTTATATATCCGGAATATATCCCGTTTATATTCCACTAATAAAAAAGACATATTTAAGATACTTACAGAATATAATTTATATATATCTATATAAATTTTCGAAATGAAAAAAAAAACTTTAAAAATTTGAAGAAAAGAAAAACTTGTTTTTATTAATTCAATTTATAAATGAAAACAAATATAAAATAATTTAAACAACAATAACGGCGCACAGAAGGTCTTATTGCTGGCTTCTTTTTGTTATAATAAA
Source organism: Chelonus insularis (assembly GCF_013357705.1). Taxonomy (NCBI): domain Eukaryota; kingdom Metazoa; phylum Arthropoda; class Insecta; order Hymenoptera; family Braconidae; genus Chelonus; species Chelonus insularis. The sequence goes on along the minus strand of NW_023276500.1, from coordinate 239,863 downwards.
AAAAAAATTTGTTGTAATTTGTTTAAATTTTTTTTCAAATCTTCTTTCTTACATCATCTTTGGAGAACATTCGTCCAAAGTCGATCTTTTTATCTATTTTGGAAATTTTTTTTATGTCATCATTTAGGGGATAAAAAACACCGACTCCCCATAGGGAACCTCCCAAAATTTCGTTATTTTTGCTCTATTTCTTACCGTTTTCAAGACATAAACGATTTTAACAGTTGTATGATTTATTTCCTTATAGCAAGGCAAAAAGAATTGGAAGATTATATAAAAAAATTAACGTTGAAACCATCACCAAAATTTATTGTTTCAAACAAAAATGATTCTCATTCAAAACCCAAATCGAAACGAAGATCACGTTCTCGATCAAGATCTCATCATCACTCTAAACATAAAAGAGTTTCATCACCTTACAGTTCCTCAAGAAGCCATAAGAGGCATGAACACTTAAAATCACACTGTTATCAAACAGCCCGCCGTTCTCCACCGTCTCATAGAAATTCTATAGTGAGATAATGACTGACATACTATAGAATTTCTAATTTTTTATTGTAGAGACAGTCAATTAATCAGTGATGCAGTTAATATTTTTCAGTTTTTACATGTGATGTAAAAGAGTAGAAATAAATACTGGACGTTTGTTAATGAGAAACTTTGATGATAAATATGGAGCTCATGATAAATGGTTGGCATCATAACCTCAGTATACATAGACGACTCTCCAGCTATTTATCTTATTCTTGAAAATGTCAGTGGTTCAATTTGCAATTTTTAGTTCTCTTTGTTTATTATTTTCTGCAACAAAAAAAGACAATCTCAACTAATAATGTACATCTCAGTTCAGCAGTGTACAAAAAAAGAATGATAAGAATGGATGAAAAAGTTTTAGATTGATAAAAAAAAAAAGAATAGAAAAAACACAAATGCAAAATAAAATTTTAAAAAAGCTTTCATTAATTCCATTATTTAAATATACTAAAAATTCGTTATCATCAACTGCAGACTACATAACGAGCATACGTCCAATCTCATTCAAAAACGAATATTCGAAACGTACCTCACAGCATCGTCCTGTTTTTGTAGTAAAAATTAATTAAATTATACAACTAATAATGTCCGTTTAAAAGAGATAAAATAACGTGCATTGTTCAGATGAACGTAGATGTATACAAAAGGATTCTTTTTTAGCAGAATCACATAAACATTCAGTTAATTTTATTCCAGTTACTACTCAAAATTTTATTTTGAATACAATTGAGTTATTTGAATATTTGTATTTTTTTAAGAACTTTGGAAATCTAAAATAATATTATAATAGTTTTGACTTTATAATTAATATTTAAAATTAGTAATACATGTCCACTTTGATTTTAATTGATAATATTTTATTTTAATCGCTGAAATTTTTTTCAATTTGAAACATTTTAAATAATATATTGATCGTATAAATCATCAAGATTTGATTTCAACGAGAGAAAAATTAGAAGAGAAAAATCATCTTTTTGTAGAATTTATTTTTTATTTCATTAAGATAAAACGTCAAGAAAAGCTCAAAATAATTATAATATTTCAGCATTAGTATTATTCTTTGCTGTTATAAAAGTCAGAAACTTATTCGATATGACTTTTTAATTCATCGGAGTTATGTATGCGATAAGAATATTAACTGCCATAAACCCACGTTCTGCACAACTTTTCTGGGTAATTTTTAAACTACTACACTGGCACTGGGTTTTACATAGCACGTTGATGGTATATATGTACGTTTACATTCACACACTCATCGTATGAATGATAAAACTGCTAGCATGACCATATATACTTCCTATTCTAGTTTTTAATTCTCCAATGTGGAGACGGAGTTTAAATTTTATGAAGTCGTCAGAATTGATGCCTTTTAAAAGAAAGAACAAAAAGAAATCTGTTTACACCCGTTATTTAACACTTTATGAACTCTTAATTATTTCCTTTACGATGTCCGGTCATTTCATATTTAAAATTGAATATTTGATGCGTTATTTTCTTTTTTTTTATTTATACATTAAAGTAGATAGACTGAGAGTGGACGTTTTATTAACCGCTGCTAAGCAGTGGTAATATTAAGCTTTGCTTCATCCCTATCCTACAGGTATTCCTCTAAAACTCTCTTACTTTAAGCAGCGGACATAGGTGGAACCATAAGGAAATGGAGAAAGTTCTCTAGTGGAAGGTCCACTTCACTCAAATGCTACGAGAGTTCTAGAACACAATTCTTCACTTCATAATGATTGAGCAATAACTATGTTGGTTAGAAAATGTTTCATAGAACTCTTATACACGAAGAAAAATTTCATAGAAAAATTCTCATGCTCGTCACTATAAAACAAGTGCAACTGCCGAGAAATGAAAGTTTTCTAAAACAAATCAGGAAAAACTTTATTGACAAATAGTAATTTTTAATAGAAGCATTTGAATTTATATGAGAGAGCGTAGGACAAATTGTAAAAGAGCATAAGAGAAATTGTAACACAGCATAGGAAAAATTTCATAGCATCCTCGTTTGTAAGAGATTCTCAATATTTTTCTAATGGGATAGAATAAAAATTACTTGAAATCTAATATATTTTATAATGTGGCATTACATGGGAATTTTTCCTCTGCACTTTGGTAATTGGCCGCCACATGTATCAGATATGTGATCGGTCCTATGTAAATAAACACAAAAAAAAGAGCTGGACAACATTCGTGCATTTCTGCTATTTTTCGAGACGTGTTAGGACAGAAACAAATAAAATTTCGTTTAATAATAAAAGAGTAGCTACAAGTATAAACAACAAAAAACAAATTCATTTTATCAATAATTATATAAAAAACATCAATATAACTTTCTTTATATATTTTACATCATTGTTTATCTGACATTAGTAAATTATACAATAAAATATTAACCAAAAATACTTGAATAAACCGAGTTGTATGGAAATAATATTTCCTAAACCTAGTTTGCACAATACGGGATATATATAAGTATTTCATAGAAAATGTTAGTAAATAACTTAGAGTTTGAAACTGTATACACACATCCTTATTATGCACATAAGCTGCTCAAAGTTGCATACGTATGTATTACCATCTACTCAAAAGTTTAATGCAAATAAATTTTATCCTTTAACAGAAAGAGGACATACTTAAAACTCTTGAGAATCACCAACGTAAAAGGAATGTCATATAATTAAAAAAAATTTATTTACAAAAGAGTCATTGAGAGACCTCTTAAATCCCTGGATATTTATTTGGATCTTGAAGGAATGGCATAAACTGCTGTGTTTGCAGAATAGTTTCACTGGGAAAGAAATTACGATTTTCCATGACCCAGAGAGACCTGCAGTAGACACATCTTGGATGATATATGTTTTCCCTGCAATCCACACGTGGCTCACGTTTATGAGGATTACTTTAGTTCCAAAGTCAGTTTAAGCTGTTAAAAAATAATATATCCTCCTATTCATAATGAAAACATTTTTTAACCTTGCTCATAGTGACATTGTTCAAGTCTGATATCAAGAATTTATTTAACTGTTACAGATATCCAGGAGTTTTACGAGCTGACGCTGCTTGATGAATCAAAGTCAGTGCAGCAGAAAACAGTAGAAACAATGCGCATTGCTGATAAATGGGAAGCTAGTGATGGACCAATTACTCCAACATTTACATCAAACGACGTGAGTACAAACCTTTTTTTTTATTTATTTATTAGCAACAGTTACACAACAGCAAATAGATAAATTAAACTGCAGTTGAAGTGTTACGTAATAATATAAAACAGTTTACTGTGGATTTGGATAACTCTCTTAAATGACGTAACATATTTTGATACACCAAACGGCTGAGTCTGGACTAGTAAGAGCATGATACATAATTAGAGAGAATAATAACGTCACAAATGCTCTGATAATATTATCACATATGTGGAATCACTAAATATAGTCAGTTAATAATTTGTGATTCACTCTATTTAACTCATGTTCTCGACTGTACAATTTTCATGATCAATTAATTCACTTTGTCATTGTTAAAAGCAACCTGAAATTCGATCATCAATTAGAATAATTCAAGGATTAGGAAAAAAATAAACTTGTTTTATTTATTTTTGTTGATAAATTGATTTATGTGTATTTGATATATTTTATTTATTATAATTGAGTTTCAAATACTGGAGCTTTTAAAGCTATGTTTAATGATTATTGTCATTGAGTTGATTACTAGAGAATTGAATTGTTACATTTAATATTTTATAAAGTTGGGATATACTTAGAGATATTTTTGAAGATTAAAATTATGAATGAAGAAAGGAACATTCTCTTGATTATACTTAAAATACTCTAGTGTGATTGCAAAGGATGTAGTGATCACAGGAAATGCATCAACATTATTGTTAAAATTTCTTTTGATATTTATTCTCGATATTTATTTATGAAAAATTTGTAAAATTGTAGGTAAAAATAGAAATTATTTTGCAGCAGCAATCAATAATTTTAAAATGAATTTCTTGATTTACTGGCCAGTAAATGAATGATTTTTATCTCGCGTGTGATCATTGCATTGTTGAAAAAGATAAAAAGTATTTTCCAATAACTTTCATGTTATTTACAAAAAGAAAATTATGTATTAACTTTTTAAATTCTATAGATTTTTTGAATGATTAAAATATTTATGATTATGTCAGATAATATTTCATATTTATTTGAAAGTTGAATGCATTAATGAATTTAATGAATAATAGAGTGCACTGCAAGCACATTTATGCCATGCTAGTGTTATTTATTAACTCATTAACGCTCATGGCCATCTCAACGACAGAAGAATTGTTAGAGCTTTGTGGTTACTTTGCGTGTGGGACAAATAAAAATTCTCATGAAAGAAAATTATTTTTTTTATTAAAAAATTTAACTTTTTTAAGTGATGTAATTCAAAGTTAGCTCTTGGGTCATTTTTTAAAATTATTCTTTAAATTTACAAATGTAAAAAAAAATATATTTATGTTCTCTATAATATTTTATTAGAATTCCACAATGCATCAAAAGCTCCAATAAAAATTAATATCACTACTAAATCATGAAATTTATCATTTTTTCTTTACTGCAAGAATTTTGACAAAATTAAAATACATTACTTCAAATTATGAACAGATTCATTTCTCAGTACCATAGGATAAACTTTTGAGTTAACAATGAAATATAAAGCTTGTTTTTTGTTATTGTTAGGGGGACAATTATCAAAGTAAAACTGTATTTGTATTACAAAGTGTAGTGGTTGGCATGGCTATTATGAAACAGAAAAGGAAAACAAGAGTACAAGCTAAAACACGATGCTTTGGCAATGACGCACACTCAAGAGCGGGAGATGGTAATGTCGAGTTAAGAGCTCTTGTACTGCTTCTCGTGGTCAGAAAGATAACGCAGAGCGGCTGTTATGAAATGGCCGTATACATACGGTGCATATGTACTTTCTCTGAAGGGCAAAACCCTCAGAGCAAATACTCACGTTGCAATTCGTACCGTTGCACATCAGAGTAATGCGGGTATGATGTGGTTGTACCGACATTCTAGGCAAGTCTTTGATTAAACGAACGCGCGTTAGTGCTTCCGTTACGTAGGGTGCGGTTGAAATCTAAACCAGTGTGACATGAGCTATTCACTTATCTCACTGTCCTAAATATACATATATCTTTTGGTATTCACTTTTGAAGGAACATACTATGTTTAATATTGCACTATTAAATGGTTAGAAACATTTTCAAGAAGTAATGAAATTCCTCTGGTATTCGTGATATTAATTATTTAAGCACAATCTCTATAAAATTTTACAACTAAATAATCGTATTTAAAGTTCTATACTGGTTTATTGAAGTTTTATGAAGCTCTTGTTGCTTCTAATATTACTTTGATGAGTTGAAAAATAAAGAGACATTAATTATAAACGATTCGGTGATTTTTTTTCTCATCATTCTTCACTCATATTATTCAAAATTAAGGAACAAAGGAGTAAAATTTTTTTGCTTTTTTATTTTTTTTTTTTTAAGGAAAAAATAAATTTTAATGAGCAAGTGCAAAAAAGCTTTGTCTTTCATCTGGATATTTTTTTGGATGAAGTTAGCATTATTAATTTATATATGTTATTAAAATTTTATAAAATTAATTTAATATTGATAATTGCTGGGAAACGTTTTTTGTTTAGTAAAAATTGTATTTTTTAATCTTCATGATACCTTAATAGAGAAATTTATTTGAAAATAAAATATATCAAATAGCCAGTATAATTATTTTCGTGAATGTAATATTGTTGTACTCTGTTATTGTTCTATTGAAGTTAGAAATGAAAAGTCTGTACCGGAATATTATATTCCTTTATTTAAAAACTTTAAATGCCGGTTTCAATCAACATGATTTCATTTCTATTCTAGCATAGTGTATTACATTGAAGATAATATGCATTTCATCTATTATATTTATAATGATATTCAGAATTGTTGTGTAAAATCATATTCTGACAAATTTTGGGTGATTCACAAACAATATCTATATACTCTTTTTCTGTTCAAGTGTTTTTATATACATCAGAAATCATACAAGTATTTCATCAGATTTTGAAAATTTGATCCTCTTTCGTAAACTTTATCTTCCAACAATCATTTCATCTTTTAGGTTAAACTATTTTTTTCTCTGCTAGCTTATTTCGAATGTTCGCTATCAAATAATTTCGAAATTCAAAGAGGTAACATGAGAGAATCCTTGACGAATTTCTGTACGAAATAATACTCAATAACTTTTTTTTAGACCTGAGTTTAAATTATCTCTTGAGTCTCAAGTAAATTTGACAAATCATTTTTTTATTTTTGTGTGTGTTTAATATGGAATTGTAATAAACTAACTAGAGAATTATACATTTCAAGAAGAATTAAATATTACTAGAGAAGAAGACAGGATTATGGTCCAATCAATAATATAGTTCATTCGTTTATTTTGCGAGCACATTGCTTCTTCCATCAGCTAACCTTCAAATATATTGGAAAAAAACTTATTCGTAGTAAACAGAAAATATGAGAAGTGATGATTGGTCATAATTTAATTGTCCGTATAAAAAAAGTTCGTTTCCTAAAGGTTCCTCGACGTTTCCTTCGTGGGACTATGGGGAAACTCTCATAGTTTCTGAGTTATGAGCGTTTAAAGGTTTTTTTATATTTTGCTGCAGCACAACTTAGTTTTCTGCTAATAACTCAAGATCTATGAGGCCTATATAGACAATGAACATATTAATGGATTTGTGAGAACGAGATCTTTTTATTGCACTAGTTAAAATCATAATTGGAACATAATTTATGCTAAAATTAAAGCAAGTTTCCGTTTTACCCCATTTTTAAAGTGAAATAATTGATTATTAAGAGTGAAATGAATTTTTTAAACGTTTTTCATGGATATGTATGTTTAGCTTAGATTCTAAAGTTTCCAAATACCTTCTTACAATCATCGTCCGATCATTTTTCCACGAATGGAGATGCGAAGTCGAAAAGTAGATGATTTTCCGACCCTTACATCGACTTTGGACCTACGTAACACTTATACAAGTAATCTAATAATGATTGTATGAGTAAAATATGATTTAGTAAAAACAAAATGTGATCCATGATCCTAGCTTTTTCACTGATATTACTACCTCTTTACTACATTTATAAAGGAGTTAATTAAAGTCGAAAAGAGAAAATAGTACTAGAGCCATTTAGTAATTATTTATGTAATAAGTACTCTATGGTAGTAATTTCGTAATAACATTTCGGTACATCATAAAAAAGGTTCATTTATAATATGGCTATATTTCATTCCTATTCGGGTATGCGAGTCTATTTGTCTCAAATGATTTAGTATAGGCACATTTTATTCTAGTAAATAAAAACCACACGTCTGAAAACTTCATTTTCGATTATTCTCATTATTATGATAAAACATTACTTGAACAACAAATATATTCTTATCAGGAAAGTAATGAAAATGTAATGTCCTCATATTTTTATTTTATGTATCGTTTATGTGATATTTCTATGACTGAAGATTCATACATCTATCTATAATACTATAAATATGACATTAATACGAGTAAGCATTTCGAAAAGATATATTCTGCAAAAGACTCATGTAATTTAATAGACATATCCATGAATTATTACAGAGAGGAGGACAAAAATAATCCTTCGATTCTCCAGTGAATTGAATTTCTATCCAAATGAATCAAAGATAACCCAGACAATTCTTCGTCCGCTTTATCAGTATTCGCAATAATTTAACACAACGAATCAATTCTTAAGTCAGTTGATAAGAAAGGAATAAATTTGTATAGATAACAGTATGTAATCAGGAATAATCTATTTATCTACAACTAAGATAAGGAAATTACCATTTCATTTCCATTTTAATCATTGAAAGCAAAAAAAAAATTTTATAAATTTATTTTCATTTATTTTATAAACAATTTGGATAAATAATGGTCCAAAAATGATCCATTTTATTTGGTAAAAAATGAGTTTCATATTTTCAAAATCTTATTTAAATGTTAGTAAATATTAATAACACAATCATTCATTGTTGAAAATTGAGAATGACTCATTCCAGGTTTAATTTTGAGTCAATTACTAGATGTACCTTTTATTAGAAAATAATTAAAAATCTGCATCTATTTTTTTCATTAATTATTTAATTTCGTGAAAATAAAAAGTGTTCTATTATGCTTGTCTTATGATTCAACATCCATTTATCTTATCTTATTGTAGTAGAAGTTAAATTAGTTGATTAACTAAACAACTGATTAGTATTAATCTTCAAAGCCCACATCGCTACATAGATAAATCGAGCTTGCATAAAGTTAAACTGGCCGTAGGCTATTCTGGCTTTGTTAAACCACAGAAGTGATGATATTTGTTTAAGATATTTCTAAAATGATGTTTTAAAATTAAAACACGTTATTGAACAATATTTATGACGGATATATATTTTATATCCTTTTTTTTTCATCTATAGAATCTAAAGTGAATTAAATATTCTTAGATCGAGCAGAAAATTTACTTAAATAAAACTAAAAAGAAAAATAACCACAAACTGTTATTAAATTGTGGTCAAGCATTATTGAGGCAAGCCTCGATATTTTCAAGATCCCTTTAAATTTACCTGATCGAAGCTTAATTGCGATTTTAATTGCATTTTAATAAAGTGTCCTATTTATTTTTAGTACTTTATTGACTAAAAAAAAATTTCCTTTTCCAGGAAATATCAAATTCTCTTCAGTTTCCTTCAACAATAATCATTATTATTCAATAAAGATCAGTAATTATATTTGATATTTATTCATTTATAAGTTTCTTAATGAATTCCAATAAAATATTTACCTAGAACCTTCATTAGAGTGAATTCGAAATAATTTTCTATGGCTTATTTGAGTTCTATAATCTCAAAAGACTAGGCGACTGGATGATGACGTCATATTCATCAAGCAAAATCGTGTAATTCACCTGAGGGTATGCGGACCGAGAACTAATATCGCTGTTCTCCCCTCCTATTCTACTTGCGTGTGATTACCTTTATAGCTGAGGGATTCTAGTCTGCTATTACAGAATATCAGCATTTATTCAGACTAAAATCGACGAGTTCATTACACATTATTTATTCTCTTGTATCATTGTCTGAAAAGAAGAAATACTTTGGATATTTCAATCATTATTTTTAAATTGTCCATTCTTACATTGAGTTTGTTTCATCTATTCCCTTTTAATGATTAAAAAAAATTCAAAACCTATTTTCCAATTCAATAGTCTTCTTAATTGTACCTTCAATCTATTTTTCACATCTAGAAGAAAGATCTTATTTTTAGAAATTGAAAAAAAAAATAATATTTAACTACTAGGCTTTCAAAATACAAAAGTTTGCAATAAAAATATTTAATTATAATTATCTTCGTTAATTTTTAATGAACTTTTGCTTCTATCTATGTCTTAGTGTTAATAAATTGTAAATGATTCAGCTGAAAAGAAGAAGCTGATACATTGAAATTGTTCAACTGATATTTCAAGAGAATAGTTTGAATTTTCTAAGAGTAGAGAAGCTAAGGATCAATGTTTGATATCATGGTGGAGATTGGATCGAAATCGACTTAGAAGTTTCTGAAGGGAGCTTTAGTAAACAGATAAACATTGGAACTGAAAGTCCAAGAGATAGTATAATTGATGAAATGCCAAGGCGAATATTAGAGGTATTATAAGGATAACGTCTATCTTCAAACAGTTTTTAATTATTTCCATTTTTCATACAACATAAGAGAATACCTTTGTATGAGAATGAAGATATTCTTTTTGTGAATCATGTTATATTTATGAAAAGTCATTGAATATGTACAAAGAAGGATCTTAATTTTTCAGACTTAAATTCAAGTTTTTTATCGTCCTTAAACTTCTTTCCGACCCACCGCTTTGTGTAAAAAATTAGGCTTCACTAAACAGAAAGAAACTGAGGAAAAAAGTCTTGGGAATTTTCGTTATTTACTGGGTAATTTATTATTGTCAAGTTTTGACACTTCTGATCTCACTTTTATCTTAATCATTAATATAAATTATTTTTAAATTTCAATAATAACATAGAATTACTATAAATTGACTCTCACATCAATTTCAACACAAATTTCATATATATAAAGTATTTGTTAAATTTTTAAATGTTTTCTAATTTATTTGCATTCACCAGTTGGTTACAGAAACATAATAACTCAATATTTGTTGGATAAATCAGTCTCTTCATAGTCGCACATTTAGGTAATTTGAAGTTGACATAGCTTAACATATGCAAAAAGTGGCTAATTCAATCATATTATTATTTACTCAATGGATAGCAAACAAGGTGTTGGTAGCATTTTACAGTGTTTAAACACTTGTAAAAGCCTTAGGTATGTCGTAGGTAAACATAGAAGATTTGTTATGTGGCGATTAATTAGTTAGCTTTACAGCCGTGTGTTTGTCCTGACCCTCGTGCTAAATGCAAGTTGCTAGTGCAATTTATGTCTGGAACCGCGTGCGGAATTGTGCTGTATGACGGAGCCAGACTCTGATCAACAGAGCATGTAAAGCCTGTGGCTATGGTCAATGAACAGCTGTTTGTTTCATTCTTTTATAAATGAATTCTGACAAATAGATGATCCCATTGAATGTTGGTGCTTTAATATGACCTCAAAGTATACCATAAAACTAATAAAACAATTTGTTGATGAAAAATAAATGATTCGTTAAATAATAGTCAGAATTAAGTTGAGCATAACACCATTGACAGATTGATTTCGTGATGTAAATAAAAGGCCAAAAATAAACATAACTACATATGCTAGATAACGCTTCTGAAATTTATATAAATTGAAGATCGTAACGTTCTATTTACTTGAAAATTGCTATGTTCACATCAGGTTCACTCTAGGTTAAAACAATTTGTTAGTCATGACTTGCAATGTATTTTATCTTGTAGTGTCTTGGCTTTTCCTTCAACACTGTTACCACCTAGTGAATATGTTACCGGCCCAGAAGACACAGTTTCATCTGAGTTGATGGATGTAGCAAATATAAAGGGAGCACCTTGTGAATACTTAGAAATACACCAGACTTCAGCATTTCTGAGATAAATATATGGTACGTTGACGTTACCGTCACCTACAAACTCTTGGTAAATACAACAAATGACGTGACTTCTAACTTTAACACGAATCAACGCACTCTTTATTGATCCCATTTCCGATTTTTTCACTACTCTAGTCGACAGAAAAGTGAACATTTCATTTCTCATTTTTTTGTTTGTTTAAGTTTGATGTATTATTGAGTTATCTGAAGTTGATTGAAAGGAAGAATTGTGAGGTCAATTAATCTGCTAGGTTTCCCAAGACTAAATTTCAGTTGTATTTTAAACAACATATAGATAATGAAAATACAGATACACTACAAGTCAAATATATTAATGCTATGTTTAGAGTTTTGGGTTTGATTTCTACCTGCAGATGTCTGACCAGATTTAGAGGTTGGATTTAAAGTCAAAAACGCACGTTTAAACTTCCGTCTGCTGCTTCAGCAGTCCTAAGATCGAGTTCGTGGTCTAATTGTAAGCGGTAAATAAAACATCAAAGAAATAGCAAGTTTAGCGAATGAAATTGGAACTGAGATTTCAACTGGAGAATTCAGAGAGAATTATTTTTATTTTTAGCTGATTAGATATTGACAAATAGTCGACCATAGCAACGTTCAATTCCGATAATAGAGGCTTGTACATTGATGTACATGGATTGTGTGTCTAGTACAATGTTATTCAAACTGTAATTCCTCTCTTAATATTGATACACCAAAATCTCGACCAAATTTCCTTGTTTATGTTGTAGTTTTTAGATGATGTTGTTAACCAACTTGAGTTGGAAATCTTCTTTTTTCAATTAAATATACAAATCGAAACTTCACTAAGAATACTTTAATTTGTAATGTAATTCATAAATTATTTTGATAGAATGTTAATGAAGTACAGATATTTATATGTTCATAACTTTTTCAACAATTTACAGGTATAAAAAACTCATGTATTACTTAATAAATTGTGTCACTACAGTGACTTCATGAACTTTGATAATTTATTTAGAGAAGTTTGAGTCCCTTGGTCCTTTAAAATTGTGACCAACGAATCGTGTTACTTATTTTAAAATTCAATTTATAATTGAATTAAACAACTTCAAAATAATTCCAATAACAAAATTGATCAAGAAATCTTAAATCTTTTATTTTGCTTTAAGTATTCTAGTGTATTTTTTTTCAATATTAAAAATAAACTATGAAAATTTTTTTTAATGTTTATTTCTTTTTTTTTTTAAACGTCTATGATTTGAAACTTTTTTTTTTTTTGAAAATAATGTTTATTTTATGAAAAATTTATTTTTTATAAAAATTATATAAAAAAATTAGTCATTCATTAATGTGCTGACATTCTTTTATCTGGAATATCAATTGAAAAAAAACTGAAATGCAAAAGTTTTTTATTCAAATAAATGAATCTTATTTTATAATAAATATGAAAACGAGATTTCATGTTACAATTTAATCCAACTTAAACTAGATTTTTTATTAGTATTCATGTCAGCACATTGAAGAATCATTTTACTTATTTTTATATCCTGATTAAAATTATGCAGCTAGTTTATTTGTAACATTATTACCGTTTACGAGATAAAAAGCATGATAAGTGAGGATTTTCTATTTAAAATTCATTTAAAGTAATACCAGGTTTAATAGAATTTAAATTAATGTGCATTAAGATATTTTTTTATAGTACTTTCGTACGTGTATACGGCAGTTGTAGACTGTATAAACTATACAGAAATTCAAGATTGTTCTCTATTCGACCAAGTCTAACGCAACTTGACGTTTTTCCAACTTTTCTGTTGAGTCTAACTTTTATATAAAGTAAAAACTAAAGTTAAATTTATGGTCTTGCTATTTCTGATCAGACTTTGAAATTTAGTCAAATCTATCTATTTTGTTTTTTGCCCCTAAGAATAACGAGAAAATACTCATATTTTGTTGTTCCATGAATATTTGATGCTCACATTGAGATCACATTTCTTTCATTCTTAATTCTTTATTCATTCACTTCTTAGAACTTTTATTATTCAATTAAAAAAAAAAAAAAAGCTCATTCAATTTTAGATTTTTCCTCAACCACATAATAAACAAAACTATTTAATATCTCACAAATGCTAGTTTAATATCATTTAAATTCATTTTAATACCACTCAGACAAAATTTTTTGTTTGTCTGCCTAATCATTGATGTATACTACTGCCTTTGAAGATGAGTACAAAATTACCTTCAAGAAGGAAAAAAAATCTGTTATTCAATGAACTATTAAGAATTCCAATAATGAGACACAAATATCTTCTTTAGTCTATATTCTGTAATAATTAGCTTGTCCTGCCTTAGAATAACCAATACAATGAATATCAGATACTCCTTGCTACCAATCACTTTCAATGGTGGTCAAACTCTCAATCTATTTGTTCACTTAATCTACGTCAAACAACGTCGTCTTTTGTCCAATCTCCGTCTTTATCATTAATGTCATCTCACTTACACCTAAATCCAGGCTATAGATCTACTATTACACTAGGTTACGAAATTTCGTAGCTAGTAAATTAGCCTTCTATTACAATCACAACATATACATATATATCTTATACATTTGTCAGTCTATTCACACGTAACCGAAATTGCATACACAACCGGAATTATCTAATTACATAGACACCTTAATAATTGATAAATAGCTATTTATCAATTATTAAATAATCTTCACTTAGTTTACATTCTTTTTTTGGCTAAATCTTTTTGTTTCAAGTAGGAATCAACATTTATTACTATTAATATGTGTATTATTCAGGATCCATATTTATTTTGTAAGGGTTTGATTCGCCAAAATTCTATAATAGAATGTTATAATAGAATTAAGCAATAAAAATGAAAACATTTGAAATCCGATTAAATTTCTAAAAAAATTTCGAGAGATATAAAAAGAACTACCAGTTCTCAACAATTTTCTCGCTCTAATGAATCTAAAAGTGAAGATTCGAGTGATTGCCGATAAGGCAAAGTTTACCGTAAAAACAATTTCCTCCTCTGCTTGATTCGCCATCGGCGACAAGAGGCTGAGGTAAAGCGAGAAGTGAGGAAGTAAACTAGAGTAAGGCAGACGAGTTCCTCTCGTTTCGCACCTTAGTCTCATTTATTTCTCTTCGTACTCGTACTCACGAACTTAATCTACAATTCGATTTATTTCGATTAGGATCTATGCTACCAAGCATGCCGATGTGAACAACTAGACGATATTTTTCTTACTTACGAATTAATTTTCTATTGAATTAAAACTATAAGTATACTTTCTGCTAATTTTACATCCAATTTTATAAATACAATCTTTTACGTAAACTGCTATTAAATTCTGTTGAATCATCCATTTAAAACTCAATTCAATTAGAGGAGTTGGATTAAAATTAACTCAGTTCTCATAAACTTGCATTTATTTTTCATTTCTCGTTAGATACAGTCTAGCTTTTTTTTTTAATAATTTTACTTTTTTTAATCTTTCTTTTAGATTTCATTCTTTCATATTTTCAGTTATTTTTTATGTAAATAATACCGAACAAAAAGCATGCAATTTTTTGGCTCATGTTATATTCTAGAAAATTTGTGAAGCAGTTTATCCATATCAAAGTATTTTTTTTTTGTAACTCTAGATTTGTTTCTAATTATCAAAACACACGAGGATACTTTTTTTATTAAGATTTAATATATAAGTTGTTAAATAATTATTGAAAAAGTCTTTTTCTGCACAAAAAATGTACATCAATTAATTGCAAGCGACTTTTTAATTTTCTAAATAATACTGAAGTACATCAGAGCTTTATTGGTTTGTTAATGAAAGCATTTATTCTTTCGCCATTTCCATGCAGCGGTTTTCCTCTAATTAATATTATTTTTTATTATTTAATTAATGTTTTTTAGCTTTTCTGCAATATTTTTTTTTATTTTAATTCTATTTTGTAATTAAAACTTCTTTAATTTATAGAGGAAATGAAATTATTAATTACTACCTATTAGTTGCATTGAAAAGAAGTGTAGCCACAGACTAAATTTATTAGATTTCTTATATTTTTTTGAAAACGTAAAAGTTAATTCTTTCATAGGATCACATTTTTAATTAACTGCTGGAAAAAATAATATTTTTTTCGATTTAGACATGGTAAATAAATATGAGATGCTTTTTCTTTAACAATCTCTTAAGTTTCAACTCATTAGGATAAGTTTCACGCTCATGTTCAAGCACTTTCAGCATAAAGACACAGCAATGATCTCGAAGATTTTATCCCAGTAGAGTGATATCATCTCAACGATGCCATTCTCAAGTCACTAACATAGTTTTACGTTAACATTAATAGGGACGTTTGAGGAGTTGATATTGTCTACAATTACTAAAATAGTTGGCTCCCTTATCGATCTATCAGTAATTAATAGCATGATGCCCTAGGGGCTTATTTAAGCTCATGTTCAAGCTGCTGTCAGTCTGTTAGATGACCTACCATGAAAGTTCTTACTATGTATTCGCTTAACGTGCTAATTCTGGAAGGGTTGCTATAAGGTCCTTCCAATCCATCTCCTTCGCAAGCCAATGCCATTGACCCATTTCAACAAACAAGATGGCATCCACTATTCATCATCAACACTTGACACCAATGTTACTGACAAATCTACTTACGTTACATCTATATGTATGATATATGATATAAATATATATCCTCTCACTTACACTTGTTTCAAAAAATTGTCACAGACAATTTCAGAAGATTACAGAAGCGAAAATTCCCTTAATCAAGTATTGATTTGGAAAAAAGAAAAAAGTAATCCAATTCACCAAATGTGAATACTCAGACAAAAAGACCCAATAAAACTACAGTTATTTCAATTTATTGGAGAGAAAATCAAGTTATTACTGATATTAGGATTATATCGGGTTTTTCATAAAAGGGTTATTTCAAATATTTGATTTTTGTCAAATATTTTTAGAGAAGAGTCGATTTATTTTGTGATATATTATTGGAAATTTTATTGGGAATATTTGCGTAGGTTCGATGGATTTAAGGATCTTTTCTTTAATGAGGAAAATTCAAGGAAAGATGGCCTCTTCAAAAAAGATTTTAATTCTCTAGTTTAAAACACATCCAATAATCTAGAATACAACGGCGGAGTTACTGAATTATTGATGATATGAAGAATATTATAAAATATGTATAATGAATGTGAAAAAGCTCACAATGGTAAAATATATGGAATAAGGTATTAAAGTAAGTAAGTAAGAGCAGTAATGATGATATCAAGTAGGAATTGATTTTCAAATACTAATATATTTTGATTTATATACAGAGCTAAGCCACTATCGTGATTGTTTATAAGATTTATTAATTTTAATGTGATTTCTGTGATGAAAAAGAGAAGAACGTTTTAGTTTGATTTTTTCCATCTAGATATTTAAAAGCGGATAACATTATTTATAATAAAACGAAAAGTTTGTTTTCGGTTGAAAAATATTCTACTCTAATCACTGAACATCCTATCAGATTGATTGATCCGATATTTTGCAAAGATTTTTATAGCAATCTGTTTAGATAGAAGACTTCTCTATCGACAACTTTAAAAAATTAAAAAATTTCCAATATCACTTGAAATTTACTGATATAATATTTTATACATACTGATTCTAAAGTTTCAACTTTTTAACACAAATCAAAAAACTATTTTTCAACCTAGATTTTTATCAAATCTTAAAAGCATAATTGTGATAAAAAGCTCTAAAATTAATGACTTCAAATAATCCATTACAATCTTCAACTCTACTTCATCATTTGATTTCTATTATTATATTTTATATTAAAAAATAATTGTAAAAAATAGGACGTATGTCAATCGATTTTTTAGAATGAAACTTTTTCTTAATAGCCATACTGTTAATTTTCATCACCAGTCAAATAGCGATCTGTTGAGTTAATTCATCTAGTGTTTCATGTTCGGGGTCATCGAGAATCAATCCTATCAAAATTCTATTCACTGTATGACTGGTTCAATTATTTTTTCACATTCACTTTCTATATACCTACCTTCAAAGTACATTTTACTTCGATTAACGATACTATCGAGTTTTTTTCCATTTAAATTTTCCTCAGTCCCAATCCACTATTAAAATATTTCATCTCTATTGTCGTCAGCATAAAAAAAAATTAATTACAGCGTGATAATACAAACAATAAAACAAGAAAAAAATGTATCCACACATGTGAATGTACAAGAAAGAGTTTTGAAATAATGAGAGTGGACTCTAACAGTGTGATGAATAAATGAGCAAGTGAATTACCATGATATAAGACTGAGGTATATTAAAAAAGAAAAAAAAAAAGGATGAGAAAAATATAAAGCTTCTACGTGCTTGAGAATAACATAATGGAAAGCCTTTTTTTCGCGTATGAACCGCAGACTCACATTACCGTATAGTATTACACAGTGAAGTACAGTGAAGTAGAGTCATATAGGGAAATAGCTTGAATCTACGAGCGGTTTAATCTACTTGGACGTAACTTGAATTCTCGAAGGACCTCAATCCTCTTGGGACAAAATACAGTTTAATATGAAAACTATAAAGTCGAGATGCCAACTCAACCAGCTATTTATTGATGAAAACCACATTAAGATAATTGAAAATAATTTCAGCATAACACTAATTGTACAATGAAATAACATACGTAGATTTTTTTCTAGAGACGCAGATTATTCTCATCGTATAATGATATTAACACTGAAAATTAATTACTACGACAGCTGATTTAACCCCACATCTCTTGTTCCATATTACAGTGAATAAATCCAATTATCTTGCATGACTACTTAACACTGGAATAATGCAATACAAGTATTTGTGAATTAAATGATCGACTATTTAGATATTGATTTGCTATTAGTGACAATGTTATTACTTATCATTTATACGATGTGGTTAAATGTCCTACACTTGAGTTAAATTAATATAATCATTGAGGAGATATGTACAGAACTACTTTGTTTTTAGAGAATTTTAAAGAAAAAAAATGAAGTCTACAGAATAATATTTTACATAGTTTTCATGATGATCGTTATAGGATCATTACTTCAGAAATTATGGATGCTTAAAATCTAAAAGGAATTTTGGTTTTGAAACATCATAACTTGATGAAAAATAGTCCTAGAATAATTTTAAAAAGGGTATTTTAAAGGTGAGAAGATAAACTTACAAATAGCTGATTTGAATTTTTAGAAAAAAAATTTGCTTCAGTGTACAAAAAATCTAAATAGTTTTTTACAAAACTTTAAACAGTATTTTTTATACTTGTCACTTTTTTTATTTGATTATTCATTCAATCATTTATGATGTAAATTGAATTAATAATTCTTCTCAATTATTTTATAAAACAAGTTAAATAATCTATCAATTATCAGGGCAGCAATACAATATGGCCATAGATAGGCCTGATTACGTTTTGTTCTGATAAATTAGTGTCAATAAGTGTATTTTATAGATATGATTAATCAGACTTTCATTACTGAAACCATTCTAAATTTTCGTTAATATTTTCTAATTAACTGAAGAATGTAAATAATTTAAATTTAATAAAAAAATAGTATCTGTTACCTACCAAGTTCCATTATCATATGGAAATTATGAGATAGAGTTAGGCTTTGAAAACATGGTTCATTAAAGCGAGGATAAATATTGGCATCTAATACCGTGCTTGTTAGCAGCTGCTGGTTGATAATGAGCTCGTTATTCTCTCATTTACATATATATTATATCTATATATACGTGTAAAGTATACCTCAGTGGTGCTGTTAAGTAATTGCTACTGCAGCAGAATAACTAATGATTGTATTGAAACAAATGGAGAGTTGAAACTTTTCAGGGGGAAATTTATATGCACAAGTAACTTGTGTCAACTACTAAGAATTCTTTGGAACTTTGATCTTTCCAAGTTATCTCTTGGATTATATTGATTAATTGATTCTACTTGTAGCAATTAATTTTATTACTTTAGAACAATATTGAATAGTAACAATCATATTGAAAACTAATTTATACCAGCTGTTTCTTTACTTTTTTTTTTTTTATCTTATTCACCAAAACTCTTGTTATTTTATAGACAAGTTCGTCTGCTTCATTAAGATAATTATTTTTATAACTTTACATACAATTTTCTTTGGTAAAGTTTTTATTTTAGTTATAAAAAATATTTGTAAACGTCTTTATGATTAATCTTAATGTTAAAAGAAAGAATGTTGGATATTAAAAAAATTTTCAAAGTCTTTATTCACTTTTAAAAATTTTGAAGACCTTGATAAAACCTTTTTTTGTCACGTCTAAAATTCCAACTCTTGAAACCACCTCACGATTTTCCTAACTCTCCGAATTATCTGGTTCAGAGGAAAAACCTCGTTTAAATCCTTCCACGTCGCCATACCTATTCCTCTAGTGACATGATTAACCTTGTGTTTATAAGAAAAAATAAAGTAGTAATCCTTCTTAAAAAACGACTGAAATTTTCCTTGGTATTGAAAAGAGTTATTAAAAAGTCTTTTGAAATATTTTAAAGATTTAAAGAATGAAGAAAAAAATGTAGAGTATGATAAACAGATGCTTATTACATACAGTATTTTCTTTTGTTCGTAGTAGAAAGAATAAAGGAACAAAAATCCCAATGTAAATTTTTCTATATTTAAATTTTATATCGCAGATTACTAACTGTATAGAAATTCTTCGTTATTTGATAGATTTATTTTAACGCTCGAGGCATCTTAAATTGTCAGAAAAATAGAGGCAAACGTCATTCAAAAAAATCATAACTTTTTCTAAACTTTGTTCATAAAATGACATTCAACAGAATACACTTCAGGACTTATTGATTTTTTATACACCTGTTCTACATCAATAGTTATGATTAAATGCCATTCATTCTATTCTACCCAGGTATTTCACTCGCCTTACTTTCTTCTAAAAACACGATAAAAATTTAAATTTCGATTTTCTGAATAATTAGAACTCCACTTACTTACATAATTACATGTATTCTTACTTACACATAAGCTCTTGAGTTTCCCATCAACATCTTAAAATCGAGAACGTGGATTTTTTGTCATCACTGAGAAATTGAATTTTTAATGGAAAAAAAAGAGAAGTAAAGTTGAAATTCTTAGAAAAAGTGCGAAAGCTTTATTTAATTAATTAGTTGAGCTACTTTTCATATAGCTCTCATTACAACTCATTCACAATTGTTTCATAAAAATATAAGAGTCAGTCTCTCTACGTACTTACTTATTAACTGTTGTTAAGTCAAGCATCGTTATCTCCCTTTGTCGCTCACTAGACGCTTTTATGTGGGTACTAATTTTCCAGTACTTTACAAAAATACTTTTTTAATATTTTCACAATATATTCATGAAATAAAATCATAATGCAATAGATAAAAACAAATAGTATTCTATGATCCAGAACTGACAGAATAATTTTCAGCAGTTTGGTTATTTTTCGAGCGTGAACGGAAAATCATTTCAAAAAACATTTTTCAATTATCGATGATGTATACTCTCTGTCTATTGATATCAATCTTTCTGGAATAATTGTTCATCCATTCCAAGTGATTATTATTTTAACTGTGATACGTATTCTACTGTTATTGTCGATTTATTTTTTGAAATTTAAGTAAAGAAATCTTTGATTTATTTACAACAAAAGGAGTTGAGCAGGATCCTAAAAGAGTTTGTTTGATTGGTTTTTTCAAAGATGGTAAAAATAAATATTTAGAGAAGAATGTTTCTTTATAAATTGAGTATCATTCGAGTTTTTATTAACTTTTATTATATCAAGTGATATAATTTTAATGGACCATAATATAATTGCTATGGAGTCGTTGATAACCTGAGCAATTAAAAAGTAACCCTGAATAAAATTAAAATGGAAAGTACAGTCCACTGTACAGACATCATACCCCCACTATTTACATGTATAATTTTATGAAAATGTGTATTTAAGAGATTTGAAAGGATTAGGAAAATTGAGGAAAATATCTCGCCAATTACTTTATGCCAATATTTAATCAAAATTTGATAAACTATCAAATATTTCCATTTATTGGATAGAAAGTTTAAATGAAATCAAAAATACTTTCGGTTTGTTAAGTTTTATTCTTTATTGTTTCAAAAATAAATTTTATCATCGTATTTTTATTTCTGTTCTACAAACAACTAATTTTTTTTACAACTTATAAAATATTTCTTAAAAACTTGGACTATTCTTTAATAAAAAAAATTATTTAGCTCCTTTACAAGGAATAAAATGTTTGTTCTCAAAAGCAATCTATTGAATTTATTTGTATTTTTACTGATATTAAAGTAGTAAATTGAAGGAAAAATTACTTCTCTCTGTGGTGTATTTCAAAACTTTACTTCTCATAAAAATAAAATCCCTCACATTTTCAAAACGTTGATTCAATTGTTGTAAGTGATCCTAAAGTAATAGAATACAAATACTTGAAAATTTGAACGTAAACGATAAAAATCGGTGAAAATCACTCAGTGTTACAACGTGTCCTACATCCGGATTTTCAATAAAATCGTTTTTGAATAAAATTGAATTAAAAGAGGAAAAAAAGCATATGAATGTGAAGCGTTTTAATAGTTGAAAATAACTCATTTCAAACTCAACTATTCTCTTTCAGCAGATCGAATGACCGTTTTGGTCTTCAATAGTTGATGTAAATAGAGTAACAATCGACTCATGTGACAGAATTTCAACACGATAAATCATTAGGAGAAATAATAAAGGTAACTGATGAAAATCCATTTGTCATTTCCACTGAGGAAAGAAGTAAAGTTTCATATATCTGATGCTTGTCGATACGGTGGAACTAAAATACAGGTGATGCCACATTGGTCGTTCGGCAAACTAATCTCGACAATTGCACGACTTTAACACAACTTTGCTCCAGTACCTATTGCAAAGTTAGAGCACAAAAACAGCTATGCGCGAACGTACAAGTAAAAAAATATAAAAGAAAAATACTTTATACTTTGCTCTAGAGAATGCTTGGGTTGTGGAGCTACGTAATATCTTTGTTAGTTTACATTACTTTTTGCCCTCCAATGTTTATCTGTGACCAATGAAATTGCATTACTAAGTAACTGAAAAATTTCACATCAATTACAGTATACATTTTCAATGTCTGTGATATTATAGTGCGACAAGTCTGAAAGTCATGTCTATCGATCTTGCTACATATATTTCTTCATTTGAAAGACAAACAAACATACGTCGCTTCGAATTTACCATTCATCAATAAGACTCAATTGTCATAGACAAATATTTTCTCGGAAACTGAATGTCGGTTGAACTGTTCAAAATAATATCCAGCGTTTTTGGTTGATTGTGTTTTAAAGGGGACAAATAATAATTAGAAATATAAATGGAAACGTAGTTTTAATTATTGTTCGAGTATTAATATCATTTCGAGAAAAGTTTTTGTTGAATAAAATACAGAGTAAGCCCCGATCCATTTTTTTTATTTATTGATTTATTTAAGATAATAATAATTGTTTTTGTGTTTAAAACAAGATTCATAACAAAATCGAATAAACTTGATGAATAGCTGAATAATCTAGTCTATTTTTAAATATTTGTTAATTAATATTTTTCATATTGAAATTTTTGAAAATTTCCCTTAGAGAAGGCATTCTTTTAGAATATTGTTTATCCATGCTATTATGGTAATTTAATGACAATTGAAATTAAATTAGATTTTCTGAAAATGAAATCAATCACAATAGATTGATTATTTTTTTTTACATTTGATAAATATAATTTCAAAAAAATTTAGCTTTTATAATAAATTGTTTATAAGAATCAATTGAATCAATATGTAAAAATTTATTTTTACAAATTATATTAATTTGCTAAATGATTATTAATTATCAAATCGACTCAACTCTGTTTTATATTTTTATGAAGAAATACATGACGGTCGTTTATTATCAAGTCATTTAAACCTATACAAATACTTATAAAGAGCTAAAACCAAAAAATAAACAAAAGTATTTTTTACTTAACGAATGTTTCAAGCTGAGGACTTCTTATGAGCTCTGTAGCATATTTCATCTTCTCGTTTGGTTAAAATTCGTGCTTAGTTGGGCTCATTTTTCACTTCTATTCCACAGTCATGAATTCTCTACAAATTTTCTTAAACTAAAAATAAATTCAAAACTAATCGTGCACGAAACAAAATAGAGTTTCATGGGTGCTCAAATACTCATTTTTGCGGTTGAATCAGTATTCTCAATTGAACAGAAATCACATGAGGGCGAAGAACTGAGAATAAATGCGTGTATTTCCACAATGTGGGAAGAGAAATAGAGAGGTATAGAAAAAAGGGAAAAAAATGAAAAAGGGAAAAGCAACTGCAGATAACAATCCGAAGTGTGCTTGCTTGTTATCGAGAGTGAACCCATTTCTCTTACCCCGTCGTGTTGTCTCTCGTCTTTTCTATTCCTCGGGTTTTTTTCTCTTTACTATCCACCTTCACCACAGTGTTCGACTGCGGTCGAATTTCGCACGCTCGTTTCGATTTTCGTGATGTGCATCCGACATGCTATACACAACATCACCACTCTACTCCACAGCATCTCTATAAAAAAATAAAATAGAAACACAAAAGTCGGAAAAGAAAAAAAAAGTGCAGAGTAAAAACATTTCGTGTACCTATTTCAATTTCTATAATTCTTTCGAATAGTGCGAATACTTAGAGGAAAATGTAGTACAAAAATTTACAGCATCAGCCTTTGAAATAATGGAACAGCTAGGATAATAGGCGAAAGTTGATGACACAGTAGGTAGTACAGTTGAGGGGATGAGTGTGATGCCTACAAAAGGTATATGTTCATACAAAAGTGAATGTTACCAGAAAAAAGAATGTAGAAGCGTCCATGTACCGCTTCTATTCTACATTTCCTGATCGACCGTTGTAAAAACTTTTTCGCCAAATTTATGCTTTCTTTGTTCATTAAACGGTTTGCTGCTGTAACGAAATTTTACGCATTTTTTGACATTTTATTTCTTTATTTCTGTTTCTCGGTCAATTGATCTATTGTTTCTGG
The DNA here is from genome assembly GCF_013357705.1 of Chelonus insularis. Classification (NCBI taxonomy): domain Eukaryota; kingdom Metazoa; phylum Arthropoda; class Insecta; order Hymenoptera; family Braconidae; genus Chelonus; species Chelonus insularis. The sequence continues at coordinate 215,055 of NW_023276500.1, read as the reverse complement.
TTGAATACTGCTGTTAAAAATTCACATATTACTTTTTAAAAACATATAACCACGAATCTTCAATACATTGAACTTTTACAAAAATCATTTCTACCTGATTTTAAATTAAAAATTTTCCCTGGCCTGGAGGTCAAATAAATCAGGTGATGATTCAACTCATATTATTATTATTTTCATAATTATCTTCAATAAAATAATATGAATGGATAAAATTGTAAAAAAATATTATCTTATTCTCTCTTAAACCAACATTTAAAATTAAAATTGAATAACACTTTACTCTATTTTGAACCCTAAAGATTGACATATCTCTTTTAATATTGACTATTTTTATCTCAACCCACTCACATATTATAATCAGCATAAAATTATCATCAACCTTGCAATTTTACCAACGAAACATTTATTTTTATGTAAACCATTATTAACAATCAAAAACTCCTCTTCCTCAGTACATTCATTGATTCATGATGACCGTAAACATACTCATGCAGATAAATGTAAATTATCAACAATTCTGTGATATACACATCAGGCCAGTGTATCAACTCTTGTCAATAACGATATATTTCAATATCTCTTCAACGCGCAAGAAATATTTGCTGATTAGAATTGATATAATTCATGTGATTTATGAATTTGCATTTCTCATTACAACAGATATTATTGATGAAAATAAATAAAGAATCTCTTTCAGTCCATTCATTATCGTTATTAATAAATCAACAGCCATTATTTTGGGATTCGTGTCAATGTTATCATTGATAACAACAATAATTAACTCACTATGCATGCAAACGCGGCTTTTCTGTGAAAAATAAAATTATAAAGAAAATGGAAATGATATTCGGTCGCGTTATGATAGTTATAATTTATTATTTATCATTAATTACGTTGAAAATGTTTCCCAGACACGATTTTATTTTATTTTTTTATCCCTGATACCACTCACAGTGTCAGCTTTAGGCAGTAAAATAAATTTTGATCAAAATGGTAGTTACTGTGGCCAGTAAACAGTCACTAATGAAAACCTACACAACATAATACTGCATATGAATCATTGAAAGTTTTATTAAAATTTTTTTATTTATCGAAATAATGAAATTAAATGTTCTATGCTGTTAAGAAAATAATCCACCTGGTAAAATTCATCCAGAATATTGCATAAAATGTAGACTTTTAAGGGTTGCTTGAATAACAGTTACTATCTCCAGACAACTCATGTTCCGTTATTTCACTTAAAAATAATACTCAAGTAACTGACGTTTATCTTTATAAATTTTAAACTCAAGAGAGATGAAGTTACATACCTAGGGAATTAACAAAATAAAAAAGTAAACACTCGTTGTCACGTATGATGGACATAAACTCACGAACACACAAACTTATCACCTGATGGACACAAACTTTTATCAACTTTTCACTCTGTTCATTTTCATACTTCATTTTATGAATGGTACTTTCAGGGTGGTCCGACTTCCGCTTTTCCATTGACCCAGACTCTATTGAACATTTACGACTATAGGTCTGCCAGCCCTGATGCTCAAACGCTTGACCAAAACCAGGTTCGTAACTTATCCATTTTTTTCATTATCTCATTCACGTTATCATAATTATTGTTAAGTTTTATTTATTTTTTCTACTGAAAGTTTTAAATCTTTCAAATCTTTTTTTTTTTGCTGTCGATCGATTCGATATTCTCAACTCCCCAAATTTCCAGCATTCTTATCAGCATAGTTTTACATAATTTGCATTCATTCTGTTCATTGTCAACTTCACATTGAAAAAATCGGATATACATTGTATTAAACTAAACATTTATTTTTAAGGAGAATAAGTCTATTTTAATACTTTTGGAGATAATTTAAACAAATGTGAAGATAAATAAATAAATTTTATAAACGATTTTGATAAAGCTCTTGAGCACACATATTAATAGGTAGACATTTTTAACACAAGGAAGATTTATATGCATTTAGAGAAAACAAAAACTTGCTTGCTTATATAAAATCATTCTGTATAAGAAAAGAAACAAATATTGACATCTTATTGTTAATTGATTAAATTTTCAATTTTAACGTAAAAAATTTAAAAATCGATTATTTATTTGTTCTTCTAAAATTAAAAACCATCCGATTATTTCTACTTTAATTACAAGAATTCTAATAATATATATCACTGAATATTATAAATAATTAAAACTCAATGAATCAAATGAATTCGTTAAAAAAAAATAGATATGCTCATTTGTCGTTAACATTGAAACTTTGATGAAACAATCATTGTTTGAAGCTACATAGTACCATTTATTAAATTTCTCTCATTCTTCTTTCAATAATAGAGCAATTTAAATAACAAATTCATCTGTTAGCTCATATTGATTTCCACAGCCGGTTCTATACATTTTCGTGCTTACCGACATACGTGAGGTTTTGTGTAATCCTCCTTCCTCAGCGATAGCAAATAGAGAGGAATATCATCCTCAAGAAGTTTGGTGTAATGCAACCTTTGTCGGTAACTTATCATAGATCGAAGAATTTACCTTTAACTTTTTGATTGATATCTAAATTAAATAACAAATGTATCAAAAACCCTCTTATATTATTGTTGTAGGATTCTTAAAAGCTTTTTATTGAGGGTTTTCTTGTGTGATAGATCATTTTTCTTTTGTATTTTTTCTCTCTAGCCATTGATAAATGGACTATTTTATTACAATTATTCGAATGGGTAGACAATGTAGTCTCTATTGTGAATAATTAGAAAACAATTAATGTCATTTTTACACTTCTAATTTAGGATAATTGAATTAATTGAGCAGTCGTTAAATTTCCAAATAATCACCTACATATGTTATTAACTCCCTAGAGGTTAATGTATTATCTATTGGGCTTTCAATTGAATTGCTATAATTCAAAGACTTTAATATAGTTAACTGAATAGGTTTGGTTAATTACAAGAGGGTATTGTGTTTAATCCAAATTTATTGTGGCCGAATTTTTTGTTTCATGCCTTTTAATCAAGCTATCTTTTGAATAATTTTATGTCTGTTTAAAAAAAAAAAGTAGATTACATGAGATAGCAAAAAATTTTTTTTAACGAAAAAAACTTGATGGCCTCATTTTTTATTAATAAGTAAATGCAAAGAAATATCTAATAGTCTACCAAAGGCTGTAATACCTAGAGTATAAGTTTTTTACTACAAAATAATCATGAATTTCTTTGTAATTATGGTTTTTTTTTAAAGCTTATCATATTTTTTATGATAGGTTTATCACAAGCATCATTCCACAAAGATGTACTTTGAACAAATTATATACCACAAAAGAGTTTCTTATTCAAAGAAAAAAATTCATCTTCACTTAAACTTTCAGCTGACTCAGCAACTCTGACAATAGCCTCTTCCGGGGAAATTCTGTCAGAAATGCGGTCATAAGCTCGAACTACTGCAGTCATTATTCCCGTGTGCATCCTCACAAATCCACGTTCGTTGCCAAAGTGTGAAAATAAATCCATCTTCCATGTTTTAAATCGTGGAATTTTTTTGATAATTATTATTACCATGATTGATTGGGTGTCAATAGTACGTCATTCACGACGTAGGTTTAGTAACTGTGTATATGCAGTACCAATGATTATTCGAAAACGTAGGAGAACTAGACGATTGCCCATTAAATCGTCATCAGTTCATGATGATAGCAATGATGATGATAATAATAGTAATCTCTTATGTGGATGTTGGAGTGTGAGTTGAAGATGATTATTTACCTCAATTTACACAGTCACGTGGTTCTATTTTTACTAAATGATATTAATTTGTAAACATTTATGATGAGTTACCTGTCAATTAACAATTAATTTTCATTTGAAATATACACTAAATTTTTAAGCAAAAAAGAAATGAAGATGTTGACCTATAATTTATTTCTTTTTATAGATCACTTGATTCTTAAACCAAGTACTTCTTTCCAAGTGATTTTAATTATTCTATATTAATATTCGAAACTTTGAATTTCTTAACAGTATCTAGAACAAAATTTTATTCTTTTTTTAACATTCACAGATTCAAATCAAAAGAAAAACTGTTATCTTTTGCGCATATTTTTTGTAATATTAATGATTAATATCAATTATTTTTTATTTATTTAAAGTGTATATACGGGATCAATACTTGCATTCTTCAATGAAAAACAAAACATATGCACTGGATTACGGGATTTAAAGAACTGTTGGAAGAGTATTTTAATAATTAAAAGTAAAATGAAGAAAGTCAAGAGATAAAATTTTTATGCTAGTTATTAATTAATTTCATTAATAGGAAAAAAATGCAAACAATGTTGAGTCTATTATGAAGCAGTTATCCACAGAGATGCATTTAATTAACGGAATAATTATTTTCTTTATTCCAGAAAACAAGATATACCACGATAAACGTAGAAGAACCATTACCACCACCTCCTTCACCACCACAAATCAAAGAAGCCATACAATTAGATGGAATTTCAAGACCAAATTCTGTGGAACGCACTATACATCCTGATGTTTCGCAGTATATTGTTTCAAATCATGATACAATTAAAGTAAGTCATATTAATATCTATATTAATTAGTTTTAATAATTAAAAGTTTAGAGGAAAATATGATGAAAAATTGTATTGAAAGATATTTTTGAGTGTAGCGCATGTGCAGTTTAACTGCTAACTACGCCATCTACACTTAGCTTAAGGTATTAAAGAAAGCTTGCAATGCTGGAATCAATAAAAAGCTGATGACGAAGTTTCCGAGAAATTTTTCCTCGAAAGCTCTGTTGGTGTTAACTGTGAATTCTGCTTTATCGATAGACTACAGATAAAATAAAATCTACTTTTTTATAGACATTTTTCTGAAAGAATTCTAGTTAAACAAATAACTCTTTTCATTTCTTCTGAATTCTCATGAATTTCTTCTCTAAGGGTTTTTTTTTCTCTACCAATTAATTTAGTTCTTCAGGAATTCCATTGCAAGTTTATTTGTTTTTAAAACAACATTTTTCTTCAATTTTTTGTCTATTTAGTTATTAAAATTCGATCGAGTTCATTCGATTGTTGTTAAAATACACTCAGTATATTTTCTTCAAAAAGAAAAAAAAATTTAACAAGTGATTAATCACTTAATAAATTAATAAACAAACGATATAATCAATTGAAAAATATCGTAGCATAAATTTAATCAATTTTTATATCGATAAAAATAATAGAAAAATAATACAATAGTAAATGGATAACTGCGTCATCGGTCGAGCGTCGCGAATGCGTCACGTGCATCAGTCCTATCTGCATCGTCGCACATTGCACTTCCATTTGATCACTCGTCGCCTTTTCCTTTTATTATTATTCGATATAGATATACATAAATCATTAAACAACTTGACCATCTTGCAAACTTATTAAGTATAGTGTTTACACAGTTATATCCATTTGTGTTCCCTTACTAAATATCATCACACAAATTAAATTACATGTTGTTAGTGATTATTATAAAATAATTACTCATTAATAACAACTAAATCTAGTATATTACCGGGAACTGGATAATGATCATGTAGTAGAATTGTATCATTTACTTGAAAAACACAACTGATTTTTACTTCTCCTAAGCCACGTTATGTGAAAAGAGTTCAAGTGGATAAACTCAATGTGTGTTCAGACAGTGTGTAATTTCCAACGCGTAGTATTAGATACATTATTTTAGGATTCTGTTGTTCATAAGGCATTTCAATGTTTGCAAATACAGCGTTATTAATGAATTCCACCATTACACGTTTTTAAATATAAAATTAATTATTCTAAAAATACTCGAAAGTTCAATATATAACAAGAAAATATTGTTCATTTTTTTCAATAAGCCTGAAGCATTTTTAATTAAAATTCGCTTCTAGTATCTTGTTCATCGAATAGTTTTAATATGAAAAAAGTCAATTGAAGAATAAAATAAACAAATCAATATCATGAAGAGAATTTGAGTCTTTCTTTTATTCATATACTGATAGACTTGATTCATCTGAATGACTTTGCAGGAGTCTATTATCTCTTTTGATAATCTCAATTTTTTAGTAAAAAAAAAAATCTCAGAAATTGTAGTCTTTTATAAGTTTTTTGAACGAAGATTGTCGTTTCATATGACTGGTTCTTTTTACATTTATTTTTACATCACTTGTTTTTTTTTTTGTTACTCAAAAGCAAAAGCTCAAACTCGCATTTACTGTTGTGTATCTAACACACAGTAGTTAGGGACTATGAGTTCAGTGAGCATAAAGTGAGTGACATAGGTTCCATCTCGATATTAAGTTGAAATTTCTACTTTTTGAAAGAAACGTGTCTCAGGTCTACTTTTAATATCAAATGGATGATCCGTATTTCAGAATACCTCAGGTTGGTAAATATTTTCCTTGTGATAGAGCATAATATTTTCTTATTAAACTTGAGAATAATCAAACCCCAACGACAAATAACTATCTCTCATTATTTTATTATTATTGATAAAAGCCATTGAACACTACTGTTGTAATAAAGTAATTTTTACTTTATTTCTAAATATTCATATTTTTATTAGAATTTTAATTACTTCTCTTAATAAAGATCTTATTGACTAAATGTACAGGCAAATAAATGAATAGCAGTACGTGAATGGTTTCATGAATATGGTATCGATATCGAGTAGTATGATATTGAGATGGAATTGCTTATGGGCGTTCATTTACTAATAAAGTGCTCACTTGTTGACAGTTTAATCCTAATTATGGTTATAAATCTATTCATCTGGATATCTTTTTGTTTTTTGTTACTGGAAAAAAACGCAATTAAATTTTTTTGAAACAACAGTTTAAATAAATTTTTAATCATTATACTTTTAAATGTTTTATCGTAACAGAAATTTGTCAAACATGACATTATCCATAATATGATGCAAATGCAAAATTAGATATAATAATGTTAAATTATATTATGTTATTTTAATTCTCTTATAAACTTCAGAATACATTCATACATTATTGCGTGTAGGATATAAAACTACTGATAAACATTACGTGACATTGTGCAATATTCCAGTACAATTCTTACATTAAATATTTACATATTTTTTTATAAAGATTTTTTAAAACATATCTATATGTATATAAATATCATTGTTTAAATTTTAGTTATGGCTCCGGTCAATTTTTTTGCCAATTTCATCAGATGTACCCTTTGTTCACAAGTTAAAAAACCTCGAAAACCAAAAAAGAATGTGCATTTTGAAATTCCGGTCGACACATTATCCATTTCAGAGTCAAATAGATCACGCAGGGTGAGTATTTCATTTATCTTATATGTAATAAAATAAATTTTTGATAAAAGTTAATTCAAATATTTAAATATTGAGGTCAACATTGTCATCGTTTTACTTTGATCACTCTACCGTATTATATGTTTTATAAAAAAAAATATTCCTTTGAAATCAAATTAAAATAAATTTTTTATTAGTCTTTGATCATTTTTTTTTACACCTAGAGTTTTAAATTAAGTATCAACAGTTTGGCTTTGGAAGAAAAACAACTTCACCTTACCAAATACCTTGTAAAAAAGTAAACGATCAGAAAAAAAATTTATTAAAAAAAAAGATAAAATGAACCTTTTAAGAAATATTGTGAATAATAAAACATTTTTTTACATTATTCTAACGAATTGCAATTTTTATATGTAATGTTAAAAATTTTGTGTAACATTCATAGTAATTTTTAATAAAATAGAATTATTTTCGGATTCACTAAGGTAACACAAAAGTCATCCTAAAAATTAAAATAAAATAATTTACTAATTTAACACAACAAAAAGAACAAATAAATGCAAAATAAAAACTCGACAAGTGGAACATGAAAAGAGCGTTGGTGGAGAAATGATTCGTGGGGGTGACATCGCTTAGGAAGGGGTAGATCTTGCGCTGTTCACTCAACCTAACAGCATCCCTCTACCGAGACTAAAATCACCAAGTAAAACGGCAGTCACTCGCGTGAATCGCGACCTACGAGATCTTCCATTCATATTATATTTCATCTAAATTATCCGCACTGCGAAATTATTCATACACTCATTCTGCTAATATGCATTACAAGCATCGAATATTACTACTGATTTACAACAACTGCTCAATTAAACCAGCAATAAATCGCAACAAAAAAAATCCATTTTTATAAAAGTGCTTAACAAAAAAACTGAAAACATTTCTTTTTATTCAAACAATTCGATAGAAGTTTTTTATCTGAAATTTTAAAAGAAAATTTATTAAGTTGTTTGGTCAGAGAAAATTCATAAAATTAATGGATCAAATACATAAGCACGTGTCTGTGAATAATGTTGAGTAATAATCAGTTGGTTGTCAGCAGAAAAGTCACGTGGAATGTGGTATCCTTAGTGTATTAGAATAACGATAATACTGTAAACTCTATAAACTCAAACATAATCTCAGGAGAATCCGTGTTATCAAACTGGAGTATCAATGCGACTCACGTGTAGCGCCCGCCTATGTAGGGATGGGTTTCAACGATAAAAAGCTGCGAAGATTGCGAAGATTGCGGCTGTTTGGCCGCGCCAAAGTTTATCTTACAATTCGATGGCCTCAGTTGGTATGCTTCTTTTATAACGAAATATTCATTGTACATTTTATGTCCTACACTCCATCATAAACTGAGTTATCATATAAATACCTATAAATACCCAAGTATCTCTATGGTATTTATTTATGACTAATAAAAAATAAAGTTTCAGAATACACTACTACACTTTGGCAACGACATCTTTATCTATCTGTCCTTCAATTCAAAATTTTATATTTTTTGTAGATTTATTTTTGCTTATTTTATTGAATGTTTTGATTTTTTAATCATAATTATTTTTATTGGATAAATATTTTTCGGACTTTTTTTTTTTATTGAAATATTTTAATTAATATAAATATTTTATTTAACATAGTTTTGTATTAGGTTGGAGAGTAAAGTAGAAAATATACACCATGAGATTTTTAAATTAATTAATGGAATTTTGTATTCAATATGATCAAATATCCGCTTCATATTTTTTTAGATTTAATACATTTTGAATCATTTCAATTTGAGTGAATAACTTTATATTTTTAATACACTCCAATTATCACTTTGTCAGTAAATTAAAATAATTGTTATGTTGAGAACTTTATACGAAAATACAGAAAAAATTCGAAATTTATTTTAAATGAATAAACAATCCTTGACATCGTCGAAATTATTTATGCATATAACTGTTTTGATTAACTCTATTTTGTTGATTAAAAACAATTAAAATTGTTTGAAACATATTTGAATTATTCATTTGAAAAGTATTTAGTAATATTATTTTCACAGAATGTATGATGTTCTCAGGAGATCTCTTCTAACTTAATCTTGTAACTTCCTGAATTCTACTCTATTTCCCGAAACTTAATCTAGCGATATTAAATGAACTTTATCTTTTTTTACAATCATAAATTTATTAATTTCGAGGATAATAATCAGCACAAAATTATTCTATAACATAGTATTATGTGGCATTAATTTGAAAATTATATATTTGATTACATGAAACATCAAGGATATGTTTCAGCAATTATAAACATTCAACGATATCAACTGGGAAAAATAAAATAAAATACACAATAACACCGATAATAGACTTTAACAAGTATTTAAATCATTAGCCATTTTTGTATTAGCCATATTATATATAAACACCATTTAAAAAAAATTTATTAGGTATAATTAAATAGAATTTAATTACCAACTATTTTCTAGTGGAAAAGTTTTCCTAGAGTATTTGATTTTTTTCTACCTTTCTAATAGCTTTCAATTGTCCACTATTACTGTTTGCTGTTTTCAAAGTTTGACCTACTTCTCATCTAATTGATCGCACAAGGTGTCACAAATTTTATAAGCTATTGATTTTTATCTCTCTATGGACCTATGATAGCCCACCACATTGTTGTGTGTTAATTAACGTTGTTTTAATAACTTCTCCAACACACAGGAAGTTTTAATATCAAAAGAATCCAAATCTGTGGTTAGAGTTACTTATAAAAGGCAACTTCAAGTATCCTAAATAAAATTTAAGCTTATATAAATAAAATGCTTTTATGTTGAGAGTATTTAACGGAAAGTACTCCACAAAGAGTGAAGGTTGTATAAATCTAAAGGCATGCGTGGCTCCGACATTGCTTGGTTTAAAAAGAAGAATAGAAGATGGAAAAAGGAAAGGAAAAATAGGGACTATAGAAGCAACGTAAGCGGATGTCTCCCATGAGAAAACTCACGTCGTTATAATGGATCTCATTACTTTTATCGTCTAGGCATACATCTAACCTGACTTAAAATTGCCACCCTCAGGGCTCTCAACTTGTACAAAAATGCTAGATGAAGAATCCCAGACCTGCTCATACAATTTTTCTCAGCTCAAGTAATTTTCCTCTTTTCTTAAAATGTACTCTAATAGTTTCCTAACTTCACTCCCAATTATATATTTTTTTCTTGCAATTTACCATTCGGTAAAAATATTCCAACTTTTAAATAAGTTTTATCTTCCAGGATTATAATTTTATGTACTAAACTTGATGAAGCATCAACTATTTTTTACTTCAAATTATTGGATTTACTCTTTTCTTTTTTATTACTTTTCCACTTGATTCAAGTATCGAATATTCGTATTTCACCATTACTGCTAATTAAAATTTTTTAATAAAACACAATTGAAAAAAATATTCAAATTACTTCAATAAGGATTATTGCTACTTTTAATATCTCTTAAAATGCATTTTGTTGTCAAGAAAATATTTGAATAAATAGATAATTTTTAAATGAATACGAAATAAGAATAAAATGATTGAACGTAGTTATAACAATGATAATAAAATAAAATTATCGGTAATTTATTGTAAGATAAGAATGAGGTAACGTTACCATCTTCTCTAGCATAACACCACATACACTTTACTATCTATGACAAAGCTTGGTATTTTTGTGACAGCTGTAAGTTTTCTATTCATAAAAAAATTTTAGTATTATCATTGCACTTATAGTAACATTTATAGAAAATATAAAATATAAATATATATATTCATATCGTCCTTATTGAACCTAGATAATATAAATATTTGAAATAATTTTTTTACTGTTGAAATAAAAAATATTATATAACATCAGTGACCTTTTTTTTAGTTTACACTCTAAAATTTATCTGTTAAAACGAGAGATAAATGCAAAAAAACAGATATAAATTCTAGTATTACTATGATACATTTTTAATGTAATATTCAGATTGACAGCTTACAAAACATTATTGTTATTTTTTCAATATTACTATGTAACATTTTCAATTTTTTAATAATCACTATTGATTTTGTTCGAACAATGAAAGTTCATTAATTTTTTGTTGACATAAATATGTTATATATTTTTATCATAAATATTTTAATAAACTCTATCTATCGTATTTTAAATATTTTATAACTTTTACAAGACTCTTTCTATCTTAGAAAATAATAAATTTCCTGTTCCATATAGCCCAGTCAAATTTAGTTCATTGAATAGTGGGAATTAGGTCAAGGTAATTATCTTCAGGATATAGACTTTAGATTTGGGAGTATTCATCAAATGATTAATTGTTCCGAAACTCTACTTCAGATCTTTATTTTTCAATTTAAATAATTAATATTCGATGCAAACAATTCACATTTGGAGAAGTAAACAAATTGAAATTTGAATTCAATGATACGGAGGTATTGAAGTTTCTTGAGGACGATTCCGAAAAACCATCTTGTCCTAGTTTCCTGATATTACTTTTTTTACTACTCGACATGGTTCTTGTTTCAGTCGACTTTTCAATCATCTTGTCTGACGATAGTACTAAAACATATGGGCTTTCTTTGAGACACAATTGTAAATAAAAATTGACTTCATTATCTAGAGTATTGATAAAAAGATCCACAAGATTTGTTTGGCTATTATCAACAAAGTAAACTGAACTGTAACATCACGATTATAAAAAAAATATCGATTGAGTATTTGTATTGAAACACAATAGAAAGAACCAATAGGAACCAAAAAGTAATTTAGGAATGTTCTTGAACAGAGTATAAACATTGCAACCTTGGCCATTGAGAATATATTTAGAAGCTTAAAGTTTGATCGATATTTCTTGAAATAAATATCATGCAACAATCTGGCCGACGACATGTTGTAATAATTCATCTATTGTTAAGCTTTTAACATTTATTTTCGGCAATCAATTTTTAAGATTAATATTCGGTCTGGAAAAGGTGATAATATTAATAACTAGGTCATGTTGCAAAATAAATAATGATAGTACAACACTGCAATTACCCCTAAGCTCTCAAGAAAATTTGTCTATATTCTTCTTACTCGACACTAAAAGAATATTTAATTGGCCTTCACAGTACACCGGCTGTGTTGATGAGGTAAATTATCCAAAAAATTTCAACAACACTTCTGTTTCAAGTGACTTATATTTTCCGTGAATACAAACGAGTGTCAAAATGTCACAAGAGTTACAATTTTAGCCTAACAACTTTTGATACAAAAAAAAAAAAAAATGGAAAATGCATTTCAAAGTAATTTTCACCTTTTCCGTGAACATGATAAAAAAAGTGTTAATAATACTCCAATTCACACGTATAATACTGGCAAAATTCCAAGCGTGTTTGAAACAAAATAAAATCGGAAGATTTCACTCGTTTTCCTGGCATTGCAGGATAGGAGTATATTCTGAATTGGCTCAATAGTCTGAAATGCCGACATATCAGCGAATCTGTTAGAAATTTACGGAATGCAGATATGCGGCAATAATCAAAAGTCGTTATGCATTTATTAAATTCAATATATTCATAAATAACATCCCCTCGACAAATGCGATTGAGAACTTACCCACGGAAGTTGTTGGTATCGACAGAAAAATGAGTAATTTTCAGTCTTTGAAGTTACGTCGAGTGAAAAGTAGAGATGTCATGAAGAATCAGAATGTTTATGGGTATTCAAATTACTCAATACTTCGTGAAGCCATGTTATAATTGAATAAACATCTTTTCTTGAGAGAAATTTAATAATTTTTCTTCTTTAAATTCCATTTATAGAGTTTACTCATGCTGATAGGAAATAGAAAATTTTTTTCTAGACTTCTCTCATAGTAGGGTATACCATTTTGAAACTGATATTTCTTTTGATCATCACAGTATCATTTCTCATATCTTCTGAATAATATTTGACATGTCTGTAATATCTTTTATGAACTTGTTTATTCTTCTACATAATTTTTTTCCAATTTTCCACGATTTCGAACATACACTGTAACTTATTGACACAAGTTTTGGAAACATATTTTTTAAACTATTCAACTTCCAGACCTTTTAATGCTTTATCCTTAATCTGATGTTTAAAAGTAATATTGAAACAGTTCATCAATTACTAGCATCATGAATTAATATTTTCTATAGATTTTTGGCTGGAAGCAAGACTGGTCCATTTCTAACCCAACTGTGCCTATCTAAATCAATCATGGCTTGTTGTTGGACTAGAAATGGACCTATTCTGTTTCTTGTTAGAGATTTGAAAGAAATAACCAATCGAGTAGAGTCATAAAATAAAAAGACAATTATTACTCAATTATTCATGAGAATAGTAATTTTAATTTAAACTATAACTTTAGATCCTATAAGGAGGAATAATATTCTGATTCTTACTTGCGATTAATCACTAGATTTAATTAGGTTTCAGAAATTCATCTAGTGGACGTTTCAGTGTCCAGTGGAATTCTAAATTAATTGTAATTGATACGTATAAAGTATTTACATAAAAGCACAGAATCAATTAAATAAATTCCATGAAGATTATTTGAACATATCAATTATAATTACTTTTATGCATTTATATACATACGGAAAAGAGTGCTGCTGCTGATTAAAAGATAATTCATGCAATGATCTGAACGAAAATGAACTTGCGATAGAACATAGCTATAACTATAGACCATGCAGACAAAAATAGATAGATACTTTGTTACTACTACAGATCGTTGGAGTAATACAGTAGATGTAACTTTTGAGACTCTGACAGTCAAGGTTTGTTGATATTACTTTTATAAAATAGATGGTTAGAATTGCCTAGTAGACAAAACTAGTGAGAATTGGGTGGTTATGCATGATTCTTTGGTTGACGTGGATTCTAAAAATCAGCTGATCAACTGTTTTTTATATAGACATGATTTTTGCTGAAATAAAGTTTGGTCTTTTCTGACACCAAAGCTTTTTTCCTATTTACTTTCTATGAATATTGACTTTGCAAAAAATGTCTTCACTTTTTAGTTTAACTTTTATAAAATTTTCTGATTTAATATTTTATCTAAGTGGAGTTAAATGAAATTTTATCAACGAAAATATAAATTAATGGTAATTTTTTATTATTAAAAAGATATACTCTGTTAGAGAGCATATTTTTTGTCCCTCACATATCGTAAATCATGCCACATTATGTGACATTTATAGATTATATGGTAATCTATCATTATCGGATTTCGATCATTCAACTAGGGATATATTTACATTGAACAAATCGCTATTTCTTAAGCTGAGCTATTCATTAACTATTATTTCCCACCATGTGGAATATATATTTCTCTTTCGTTTTCTGAATTCCAAGGTTAACCACTGTAGAGTTAATTTCACTTTTTTTATCAGATGATTTTTATGCTCTTATTCTCTTCATATGCTATGTAGTTAAAAAAAAAAAGATTAAATTCTCTATTTTATAAATATAAAATTATGACAGCAATTATTTGTAATACTACTCCTATTATGCATTATCATTTCGATAATTTTCTATATTATCTTCTCTTTAATAAAAAAAAATTATAGTCAATGTTTAAAAGCACTCGTATATTTGTATGATAGTACACAGAGATATCTCTTCGAGCCATTATTTAACAAGAGTGAAGCAAAAAATACAGAACAAATGTTTTCTTTAATGTAGAAAAAGAAAAATGTTAGCTTAAAAGAAGGTGTAAGTCTATAGAGTAAAGTGCTGAGTGCATGATAAAAATTAGTAGCGATTTCTAGAGTGAGTTACTTCAGATTGAGAGGATAGTAAGAGTCATTTCACTAGAGGGTTCATTTATTCATGAGATTGTCTCTATAAGTTTTACTTTCACAAATCGCTTGTTCGACATCTCGTGATAAGAAAGAAAAAAATATTTCCAATACTTTGATTACATTTTTCTCATTAATATTAATAAGAATATATTTTTCTATTCATTGGTACCAGTGCAGAAAAACTTAAATTTAAACAGTTTAATCTCTTTTTACAGTTCAATGATTGGACAACAATAAACCTGACCAAGTGAAAATAATAATTCATTTTAGTGTCACAAGCATAATATGAAGGAGCTTTTTAGTTATTAAATAGAAATTTTAATAAACAACATTAATTTTAAAATTATAATTTTATTATGATTTAAAAAATGATTAAATACATAAAATAAATATATCGAATTAGGCATTTATTGCAAATTGTTTAACTATAAATATAATTATTTTTGATACAAGCTCCATTCTTATTTGTTATTATTTTAAAGAGTATATCAATTCAAACTCAAAAAAAAAAGAAATTATCATATTTTTAAATAACAATTAAATGGCACTTTGTATTATTGTGCTGTAAAATAACTGCATTTCCGGTAATCCTGCAGTCATATTTATTCTACTTTTTCCTAGTTAATTAGTTCATAATATGCAACTTTATGACATTTAATTTATCAAATGAATATATATTCAGCAAACATTAACTTGTGATACTGCATTTGAATTAAAAAATGAAAATGTTTAGTTGAGGACTAAAAAATTCAAGCTATGAATTTCCTTGAACACACATCTTAAGCTCATCTGAATTAATTTCACTTTTTGAAATGAAAATTCTCGAACTTTTTACATTCAAGTTATTTAATTATTTTTTTAATTAATTTAATTACTTTCTTAGAATTTTTTCATTATTTGTTGATATAATATTAACTAACATGATATAATCAAATTTATCGAGTATAAATCCAACATTGGATATCCAACTCAAACAAGATAGTAAAGTAGTTTTCGTTCTATAAATGTTCATGGTACCTGATAAAAAGTATATTTATTATAGTAATTACAGTATATAAGTTTTATTACGACACCAAAAAAAAGAGAAATATAGAATTTCAACAAACCAACAGTTAACTAAAAATATCAACACTTTCTATGAGTTCAATTTCATCAAGATTTTTTAACTATTTCAATTTTTTTCTTTTGTTACCGAAACTTTTGATCCAAAAATTTAATTTACCGTGTTTTGGAAGTTATTATTTATTTATTTATTTTTTTGTAAACTGGTTAATTTATGTGTCATACAATAAAATTTATTTGACATAAATTCAATTTATACCAATAGGTAAAATAGAAAAAGTAGAGTAACTATATTTTTATAGAGATAGATTTAAAAAGAGTATAGTGGTGGTCTATGTCATAAATCCTTCTACTCGATTCCCTCACACATCTAAGGCAGAAAGGTTGAGCATCACGACAGTGTTTTATCGACCAAATGGTTTCTTTTTAATCGAAAAGATCGACCCTTGGTCTGGACCTTTTGTTAAGTATCATTTAGAAGCTTTTTCAAGTGTCATGAAGAGTAACAAATACCTTTTTAATGAAAAAGACAAATAGTTTTTTATTGTTGCTGTTGTTTTGACATATATTCAATTAAATATGTTATACCAAACATTTGAAGACTATTAATTACGTATAATAATTTGACATAAAATAATAGGAATCTAATGTAACACTAATAATACATAAGAGTAATTTTAACATACTTGTATAATAAATTAAAGTTTCAAGAGGTGTGTCATGACAAACAGGGTAGCAAATTATTGCTGAAAGCTTCACTGCGATGTCTCTCTAAGTATCCTGTGAAAACAAATAGGTAGCTTCTTAATTATAAGAAGATATCTCTTGATAATTAGTATGCGTCGAGAGGAGAGAAGCATAGTTTGCATTTTCTATTCATTTTACGGTTGCATGGGGAATCCACTCTTTAGAAAATTTCGTTTAATTAGGGAAAATGAAATAATAAACTTTATCAATTTCTATTCATAACTGTTACTTTTTTTTTATAGAAATAAAAAGTTGATTACAGCAATGGTATATATTATTATTATTATTTCACATATGTGGGCATCCTTTTTTTGTCTAATTAAAAATATTTATTGGAATTTCTTTCTTAACCAGTGAACAGGAAATCTTTTTTACTTATTGATTGATTCCAATTAAAACAATTTTTGATTGATAAATAATTTACATATTGGAATAATGAATTGTTCGTTCAGAAAGAATATATAACTGGTTACAAAGGCAATTGAATGGTTACATTTTTATAATTTTAAACAAACAAGTTTTTCAAATAATAGATTGGTTTAAGTTCATTGTACTCAGTGGGTGGAGGTGTTTTGTTCATTGGATATACAGTAAGTTCTCCGCAGCGATTTAACAATTTTTTTTTCAACTAAAAAATTTTTTATCGGATTCCCTGTGTGAAAGAGATTATATTAATTTCTATAGAAAGTTTATGCAAGTCTACCAAAAAATATTCAATTTCTAATATTCATGAACGGATGATAAAATTAATTATATTGCAAATTAAAGGTCTTTGAAACACTCATGTATTTATTTTAAACCGTACATGGTACAGTTAGGAAGATATCTCTCGTAGGAGCAAAGGTTTCACACTGAAAAAATGGTTGAGTAAGAATTACCATAAAAGCTTGAGTGAACCAAGGGCGAATAATGAGTTGTGATAAAAACAACCTAAATGCTTTGGTAAAAACTATTTTAGTCTCGATTAGTTTTTGCCATAGCTTATAACTTGTCTTGGTTTTACTCAAAGTGCAACGATACTTTCAACTCAAAAATTTGTCAGTCTGGACCATTTCTAATCTAATATGAGTCAACCTTGATCCAATTTTGGGCTAGAAATGGACCAATCCTTGTTCCTGGAGGGATGTAATGGTATAAGATTTTAAAGTCAAAAATTTTTATCTTTCATTTTAAAAGTTTTTGAGGTTTTTTTTTTTATTATTGTGAACAGTAAAGTAATTTGTTAATATTTTTTTTGAAAGCATTATTGATCAAGAAACTAGAAAGAGTAGGCGAAAGAACTGCTAAATCACAGCAAATATTTAGAGAAATCAATCATCACTCATGATTCAATCGATTTCGATAAAATATAACGATTACAAGAAATAAGTGAAAAGTAATAAACTTTCGAATGAAGTACATTTCAACGTAGTCGGAGTTCGTTTATAATTGTCGCCATAAATCTAACAATGCGGTTTAACATTAATCCACCACGACTGACCAGTATACACTTCCGACGGCACGCGATTGCCTCGATTCCATATATCCAGGTATGGATATCGATAAACCACGCCAACCAGTTCGTTCATATACTCTAGATATTATTTATCCTAATTTGATATATCACCTTCAATATCCGTTCGATCTCTATTTTCGAGCTTTTTTTAAATGTTTATTGTGATTCAAAGTACATGAAAAATTCAAACAATCAATTATTGTTAAAAAGTATCAAAGTGGTAGATTATAAATACGGTTTTTTTTAATTAAAAATTTATTTTTGGTGTAAATAACGCGTTGTTGAGTAAAGTGGAATTTATTTTTGATAAAAAAAGCTTTTATTCATTCTCTCGAGCTTACTCAAACGTTAAATTTATTGATATTATTTCATAAATACAATATTTTCAAGAATTAAAATTAATTTGACCGTTTATTTTTGAAGATATATAAAATTTAGCGAAATAATAATGAAAAATTTAAATTCATCAATTTGAATGGATCATTGAATCATTCGCACTTTAAATCTTTTTCTTTACTAAATAGAGTCTACTAAATTTTCTTTAGATTTAATTATTTAAAAAATTAAATATTTAGATTGAATATTCGGTTTCCAAAAGCAAAAAAAAAAATAATTTAAAATATTTTAAAACTGTGAAATAAGTATTCTGTTAACACCGTGTTCAATTAAAGGATTTACGAGATTTAAACACGGGAGTAGTTTCTTAGAGAGTATTAAGACTTGTTAAAGCTCCTGCAAGTTTTATAAGACGACTCATCAAACTTGAAATTGAAGAATTATAACATAAAAAATCAATTTTACAAATACACTTTGACTCTAAAAATATACATTCAATTTATTCATCTTAGTTTTGTTGAGTAATCGAATTACTTACATACAACGAATACGTTAATTATATCCGTTCAGATGTCTCCTTTTATTGTCCTATGTCTTCATTTATGAAGTAAGGTTCGTTAAGCATAAATTTAATTACCAAAATTTCAGTTCTATCTCGTGTTTATGAATTTTCTGTGATTTAAACAATACTACACTCACAGAAAAATTGAGTAAAAATTCCCTTACGATTCATGAGAAGCATGATACACAAATAGGGTCAAATTAACGTTTTAAAATAGTAAAATTGGCCCTTTTATTTTGTAAAAATTCTTCTCTTGCAAGGTAAATTCTAGTTGGTCTGTGCAGTGTACCATAGTCACTCTAAACTCTATGCATAGTCGTATTAACTCAGTCCTTCTCTCCATTTACGAGTGAAAGAAAGATGTTAAAAAATAATTATATAGAAAAAGAGTTGAATAAAAAATATATATATGCAAATCAATGTAATTTATAAATTTTTGCAACCACTGATGTGAAAAATTGTCATTTCTCATGACATGAATATCTAAAATGAATCTATTTTCGTGTGATAACAGATTGCTTTCGAGCACTTTCGAAAAATACCATCTGATTGGTATGATTTGAAACGAAAATTCACAACGCATTGAAATATCATATTGCTTATTATTTTTTTTGTAATAAATATCATTGATATTCGTATTTGAAATACATATTTATGAAGTTAACACATTTTATCGTTATCTCTTTATTTTTTTCCAGAGCCATGACAGCTGGCAAGGACATGATGGCGATCAGGTAAGCTAAGAGCATTTATATATGTCAATGTAAATGATTTTTATTCCTATATTGCATGAAGCTTCAATTTATGCAAAGTATAATTGTGCTATACATGCTTCTTCAATAACACTTCGATTTCATTTAATCTCTTTTAGCTTTGGGTAACTTATTGTAACATTGCTTTCAATATTCTGAGTTTTAAAGTTAAATAAAGTTTAAAATATTTGTTTAGATGATGAAATGAACGGAATATTTTTACTTATCATCCAGAAAATTCTTCACATAAAATTATTGACTTTTTTTACTTGGTTTGCCATCAATTATATTCTATCTCTTTAATGAAAAGAGTATTGTTCATTTCAAATTAATTTTTTTTTTTAATATTTTTATTATACATACAATTAATATTAAATAACAATAGTCTATGCCAATGGCATAAAATGATAATAATTAATGCTAAAGAACATTTAATTATGTGAACTAATTATTTAACCATTTCTATTTTTTCAAGTGAATAAAAAATAAGTTAAAATAATCAAATAATTATTCAGACCGTAAATGAGTGATCTATATTTTTATTGTTAAAAGGGTAGTAGTGGTTTAAAAATTTATCACAGATTCAAAGGAATTCGGAACGATTTTTAACTGTATTAATAATTATTTTTTAATGCTATAATGATCATTACAAAAAATAAATGAATAATAATTGAAACAAATATTATTACCACAATTGAGATAGAAATTGATTGAAATCCGACTAGACAAGTAATAAATGTTGATATCGTTTTTACACCCTCACAGATATATCTTGAATATTTAGTTGCAAGAAAAGTTCAAAACTATTTACAAGATATTCAATGTTGGATGATTCCTAAATCACAAAGTTTCTTAACCAATTTTGGCGTAAACTGTTGATCCAATCCAACTTAAAACGATTTTGACATATCCGAAAACTAAAATTTAAAATTCAAACAAGATCTGCCTGAGGGATATCACTTGAAATCTTTTCAGACGATAGAATCGTGAAGAGGAGAAACTTTTATCAGTTTTCTTTAGTGATACTCAGAGATCGTTGTATATAGCGAAAAGAACATATGTCTTATAACCAATGTTTCTCTTTTCGATTGCATAAAAATAAAATTTCTCATATTCTCAATATTTCTTTAAACGCATCACCCTCAAGTGACTCTAAACCTTAAGCATCTTTTTATCAGACTATACCACTTTGTTATAACATCTTCAATATTAGATATACCAATAGTTTAGTGCTACACAAAGAATATAACTCGAAATTTTGTATTATTTAAGTCAAAAATTAAAAATAAATTCCAAAAGAAAGAATTACAAATAAAAAAAAAAATAAGAATATTCATCTTTATTATCTTCCTCTTCTAGAGCTTTGAATTTAAGAAGGAAACTTTCTTTACATCTTTTGGTATATTAATCTAATTCATCATTGTCTGGGGGAAATATTCTTCAAGCTTTGCTAACAGTAATGAGTAAATTGGTTCTCTTCAAAAATTAAAAAAACCTGCTAGTTATTTTATTTATTTAAGATTATTTAAATTACCAGGATCATGTGGAATATAAAACTGATGGAGAACACATAAGATTGAAATCAGCATCGAAAACTAGATTAAAATTGTATCGACAACATCATCATCAAATTGGACCACCTGAAAAACGAAAGAGCTGAATACTAAACTACATTCACGAAACAAACAAGTGCAATTAATTTTGGCATATTAATAAAACTTCAGCATTATCAACTTTTGTTATAATGATTTCACGTTTTCTAACCCTATCGGTGTTCCTTCAATCCACTTGCATAAATTGATTTATAGGGTAGACCGTTGACAAGCAAATTTATCAAACGATTGAGTACATGTCGAAACATTGAATGCACATGAAAGAATGAGAGTACTGGTGAAGAGAATACAATTTATTGAAAAACTAGTGTATTCAATATATTGTGTCCCATAAAAAAAAAATTGTTAAAAACTTTCTGGTGAAATTTTACGTACTTCAAAGAAAATAATTTTTCACCAGAAACGAGGTCTTCGTTATTTCAGGAAAAAAATATTCATAGTTCAATTGAAGAATATTTATGTCACATCATGTGAATGTAATTTTTTAACTTTTTTACAACATCAAAGTATTATGAAAACCATTGTATTCAAATATTTTTTAAAAAAATTTCGAGTATACATTAAAAATAGAAAACCAAATAATGAGCAAAATAATGAATCTTCATTTCGTTTCATAAAAATTGAAGTAAAACAGTTAATATCATTTTTATATTTAATCGTATCGTATAAATGACTTAATAACTTTGTTATCTATCCTAGCACATCAGTGTCAATATTATTAACTTCTTTTTATGTCATTACAAATAATTGTTATCGATTCGAAAAAAAAAATTTTTTTCTATTTGCTTCAAAAAGTTGAGGTCACCACATTTATTCAGCAATGACATTTTTTTATGACTAAAATTGAAGTTAAATAATAAAAAGAAAAGATGTTTTATATAAACCTGTTCTCCTTAACATCTAATTATAAAATTCAGCAAAAGTGAGAATACAACAAAAGTGATATGAGAAGAATTGTTTGTTTCTAAGAAGACGAGCACATATAAAGAACTGCATATGAATAGTACACTTATGAATATTCATATTCATCGTACGTAAATCTTTTGTTATTTCATCCTCTTTTCATTCACATTTGTCAGTTTATATCATATTTTTTTTTTACGTTTTACGTAATAAATAAAATTTTTAGGTCATAACTCCAATCTAATCTAAATGAAAACATGAGTAAAATCATAGAAAATTTTATAACATACATCAACATTTTACAAGCACACATAATAAAGATAACATATCCGTATAATCCATTGAAAAGAAAAGAAAAAAAAAACACTTAAAAATACATTAAACCAAAAAAATTTGATGTTCCACAAAACAAAAAAATATTTCAGAAAATATTATTTTGTAACATGGGAAAAAATGCAACTATTCAATCAGAAATAAAATGCCAATTAAATTCAATTTAATATGAGAATTCCAATTAAAAGCAACATAAAAATATGAAACTAAAAACTCATATCAATAGGACATACAGTACTTCTAGAACTCGTTTAGTTTTAATATAAGTCTTTCTCACAGTCATAAGCCAGCCACCTTTTCCCTGACAGGTTAAACGCGTTTCTTGCACCTGACTAATATTTGTAGGTAAGTTAGTATTATTTCGAGATTACCAACATGATCGTAACACTTCGGTAGATGTCGACAATGTTCGCTAAGTTTGCCGTGCGGTCAGGCTAAACGTGCCTGCCGGCTTGTTGGTGACGTCAACGGTGACAGCGTCCAGAGTCGCGACCTGTAAGAAAGTCAGGCAATACCATAGTTGAATTAAACTTTATTCTCTGCCGCATAATTCACCAATTAATAGCACTGAGAATAATTGTTAATCAATTGGCGTGTGTTAATGTCACTGAGTTGAATAAAAACCAAACATTTTGACATTTATAGAAAGATAAGAGTGAAGTTAATGAACCGGCTCGTAGTATTCCGTGGATTTAGACAAATATTTCCAACTGTCTCAAGTGCTCCGTGATTCCAGTTATGGCGTCTTTGGTATTCCAAGTTTCGGAGTAGGGATTAATATGAGTGAACGAGTAAGGAAGAGAATTGTGTGCAACCTGTTTACGCGAGACGCCGTGAACCGTGTCCTCGTATATTTTAGCCGACTAAATATCACACTAAATTCCATAGATTTATCAACAAAAAACTGTCGAAGTAGTCAAAAATAACTACTCAGAAATAACGCAAGACGTTAAGTAGTACGCCTCGGGTATATGGTAGATGCAACAGGCTGTATGGAATGCAATATCTGAATGGTTGACAGTGATTTTCGTCGTTCAAATCCAGTGTCATTGAACGTCCAGCTCAAGGTTTTAATAAGAAAAATCTAACTCAAGCAATTATGCACTGTATTGTGTTCATTAATAAAATAAGAACCCAAGTGAAAAAAATTCAACGTTGATTAATAGTTGAAATAATTAGTAAAAATTAACTGAAATAAATGACTAGAGAATTTTAATTATTATTGAGTGAAATAAAAGATTTTTAAATCAATTTTTAAGTGGCATTTTTATGAGTATTTTTATCAGACTTTTAAATCTAAATAAAGTGAAAAAGTGCATTAGTTAAATTTTTTTATATCTATAACTGTTGATGAAAAGTGATTTTTACGTATACACCTGTGGTATAAATTGATATTAAAGCGATTGATATTGAAGGTTGAACGAAAAAAAAAATATATAAATTGACTACATAGTATTTACCGCCCGCCCTGACCCTCGGTTACGGTGCTTGATTTTCCAGCAGTCCCCTCTTTCAAACTCGTCCTTCCGATTCTCGTTCTCATTCTTTCTCTCTTCCGTTTTTACCTCTTGCTTTTGCTCTTTTATCTCTGTCTCATAATAACGTCGACGTGTAGTGAGAGTAACACCCACCTGCAAACTGATGCACCAGGGACATTAGGACAACGACTACCGAGACGACATGTACATTAAGTGGGAATTTTTTATAATGTATTATGTATATTTTGGGTTACAAAAGTCATCTTATTGAAACTAAGACTCTTTCTCATTCACACTTTTACTTTTATTCATACTCGAATGGTATAATCGTATATACTTGGAATTCCATTGAATCACCATTTTTGATGTGTTAGAAAGTATTCCATCATTTTTGGGGGAAACAAAAATAAACCAACACCTATTTTTATTTCAATATTCAATAGCTTACTAAAAAAGTTGAATTATTTATTCCCACAGTGGCTAAAAAGTGATAGAATATATAAAAGTGGAATATTGTAGTGAAATATTCTTTAAAATGTGCTTCAATGCCGTTTAAATATTACTCTGGATTATAACTTACACTTGGATTATTCTTATTGGAATTGCAAAACTCACAAGAAAAGAAATGGCAACGAAAAAGAAGAAGAAGCAACAAGACGGGTTTCTGAAGAAAGTTTCTAGCCTGTTCAGTCTCGATACGGTGAGTCATCACATCACTTGATATAGTTTCTTTTCAAAACTTTATTACATGAGTTAAAAAATCTAAATTTTCATCGAAAACTCAGAGGTGAATTATTTTTTCAAGTGAGAAGAAATTTATAAAAATACGGCGGAATTCTATTGAAGAATTTTTTCTAGGAATTTTACCAACGAATTTCCTAACACAAAACATGTTATCTCAAGATACCAAAATAAAATATAAATAACTTCTTAAGATCTATTGATACTTATAACAATAATCAACAGTCCAATTTTTTTATCAACAAATAATTATTAATATGCTTATTGTTAATTATATATTATAATAAGACTACACACGAAATTTTTATCTATTTTTTTTTGAATCAAACAAAATATGAATTCAATCATTGTTATTTTATTAATTGATATTCATATAAAACCACATAATTAAATCATTTCAAAAATTTTGTATTGTTGATATTAGTTGTTCTTTATGTTATAAATATTCATTAAAAATATGAATTCATTTCTATAAATAAATGAAATACATAAATAATTGGTAGATCATTTATTCAATAAAAATCTTTGGCATTTTTATTGAATTATTTTCTCAACAAATATGTCACAATTCAGAAATTTTGTCTAACGTTACAAAAATCAATCCTTCAAGCCTGAATCAACCTGCAAAGTAATATCAATTTCATAACATCTAATTGTGAAAAAATGAATATAAAATAAGTCAGGTGTTAGTAACGACATTGATAATAATTAATACTGATTACTCGTTGAAAATATTAATTAACAGAAAGAATAAATTTTTTTTTATTACAATGTCGTTGATTATTTATTGTTATTAATTGGCACATTTTTTATATTAAAACTTTTAAGTGATAAATCAATTTTTTCACTAAGGAAACGATGTTAAAACGAACTATGCTTTTGATGAGAACGCGTGATGCAATGATATGCCACAACCACATGTGTGCTGATATAAAATACGTATAGAATGATTCAAAGGATATACGCAATAAATGCAATTGGATATCTCTACACACGACCTTCGTGCCAATTGTGACTGATATCGCTCACCCAGTGATTGCAATCTTGATACACGCACCAACATCAAACTATTTTTGTGTGCAAATTAATTGTTATTGTGACGTTTTTTTTTGCGTTGTTTAACTTTTCGATGTAATTGAAAAAAATAATAACAAATATTTTTCATTCTCATCATGATAAAACGAGTACTCCTATACTCCTAACACCAATATTGTTATATTAATAATTACAATTGACAATTTGACTAACAGTTATATTCTAAATTTGATTTTCAATTTAATATAACTCAATACGCCAATAATGATTAAGTATTAATCGGCTTATTTTCACGTCAATATATTTATATTTTATTTGATGAGGATTCTAAAAAAGTGCATTTTAACAATAAACAAAAAGTTGCTGCTTAATTTGATTTTGATAATTAAAATTTTCCATTTCATATACGAATAAATTAAATTATTATTTAATAATTTAATTATTAAGTTTTGAGTTCGATTATCAGCTACTAACTAACTGAACTAAAAAAAAAAACTTTTCCTGTTAAAGGAAGTTTTTTTTATTTTAAAAACAAATAAATTTAATATTCCTAGCTAATATTTACTGATATATTATTTTGAATATGTTGATGCATCATGTAAAACCTTCATTTTTAAAAGAAAAATTAAGGAATTTTTTCGATAAATTGAAATGGTTTTATGATTATTAGTATTTGGTCTTAGAAATTTTTTATAAATTGGTTCATTATTTTCTTTCAGCTTTAAATGTGATTTTTAAATAAACCCAGTTTTTTCTAAATGAAAGTATATTATATTTAAAATATACGTCAATGAAATAATTCAGTTTAAGTTGTATTGATAACTGAAGTCAATGCACTTATTTACGTAAATTCTTGAATGTTCATAAACGCAAAGCTGCAGTAGAAAAGGGCATGAAATTATATAGTGGTTAGACATGCATACTTATCATGCATGTCTGACCACTACTGATTTAGAAATAACATTTCAGTGCTCTCAACCTTGTTATAAACAAAATCGACATTTTTTACTATTAAAAATTTGTTATAAATAATTATTCAGATTAATTTTACTTATAAAGAATTCGTTCTTAATTGCATTTGTATGGTTGGTGAAAATTATTAAAAAAGAATAATTAACGTTTTGAAAACAATAGTTGATGAGCTCTAAATTCCATTAATACTCTTGATCCGATGAATAATAGTATTAAAATATAAACTTTAACAATAATATTGAGAAGTAAAGAGATTTACTTTGTTGTAACTTTCTGTTCAAGGCCTTTGTTCTTGTATTAAGTAACTAAATCGCTTTCAAACGCGATAGAAAGATCTGTAGTGAAGTGTTGAAAGTTTATAAAATTGATCAGCAATGTTTTATTATTTAATTATTATTATTATTCAAACACTGAGTAAATAATGAACTAAAAATACATTATTTTAAAAATATTCGATAAATTTTTCTGGAAAATGTGATTATCTGATTTAAATAATTTATTTGAAATTGAGTTAGTTTTTATTAACAGCTTATATTATTAGATTTTATAATCCTCTTCAAAAATCATATAAATTTAATACTCGATGAGTTAATTACAAGCTAATCGCGATAATTAAATAACGTCCTTTTTTGCAATTAGTTTCGATGAGTCAATAAATTACATAAACTCGACTTCAAACATGTTCTATAAATAAATGTCATAAACATGTTTTTATTTGTTTAAAAAATTTTATTTACAAAGAAGCAATAAACTTAAAATAATATTGTTAAATACAGGAAATAGATTTTACCTGTACACATATGTAATGCAATTAAACTTTTCTGCATGTATAAATGTATAACAACTAGTGCATACGTACAAATGATTATGACTTACAACGGTGCAACTAGTTCAATTATCAACTACTTATTATGATTTCGTAATTTATGCGATAAACTAATCGCTTGTGCTAGAGTTAAGGATATAGGTATGTGTACTTTATGTATAGATACATACAAATAAACTACGCGATCAATCTTTAATGCTGGCTAAACTGTCCGTGACGACCTCGTAACCGTTATCATTGATGTAAATACGTTCACGGTTGATCGGAAAGAAATGCGCAAGATCCTATATTTCTATACAAGGACCAAGTTCAAGGTTTTTTACGCTACAAAAAATAATAATAAACATGCCAGATTAGTGTAATTAATTTTTTTTTTCATTTCCTACAAAAGAGTTTTTGTTCTCTTTTGAAAATAATTTTACGTCATTTTTCTTTTGCTTATGTATTGACGATTAAATTAACAATAAATTATCTTAATAGATAACAAGATAAAAGATCTCAAAAAGAGAGAAAATTGTTTTTTTTTCACATATTATCATTTGAATTATTTTACAACAAAGCTTTTGTATTTTTTAAAAAATCAGAAAGAAGAATAAAAATTATTTTCAAAGAGCACTTCATAATGTTTTATTTACTTTTGATGTTAGACGGAAATATGAAATATTTATTAACTAACAAATCACAGAAAAACATTAAAATGGATTGACTAATTTCTTTGTTCGCAGTATTGAAATCTCAGAGCAAGTTATAGAGATTCATTAAAATGCATCT
Organism: Chelonus insularis; assembly: GCF_013357705.1. Lineage (NCBI taxonomy): Eukaryota > Metazoa > Arthropoda > Insecta > Hymenoptera > Braconidae > Chelonus > Chelonus insularis. The sequence continues at coordinate 186,255 of NW_023276500.1, read as the reverse complement.
TAAGTCAAGTACGGAATAATAGTTGAATGGAGTATAGGTTTCACGGTTGACTGCAGTCATATATAGCTATCATACTAGACGATTAGAGTATTTCTGTTCCTGACAGGATTGCTGAAAGCAACGATCATGAGAATATAGCTTAGTTGCTTTTTCTGCATTTTCGAATGCCAATTTTATTATATGATTTTTGACATACATTCTTTTCTTTCAATCCAAGTCGACATATTCAAATTTTTGACAATCAATACTGAAATTTCTTTGAATTTAAATGCTTCAAATAACAGAAAAAAATCATGCTGTGTCAGGATATTGCATCATGAGATTAAACGTAGAATATATTATAATATGTCGAAAGATGCAGCAAGTTATAGAGAACTTAACATGCTGACTCTTTAAATCTTAAGAGTCCAGTCCAGTCTGTAATTCTTATTTTTTTTTACAAAAAATTCTTCTTTTGCCGTGAACTTATCAGTCTCATCTAATCGTAAAGATTATCAATTTGATGAATATTCATATTATTTTATTAAAAAAACATATTCATAAGAATTGAACACAATTTTTATATTTAATCAAAGCTAAGCAATTTTTCTTTACATTCTTTGATCCATTTTTCTGATACAATTTCTGTGTCAGTTATTTATGAATTTATTTCCTGTTGAATTATTAATTTCTAGGATTGGTAAAGTTTTTTCAATTATATAGAAGGATATTATAAACCTTATAAAGAAAAATGCATTTTATTTTATATCAAGTTCATTTTTTAATTATTCATTCCTATATTTTACAATAGCATAGTTTGTTTTTTAATTTATAATCATTATTTGTTTTAAACAATACTAGAATGCATTGTTAAAAATATTATTATTTAAGAAATACCCAACTCTTCCATCTTTAAATGTTAAAATTGAAGTATTTCAGTGTACATCCTTCTTCCTGACACATTGAAAACTTTGCAATTGTCCTAATTTTAAAGTTTTGTTGTATTTACAGACTTCCATTAATTAGCTCAACAAATATATACTCTAGCCAAGATGTTTGTGACTTAAAATTACAATGAATTCGAGCAGAAATATTATTTCCGTAGGAAGTTATTATTACTATCATAGAATTTTTAAAAATTAAATCAAATTATTTCTAGAGCTTTTGAATTTTTTGTTCATGCTGACAATGTATTTTCTTCTTCTCTGCTAAATATTTAGAGAAAAATAGTTTTTAGTTAATAGTGTATTTGGTTAAATACAACTTGAAGGTGAAAAATAGAATAATTTATTTCACAACAAGGAAGCTTAAAGAGAAAAGCATCAGCCGCCACATGTTGAGTGACACCAAATGAATGAATTCTCATTTGTATTTGTAAATTTACTTCACTTGTGGTCAATTTCTAAATTCCCTAGTAAATTACTGTGTGTAATTCCATTGTAGTTAGTTCTATTGTATTTATCGAATTGATAGTCAACTTGTTCCGTCACAAGTTCATTTTAGTGTGTATATGCATTACAAGTATCAACGTAAGTGAAAATTTGTCATTGTAATAAACACACTTTGATTGTTTATTCATGTCAATCTGGTTTAGACAACAACTTCTCGGTATTTGCTCAATCATCGGTGTTAAGCAAATTTAATTTATTAAGTGGAGCTTGTTGGAAACTAAACTCTCAAACGTAACTAATAGTTTATTTGGTATAAAATTTGCACATCATGCTTTTCACACAAATCACAATTTTTTATTCAAATCAATTGCATTTTTTATCGTTTTTTCAGTAATAAATTTCCTATAAAAATATATGCTTATCTTTCGTGGGGTACATCAGAGCAGATGTTGAACAGACTGCAGAACTTCACTGACATTTACTGAGATAAATGAAAAATGGTAAAGTTCAATTGAGAGATATTTTTTAGTGAAATAAAAATTTTTTAATCTCAAAGTACTACAATTTTATTCTGACAACTTCACTTTACTGTAAAATACCTGTGCGTTTACTCAAAAATATTAAATTGTGAAACATCTGGAAATCGATATTCCATAAATGTGTAAATTTGAACGAATCATATTGATTAAAAAAGAAAAAGAAAATATTCTGATATTGAATTGCTGTACAATTCGATATATTATATATTACACACCATGTATATACGTGAAAATTATTTTTATACTTCTAAGAAAATGATTACATTGGCATGGTCGTAAAATAACTTTACTCCTAAGCTACTTTTTACCTTCAATTATTCGTTGAAGTTTCTAACACACGATCAGTAGTAGAAATATTACATGAAAAATATTACTTATAGAATATATCTAGAATATCAAATGAGAAAAAACCTCTTCTTTATTGCCAATATCTTCGTAGTAAATATAAGCGAGATAATTGAATTTTCTATTTTCTTGTCAATGCAAATTAAATCGTCACTTTCTCAAGATGATTAGTTGAATTAATTAACGCCTTACTAACCAATCTGTCAGCACTTAACGACAAAGAAAACATTGAGGGTGATTGTGAACTCGAAAATTCATTTAGGAGTAGAATCGAGAGTCTTCCTCGACTAATATTAGTTTAACGACACATAAATCTATTTTTAATTATTAAATTAAATTTTTTTTTCAACTTACTTATTATTAAATTTAATTCAAAGTTTCCGGTTTTTATAACAAGAAAATTGGTCTCCTGAATCTTTTAACTATTAATAATATTACAAATTTATTTAAGCTCAATATAATTTTTTATTGAATTTATCATTTAAATATGTTAACGGTTGAATTTTTTTATAGTACATCAAAGTCAATACTCTTTAAATTTCCAATCATTTTCATCTAACCTGAATAATATTTAACTGGAATGTAATTACTCTGCAATCAAAATATCTATCAATATTCATAGAAAAACTTTTAAAAAAAAATAAACAAAATCATCTCATCAGAAGTTTTTTCAATTACCCTGAACTTATATTCATGACTTAACAAAAAAGAAAATAGACACAATAAAAAATAATTATTCAAAATAACATCAGTTTACACTTGATAACAAATGTATTTTTTAGCAATGAATATAAATGTATTCCTAATATAAGCACAATGTTGGGAAATTTCTTTAAAAATTCTTTCTATTTCGTGCATTGAGTTCCGTACAAATAAACGAACGAAAATTCAACAACAGCCAGTAGCTGGCAGAAGCGATGAAACTATATTTTCACGATGTTGTCGAAAATGCTTGCAAGTGTACAGAAGAAATCGAATTTCTATTCAACTACCTTTGCAATCGGTTGCCGGATGCATTTTCTCTGTCACAATAAAGCTGAAATAATTCTGGTATTTGTAAGAATCATAAAATTATATGAATCGTTTTTATGTATTCAAATTTTAAATTCCTATTATTTAGAATTTTCACCACTAAATTAATTTCTGAGGCATCGATATTTCCAAGTAATGTTGAACATGGATACATAATTCAAAGAATACATTCTTCTATCTTTATCCCATCCATTCAATCCAAGATGGAATTCTTCTTTTCTAATCAAGTTAGGAAGCATTATAAAATTTTCCACATCAATCATAATCAAATTAGATACAGTGAAAGGACTAATTCTGTGAAAGCGTTTAATTGTTTTATAACATCTGTTCACGTTGTTTATTTGTATGATTTCTTTAATGCCATAGGAAATTGTCGAATTCACAATTCTATTTCGTTGAATGCTCAGCAAATGTAATAGAAACCTGACTATGGTTATCTCTATATATCTACTAAAAGCTTAACATCAATCTTCTTTAAATTTTCCCTCCAAACATTAATTAATTTTAAAAAACCAAAAGAAAATACTGTCCACTGATTATTTTCTCAATATGAGTACTTTTGTTGATGGAAAAATTAATGATATCCTAGATTGCAATTTTGTGTTAATTTTTTTTTTAAATAAAATCATTAATTATATTACTCTATAGAGTCATGTTTTAATTTAACAAAATTAATTGTCGATAAACATTGCTGATATTAAAAAAAAATCATGATTTGTAACATTTTAAATCTGTATTATTTTAATTCATGTAGAAATGAATTTTTTACATTATTCAAGGGAAAGAATAAATAGTTTAAAATTATATAGATCACAGTGTCTTTTGGCTGTATGAAAAAATTTGCATAGCATTTAAAAAAATTTTAGCTCTGCTTATCATAATACTTTTACGGTGAAGTGCCACATTGAGTGTCAAGTTGATCACATTACACGCATTCTCATTTACACTATGTGAGAGAGTTACCTGTAACCTAAACTACTACCCATATACTTACTTTATCATGAGCAAAACGGAAACTCTATCATGGGTCATTGGTACGGTGACCCATACGACACTCGACGTGTTAATATTCTAATAGCAGTAGTATAGTTATGCTGATCTAATTTTAAGTTTCTAAATTTATTCTCGATTAGCAGCACCTAAAAACAAACTAAAACAAAACCAGAGTTAAAAATGTTTTTTTTTTTTTTTCTCTTTTAATATGTATCCATTTTTTAATGTCCATCCTTCATTTCTGTACAGTGTTATAAATTTATACATTATTGTTAGAACACACATTACATAATTTTTTATGTTAACTATGAAAACTTGATGTGAATAAATTTATGATGACAAAATATTTACTATTACTACGTGTAATATGACTAGAATATTTTTTAAAAGCAACAAAGCAAAATATATATTGCATATATTTTTTTATGATTATAATTTTTTTTTTATTAAAGTGCTAATGTTTCTGTAAAATATTCAGTTGAAATGCACTTTTCTCTATTTAAAATTGACTGAACTCTAACGTGAAAAAAATAAAGTAAAGAATAATTATATAGCAATTAATTATCTATAAAATTATATGAGCAGAATCACTACAATAATTATATTATTCTTTAACGCTTAAAAGAAATTGTACCTCATAAAGTTATTGAGCGTAACAATATTGTAACAAGAATCATATGAATATTGATTGCAATAATTGCATGAGAAATACATATCCCTTAGAAAATATACTGCATGACTATACACATTACAATTTATGTGACTTTGTTATAATGACTTTGGTAATGAAATATATTGATATGGACTTTAGTGAGCCTGATCGATACAACAAGCAGCCTAGAAACAATGCCAAGAACCGCATGCAGCAAACTGCCTCTGTTTAGCACGAATATCTAAATTTCATGTATTTTTCGAATGTGACTCGAGTCTTAATCTCTTAAATCGGCCTTGTTGCAGGCACATACGCCACTTCTTGCAGCGGATCCGAGACATGTGAGTAAACCGCGAAACTAATCTTTTTTGTACCAACTACTCAGAGTAATTTCAATTTTTAATTATATTTTATTCGTTTATTTATCATGTTTTTATTTTATGTTACCTTTAAAAATTTTTGGATTTAAATATTCCTTTTCCTAGTTACATATTAAACATAATCTGATTTCAACTCGCGAATTTTTATTCACTCCTTTTATCACGCTAATCTCATTCAATCTTTCCAACTTTGAGATTTATTATTCTTCTGCGTTACTAAGTTGATTATATCACACTTGGAAAAATATTTTCATTAGGAATTTAAGTTATAAATTATAAAAGTTATATTCATAACTATTAACTATATCTAATAATTATATCAACATAATTAAAATTTATTATTATTATCATTGCTAATGAAGAAAAAAAAAATATTAAATGATAATAATTATATCGGATAATTATTTCCTATGAGCCGATATTAATTACGATTTGCTTTAATATCTTTCATTCATTATGTTTTGTGGTTTTATTTTTCATTATTCTAAATTTCTATCATTTTTTCATTATAAATTTCCGCCAATTTTTTATAATTATCGATTTTTGTTTCTTCAAATTCTCAAAGATTAACAATAAATGAAGTCGTATATTGAAAAAATATTCAATACTTTTAATTATTCGGAATATGAATATTCTCAAATGTTTTATTATCAATAAGAAAAATTAAAAGCCAATTGTGAATTCTTTCATTTAAATCTCATCTTGTTTACAATGCTGATAAGTAATTGGAATTACTCAGATCCAATTAGAATTTTTTTTTTATTATTATTATTATTGATTGCAAATAATTGATAGTAATTGTATGTTTTGTTAAGAATCACCTCCCCTGTGTCTCTTGATGATAAAAAATATTTCCTCTTGTTTACATTGATTACAAATATGTTAACATTGAGAATATATCTTCCAGTGAATACATATTTGAACTACTTATTTCCAATTGTGTATCCAATTCGAAATTTCCATTAATTATAATAATTAATCCACTCTTTTAATTTAATTTGATGTTAACTCATAGAATTCATATTATTGATGATTTATAGTAGGTAAAATAATAATATCGTTTAGATAGATTTGTTCTGAGTAATAACTCATATTGTCTTCATTGTTGTTTGTAGAAAGATTGAAAATCTGTCGATAAAAAGGATAACTAATTTTTTTATTGCTTGTACAATTGAACTAACGTTTTGTAAAGTGACCTAATCGGTTCTTGAACATTACAAGTCATTCACAATGTAATTATATCGTTCACTTGTGGTTTTATGATGTCATGATGGCTGTCAATTTCCTAATAATCCGGGCAGGACGTGTACCTAGTCTTGCATGTATATCATTTTGGTTGGCAAACACATACTTCCGTCGGTTCTCCCGTATCCCTACGAATTGGTAGGATTAGTTTGCTGACAGCTCCATACTCTAAATGCCATTGCTGTGAGGTATACAACGGATGTTGACAATTTCATCGGCTTAAATTGACTAGAATTGACAATCAATGCCATTTTAAAGAGGAAATATTACTTTTGTATTCTGATTCATGAAAAGAGAATTCAATTTTTTTTTTCTTCAACTCTCGTCATTTGTTTTTATATTATTCAAAAGTTATGTTTCAAGTAGAGTAAACATGAATTGCAATTTTGTAACTCACTGATAGATGCTAAAAACACTTGTGTTGAGTTCTAAAGTAAATAATTCTTTTTTTTTATTTCATTGGATCACCAACGACTTAAGTTTTTCAATCTATCGTAAAAAAGGAATTTCTATGCAAAATATTCTATCTAAAGTAATGAAATATACATCAAAGAACTATTGTTTTTTTTAGAGAGTCATGACAATCAAACTTGCAACAATAATCGTCAATATTTCATGACATTATCTGTTTTTGTTATCATCAAGTCCTAATTTATTTATCTCATTAAAATCCAGGTAAATTTTTTGTTAATTATTAATATTATTTATCTTCAAATATTTATTATTATTATTCAGGATAATTTTTCATTTAAATTGAAGTTTTAATTATTCACGTATATTTTTGGTCACAAATTTATCCTCATTATTAGAGATAAAATATCCTGCCAAATCAACAAAAAAATAAGGAAATTTAGACTTTTTAATGAATTGAAATAAATGAGAAAAGTTCAATTATTAATTCGACTGAAAAAATATTTTAACCAACTTTATTTGTATTATATTATATAATATTTATCCTTTATGATAACGCTTAAAATTAGCTGATGAAGACTTTTGATTTGTAATGTAATTGGTTAAAAACAAAATCAATTTTATTTAGATGATTTAGTTTAACAAGACGCACTTAAAATGTATATAAAACAACTACAAGATTTCTATAATTTGTTTATGGTAGTCACATTTCAATTTACAGTGTAGTCAAATAAGAAATCAATATTTTAAATAAATTATTTTCCTCCGAAATTGGACTATTTAAAAATTAGTTTGCTGATATGTTATTTAGATCGTTTCTCAATTAATTAAATTGTCCAAAGATAGTTTTTGGTATATTGAAAATTCATGTAAACGAAAACTAAGATGCGAACTATACTTCCTCGCACGTGCGCCAAATGAATTTCAATCAAGTGCATCGATCCGTGACAAATCGTAGCCACTGAGAATAAGTAGTCATTTTATCTTCTATAAACCATATAATTTACGAATGAAATTGGAGTAAATCAAAATTGGATAAACTATAATATTTCTATGAAGGAAATACAGGTGTACCATGTCATGACTTGTAGCAAATGTAATAGATATTTTGGTTAATGAAATTTGTGTTAAAGTACACTTATAAAACTTCTAAGAAAAAGCAGTAAACTTTTGGTTTATCGTTTCAGCAACTATTTTCTGGCTTTCGTTGAATTCTTTATTGGTGTAATTGACTAAAAGGATAAAGTAAGTGAATATAACATGAGGGTTAGCATGTGCCTCAATAAATTTCCAGATAAAACCAATTTATTTTGTCGTTCGTATTTGAAATGGTAATAGGAAAAAAAAAATTAATAACTAAATTCATATGATTTGTATGCGGCATTCGTTTTTAGAGAAAAAATAATCAAAAAACGCGTAAATTGAAGTTGTAGTCACGTACAGTCAATCGTTTCGATGCGAACAATTGTATCACCTTGTGTCGAGGCGTTTATCTCATTTCTCTCAACATTCTCAAAGAAAAAAATTCTAAAAAATCCGCGTCGAATAGAACAGAATTAATCCGACTCTTAAAGCACCGTAAATTTATTCTGATCCTGTATTCCACGTTGGTGTACACTTGCTCTTTTTATGCTTTTTTATTATTATTTTTTTTTTATTCGCTACGTTTAAAAAAGAGTGAAGTTGCAAGTGGAGACATACAAAGAAAACTTACCGTTATCCTGGTCACGTCTGTCTAGTTTTCTTTTAGTATTTTTTACAGCTTATTCTTCCACTTTCATCCACCACTATTTTAAGTTAAGATTAAAAAAAACAACTCTTTCACTTAGGATAAAGCAATATCGTCTTATTATAATCATACACGGAGAAAAAATTCCAATAAAAATTACCGTGCTCAGCACAACAATCCACGCGCAAATGTCAATTCCCTAAAAAATTAAGACAACCTTCAAAGAAAAATTAGTAATCCTTTTAAAATTTTTATTATAGATTCAATATTTATTAAGAAGAGTAAAAGTAAAAATTCTTATGCAGCACGGTAATATTCGATAAATATTAATTTTTATTCAAACTTTAAACAAAAATTAGTAAGTGACTAGAAAAAAATGAGAATCTGTATATAATTTATTATGATCCGTGTGGTAGGAAAAATTCGGGTGCTCTCCTATAATTTTTTCTATTCTCGAGAGTTTCCGTGCTGGGTCGGGAATCTTCGAATTATCGGTCCAACACAATCTTTCTTTGTATTGTAAGACCGTTCACACAATCAAAAACATAAGCCGTAAAACGTACAATTTAAGACGTACGCGTGCATACTAACATCATAATAAGTTAAAAATTGGTTTGTACGCATGCGTACATCTTACGGCTTTTGTTTTTGATTGTGTGAACACCCTCAGTGCTATAGTTACTTTTTCCATATTGTAAACAAAGATGACATTCATATTTTTCGTTACGATTCAATATTGGCGGCAACACGTTATATCTTAACAATTTATGATAAGCTTAAACGGATTGACGCGGTGGACTCATGGGTAAGCGTCAGCTTGACACACGGATGGGTCGCGGGTTCGAGTCCCGGCCGAGACAAAAGTCATTTATATGATTTTTCTCGGGCCACCGTGAGCGGGAGAGGAAGATCTCTTCGGAGAGCCGGGTGGTTGTATCGACGACACAGGTTTTCTGCGTAAGATCCCGATCGTAGGGATAGGGGGGGGGGCAGTATTGTAAAACGTGTGCCGTATTTCATTCCAACGAATTAATTAGTTAAGAAAGTTAATTATCAATGAACCTAATTTATTTATTTATTTGTTTATATAACCAAAAAAATTATCACTAAACTTAAATAAAATTGTTTGTCGGTTACGTAGTTATCACAGCTAACGTTACTAAATTTTCAGGTGCTGTGGAACACTAAATTTTCTGGTGCTGCCAAAGTAATTTTCAAAAAACTGAATGATACATTTTCTTATGTAACTTATAATTTTTGTATGTTGATCATTACTTTTTACTTTTCAGTAAGTTTGAACTCACATTCTTGAGCAGCACGGTAATTTTTGTATGGATTTTTAAATAAAAATTAACGGAATTTTTTCTCCGTGTAGCCATTTATTATCTCCGTAAATATCAACTTTTAATAATCAGACATCTGTGGTCGAATCCTTTTACTCAATTAAACCATTTTTTACAATAAAATTACCAATTTTGTTTAGCTTTTTTTTTTTTTTAATTATTTAGTTGGAATATTTTAAGTACAGTAATACCTCGACTTACGCGAATTCGGAGTTACGCGATCTAAAATTAGATACTAATTATTTCCTAAATTATTGTTTTATTTATTCTCCAGTCCCAATTAAACATACTTTGTATGTCTTTATATGCAAAATTGTACCCCGACTTACGCGGATAGCGCTCAGTCCCACCTATTGCGTAAGTCCGGGGTATTACTGTAATTCTTTAAGTTTAGAGTAATTTTTCATATGTGGGTAAAGATAGTAGACCATAGATAAGTATGTTCTGTTAAATACAAAGAGTGTCAGATGATAAGAAACAAGTTAAATTTTGATACAATGCATATGTAGTTCTGTTAAAGTGGCTTTTAATATGAAGATAACTAGAGAATAATCTCTTTCATCAAGCTTTAAAAAAAAGTCAAACGTTCTCTGTTTGACTATTTCCACTGTTTGATAGTTTTTGAATATTATTCAAGAAGTTAAGATAAATAAATTTGTTATACAAAAATTTTACTGGTTATTGAACCATCTTGTGGAGATAAAATTTTGATTCTTATCTACAGAATGTCAGATACTCTTAAAATCACTACATTCCACTCATTGCAAGAATGTTTGTTACTCTTCTTTCATCATGAATTTATTTTTTTTGTGATAAAAAATAATTTTTCTTTGTCATGATTCACACTTCAAATTCATTTCAAAAAATCAAAAATAGTTTTTATCAACCAAAGAACGTTTTAAATTAACCCATCTATACATTTTCTATCAATTTTTCTTATTTTAAAAAATCAATTAGAATGTCAATTTCTCCGAAATTTTTAAAAATAACAAAATTTATGCCTCTCTCTCTCTCTCTCTCTATTTGAAAGATTTTTCATTTTGTTACATTTTTTTATATCTTCTGAACGGATTTAAACAAAAGTCCAAAATATCTTATTGTTAATCCGTTACTTATTTCTTCCAATAAAAAGTATCAACACAAATCGATTATTTTTATACCATTTTCGGTTCAGATAAAAATAAATCTTCAAAAAAAAATATACTAGAAACAGGAAAGATGAAGTCCTTGATAAGAATGGAATTATAGAAAAGGAATTGTCTCCCTATCTTTTCTTATGAATACTCATTAGCAATCAATTTCAATGTTATATCGCACCAATTTATTTAAGATATAATACGACTAGAATTACGTAATCTCTAATTTTCTGAACTTGTTGTTCTGGAATACATAAATAAGTAATGTTGAATAACACAATAAGGGACTCGACATGCTCTAAATATCTTTTCCAGTTTCATTTGTTGGTATTACATATACAACATCCCGAGACATATACATCGTAAATGCAGCGAAATCTCTTAACTACGTTATTTCTTTAGAATATCGTCAAGAAAATGTACGACAATTAAAATGTAATCTCAGCTAGAAATGTATCTCTATTTTTGTTTATTATTTCTCATCATTCCGAAGCTAAGAATAATGACATAAAATTGACTAAATCTTTCATTTTATTTTTAATTTACAAACGTATTACTTTGGCTTTATATTGCATTGTTTTAAAAATAAATGACACTCGTAAATAATTGAGTATTCCAACTAAACTAGCCATTTTTAATCTAATTATCGTATATATCTTTCGTATTTATTGTGCAAATATTCATGAATTTTTCTTGATTGCAATGAGTATAAAATAAAGTTAAAACCAATATAGATGAAAATTCTACTATATAAAGAGTATAAAAACTTATTAAGTAGTAATAGAAAAATAAATCATAAACAAACGTCAATTAACTACCAATGAAACAGTATACATTTCAATATAACTGATAAGGTTTTATTTGGATAATGAATCCAATGTGTACTCGAATTCATCAATTATGTCTAATAAGATATTCATATATGAAACCATACATTTGGCATATATCACCATCGTATATATTCAGTATCAATTTATTCGATTGGCCAAATAAATTTACCAAAATAGATTTACTCAAGCAAACTATTGCTACACTTAAATTCTCTGCCAATGTAGAGCATTATTACAAATACGGACGATTTAGGAAAATTATGGTCTATTCCAATGAACACAACTAAGTTGGTTAAACATATTGACTATAAATTTTTTCTATGGCTCACAAACATTTTTTTCTTACGCAATTCTAAGTTGTTATAAAAATTCATTTGATTTCTAAAATAATAAAAAATTTTTAAAATTATTCATCAATATGAAGTTTTCAAATAGTTAACAAGTATGTATTAGTGAAAAATAAGTTTATTTGTTATCAATTGTATCCCTTTTCAACAGTATTTAAATATAGGAGAATTATTTTTAACAAAAGTAAATAATAATTTATCCATCCATCTATCTAATTATAAATAGATTTATTAGATACACTAATAATAAAATGACCATTTATTTTTGATAATAAACTATTTAAAGCACCCATTATGTATAAACATCTAAATTATCAAAAACCATTTAATTGAAAAAATTAAATGTTGATTATAACAATTTTTGAAGCTTTTTAAATGAACTATTTGCTTAAGCTACTCAAATTCAAACCAAAAAACAATTATCTATTTGGCGACAATACCGTCCATTTACCTCCTCGATTATTTAAAACGCCCGCATTGACGCTCACTTTACATAAAACAACCTACAAAGTAAAATAACCTTCCGCAAACAGTCAAAAATAAACCACGTTCCCAGGATGATGTAGCGACATTCGTGCTATGTATTCTGATAAGAACCACTACAAACTCTCCACGTATCTAGAAGAATAAAGAATTAGATCAAAAAGGCGAAAAGCCAAAATTCGCACGGGAATCGTTTAACGTGTGACAACTGCGTGCATATGACCGCAAAAGTTATTTCGGATACCACGTCGATGTGACAAGCAGTCGGTGACTACTATCCCCCTCGAGTATATTTTCATAGTCAGTTGAAAATAGTCAGTCCAACATATTCAGTCAACGTATCCACGCGTCGAGTCTTTCTCACTCCACAGATATATATACTAGTGTACTACAGTGATTTTAACTAAAACTTGTTTCACGTTTATTATTCAGAACAACAATATCTCTACTTTGGGTGACAACGAGTTTATAAAATTAAACACAGTTATACGAAAGTTTCATTTTACACAGTGTTCTTATTGCCTTGACAATGAACACAAATGTTCCAAGGAAATATTCTTTTCGTAGTGTTGTTGAGAAAGCAGTATCACAAAAATGGGTAAGGTCAAAGCTTTGATAAAATGATGGATAAAATAGAAATCCAAATTAAATCTAGTAGAGATATTATTTTGAAAAGAAAAAAATTAAATTTTTCAAAACTTGTTTTGGCTTAATTTTTAGAATTTAGCAATTATTGTTAACATTTACATAAAAAGGAAGAAATTTTAGATAATATTTTTATCGAAGCTTTGAACTTATCAGCGAGTAAACACCCTTTAGAGTTTTCCTCGTGCCTGATTTCGTGGCGTGTTGTGTAATGTGTAATATTTTATTTGATATTTATACTACATCTGTAATAAGCAGCATGAATACCATGTCATGGGATGTTGCGTGTGCTTATTTCAAATAGAACATACACATAGAAGCATTGTATGTTAGAGAGATGATGCTACTTCATTGACGATGATTGTTACAATCTGGACGTAGCACGAACCCAACTCAGGCAATGGTACATCATCTATATATATATATATACATTTACAACTAATAATTTTCAACTTGCTTCCCTCGCGGATGAAATTATTGTCGCAATTAATCGATAATCAGATGGTATGCAATTGCGTGTTATAAAAGTACCAACTATACTTCCGTCACATAATACATCCTTCAACTTACGTAGGAAAATCTTTTTAAATTATTAAGATAAAAAGTAATGTTCTTTTGTTGTTGCGATAAATTATTTTTGCAATTAACTGTTATTTAGTTAAATAAGCCAACGATTCTGAATATCACGATTGCAAAAATGTATTTAAACAATGTCAGAGATTCTATTAGTGTGATGAATATTAAAAGTGGAAAATTTCCAAGTGTTTTTATTTATTTTTAATTTTCCATATTATTTTATTCATCTTCTTTAAAAAATTTTTATTCATTGTAAAACGAATAGCTGCATTGAATAATTTTATTTACACTCACTACTAATTATACGGATAAATATCAGTTTTGTTGGTTAGAATTAATTTAGTAACTCTGAATAATTGTAGTATTCCACCGAATATTTAGAATAAAAATATTTTACTTGTCTTAAAAATACCTAGAAATATTCTATCAAGAGTTTTTTTTTTTATAATTATGTAATAATAATAAAATAATAAAGTGAGAATTATAATGCAAACAAATGTTAATAACGATTTAATGAATTTTAGGCAAATGGCGATGACGAATGGGAGTACGAGGAGATTATCCTTGAACGAGGAAGTGCCGGTTTGGGTTTCAGTATTGCTGGAGGAACAGATAATCCACACAGTGGTCACGACACAGCGATTTATATTACAAAACTCATACCAGGTGGAGCAGCTTCAACAGACGGTCGTTTAGGCGTTAATGATACGATACTTCAGGTGAACGATGTAACTGTTGTGGATGTACCTCATGCAACAGCAGTTGATGCTCTCAAGAAAGCAGGCAATACTGTCAAACTGGTAAGATTTTATATCCATATTAAATGTTTTATTCCTTTTACCTGCCTACGACCTTTTAATGTTTTTTCCCTTATCCTTTGCCACATTTTTCACTTTTTTGATTCGTGTGCTCATGGCTCCACATTAATATCTCTCTCAAAGAAAAGTTTCCCGACTTACGGAAGACTTCTCCTATCTGACATGAAATGAATGATGATGTCGTTTCACAAGTTTTTCTAAGACAAAAAATATTCTCAATGCTGGAATTATATATGATTTTTTTCATCCATTATGTTTTTAAGATTAATTAAGAAGTGTCGTTTATGTTCGCTATAATTAATGTTTAACGGTATTTTCCTCATTTTTTGGCCCTATTATTACTTCAACATGAATCATATCATCATCAACCCTAAATCTCTAGAATTGTCTAGAAGAATTTCTCATGTTCGAATTAATATAAAATGCATTTAAATTCAGAGATTATGAATTAAATGAACTGAAAAGTAATCAGGAAAAGTAAATAATGAATCTTTTTTCTTTCAACTGCTTTAGTATGAGATTAAGGATTTATCTGAAATTTCAGAAAATAAAGAACCGACTTTGTCCTAAAATCCTTGTAAAATATCTGAAAAGTAAGATAATAAGATTTTTCATCAAACTTTCCACTATAATTACAACGACTTTCAAATAGTCACATATTCGTTGGACTATATCCGGTTTCATTGAAGTTCAAGTCCTTCTCTGGTTTCTGCCTTTTTCTCATGCTTTTATTTGGGTTAGATCTTTTTCTCTTCCTCTCCCGGGAAAACGCGGCGTCTACTTCAAGCAACTCCTTTATCCTGGAGTTGTAAGTTTTTCTTCAGCTCTAAGAGTAACATTTCTGCTTGTCATGATGTTTAAAAGGAATGGCTGACGTAGCTATGAGTCGATACTTGGATTTTTGTGAATTAACTCATGTACAATATATCCTCACTTTTTGTGCAAAATTCAATTTTCTATCTTTCAATGTCTTCTAACATATTGCTCCAACTATTTCATTAATCCATTACTATAAACACGATATTGCTTTTCTATCAATTACGTATTGTATTCATTTTCTTCACTGGTATTTGTGGATAAATTACTTGTATTTTTTTTTAATTCAATAAAGTCATTTATCCTTCTATTTACTGATTCTTCAATTCTATTTAATTTATCGTTCATGATTAACTAGAAATTCGGTTTATAATTTAGTTACGTTAATTTATTATTGTCAATCAATCATAATTAAAATGATTAATTAAAATAATTTATTAGTTGAAAATTCTCTATCGATCATTGATTATTGATAGGATTAAATAATGTAATTTGTTTGAATATCATTTAATTAATCATTTGAATTTATCATGAATCTCAAAAAGATTCTTCAATCATTGCATCAGTAATAAATTAATTTTGTTATGAAAAATTAATGAAATATCGATTCACTAAAAAATCAATATCGAATAATATTGAATTCAGTAATAGCTTAATTAAAAATTTCTTTAATTTTTTATACCTTTCTAATTGTGTTTTAAATAGAATTTTATTATCTCAATAAAATTTTCAGCAAAGGATATCATTAAAAAAGATGATAATTATGTCTTATAAAAATATTAAATTGATCGCTTTTGTATAAACAAGAATAATTTTTCTATTATAAGCAAAGATGTAAACTTGATGTAAAATTAATCTCATTGTCATTGAAAATCTTGGTTTAAAATAACTTGCTTCCCTTATTAACTGTCTGATTGAGCAGATAATCAATTAAATTTTTCTACCTCAGTGTGCTCAAGGAAAAATATTTCAATATTCTATTTTTTTTCCTACTCTTTAATTTTTGCTTCTGAAATATTACAATGTCAATAATTAGCTCTTAGGTAAAAAAAGTTTATCCTCAAAAAAGATTCCTCCTTTATCAAGAACTGATAATATAATTCTTTATACGAATATTTAAGTCTACAAAATACCCAATTCTTCTCCATAATATCTATATTTTCATAATAATTTTTCTTTCTATCCACACAAAAGTTAATTTTTTTTATTAGCAAATTTTTACAACAGCTTTTATCTCATCTCATTATCTCTTTACAAAATCACTTAATTTGAAATAAAAAATGACAAATCTCTCAAGTTCACTTAAATCCAACATAAACTTAACTTCTTTGAAATTTAATCCTTGAAGATTTTTATTTTCATTCCTTATTTACTTCACTTTAAATATAACTTGGTTGCAAGAGCGGAATAAAGTACCTTAAGAAATAAGATTTACAAATGAATTAACTTTGACTTCACTTCTTCTTTCAACTCAAAAACTCAACATTTTTCATTTTAACTCATTTCTTTGTCAAACATTCAAAGAAATGTCTAGTGTGTTACTATGTAAATATCTTTTGTTTCAAATCACAAGTATATTAATTTTTTTATTTGTAATTGTAGTACGTTCGAAGACGACGACACTTGATTGAAATCGAGCTAGTAAAGGGGAATAAGAGTCTTGGATTCAGTATTGCTGGTGGAATTGGTAATCAACATATACCTGGTGACAATGGAATATACGTCACGAAAATTATGGATGGTGGAGCTGCACAACTTGATGGACGTTTAGCTGTTGGCGACAAATTAGTATCCGTCAAGAATAGCATGGTGAGATATTTGACCTTATCTTGTATGATTTTCATCACGTTATTATTATAGCAATTGAGATTTGGTATAACCTCGTTCTCAATCATAGATTTAAATGAATTTAAATAGTCTTGCCATAAATGCTGACCAAAGAATTTTATTGCTCTATGGTACTGAATGAAAATGACAATTAATACGATATCTAATCTTTTTAATTGCATAGTTAATATTTTATAGCTCAAAAAACAATGAATCAAATACACGTATACATTGACTTTTTTTATAATGAATATTATTTCATAGAAAAAAGTGTCGTAATATTGAATGAGTTTAACAAGTTTAAAGTTTTTGTATTGTATTGTTTAAAACAATTACTGTAAAAATAAATATTTTAATAGATTTTTAAGTAGTAATAAACGTCAAATCATAAATTGCATTATAAAATATGTTTTAGGTTCAAGTTATTGTTTTATTTTTATTTAAATTTGAAGTTTGAATGTTTTAAATAATTATTCCTGACATATTAGGAGTCACCAAATACCCAAGTGATGAAAATAAATACTAATATTATTTAACATTAAATAAATTTGTTAAAGAATAGTGGAAAAAAATAGTTTTATTTCAATTTTTCAATAGCTAAATTTTTTATTTTTTAAAATGATCATTGTTGATGATTGTCGTTAGTAAAAATTACGAAAAAATATTTAAAAGACATAAATATTAAGTTGAGATAAAGAGCGTGCTGTTACAAACTATCTCATCACATCGTACGAACTTTGAAACGTATTTTACTCTGTACATAGTCTTTTAAGTGACCGCAACAAATGGTTGGTTAAGTGTGGATGAGAAAAATAGATTAGGTTGAAGAGTTGAGGGTTTTTCAAATAATTTATAGCTTTACTTGTCTGCCGTATACAACATCTACACTACTTGAAAGCCTTTTCGCGATTTTCTACTTTGACGATTTCCTCACGTATTTCAGTTTGCGCAATAGAACTATTTGTCTTGGTCATCCCTTTGGGGATCTAAAAAGAAATGAAGAAATGAAAGTACGAATATCCCCGTGAAATGATGGTGAAAAAATCCATTATTTTGGCTTTATATATGTATGCTAGACGAACTCTTAAATAAATATTCCGTTAAGTTTCTTTCAATTTAAATTGATTTAGAAAGATAAATTTGATAGAAAATTCTGTCGATAATTTTACTTTGAATAAATAACATTTATCCTATTTTTCTATTGTTTTAAATTCTCAACAGGACAAAAAGAACGGAAAAGAAAAAAAGGATAATTAACTTTAAAAGTTTTTGAAAAAGGTTTCTGCATCGTTGAGTTTATAGTTACACATTTATGTCGAACAAAAAACAACAACTTATGCTTCTTTTTTTTTTCTTAATATTATAGCTATACTAACGACATCACAATAATGACCGTTAGTATACGTTGGTGTTTTCAGTGCTTGCCAAAACCAACTTCCTACTTCAACACTGAAGCTATAAGAAAAGCCATTATCTACCCTTCCTGTTTCTTACAACTTAAACTATATAGCTCAGACGATATTGTCCAAACAATTCTTATGGCTTACAAAATAATTGGCTATGCTAATTAGTTTTGAATAACTTGGAGGCAAGAATAATCTCAGTTATTAATTCACTTCATTTTTTTTTTCTTTCTTGCCGGAAAAACAATTACTTTAGGGGGGAAAAAGTTCCATTTATGTGCAATAACTTTTCATATTTTTCCAATATTTTTTTCTTCAGTAACCCTCTAACGATATGTAATGAAATAAATTATAATTAATTAAAATAATGAAGCAAAAATTATTCTTATGCTATTAAATGATTTCAATTTAGTTAATTTTTTTTATTAGTATTCTTTAATGGAATTCATGGTTTTAGTTGTGATATGAACTTTTCAAAAATCTCCGTGAAAACAGCTTTTAAAATATTCAAATAGAAGAATTGACCCATGACTTCTTGTAGTAAAAAAATGTTTGTCTGAAGATTCTTCTCAAGATCTTTTATTTGCCGTGTGTTTCACATGTTTCCTATCGAATCAGTTTGTTTGCAAAAAAATGCTGATGGTGCATTCATGACATACGGTGGTAAACGTGTTAAACGAGATTTATTAGATTAAAACAAATGATATTAACTGTAAACATACTAAATTTTCACATGCATACAATGTAAGCTAAACAAGATATTTTGGCGATAAATATACCAAATCTCACATTAACTTGATCTAGATACATTACACCACATAAATACTTTCATTCTTATTCTAATAACAACATTTAATATTCCTTGACAGTAAATTTAATCTTCTCTAATGTGTTCACACATTCATTTTAACCATCAACTTTTATGTTTTTTTTTTCTATTATCCTCTATTTATTTTCATCGTTATTTTCAATTACTATCATTATGAATAATATGTGAAATTATCGTGAAAACGACTTATTGTTTCACTTAAAATGTAAATATTCCGTGTAAGATGAAAAAATAAATTCCCAGAGGTTTCATCAACAATGTATCTACCTCTAGTCAGTATTTAGAACATCCATCATGATTTAACCAGAAGTGTTATCAATGCATTATGTTGTTGCATAATTTCTGTCATGTTTCGTGTACCCGTCTTGCTTATCTCGCGACAGAAATTATGCAAGAATAATTATAAACGTGAGAGACGTATCTTCAAACCATTTAAAAATTGGACAATCTTCATAATATCTAAATAAGTTTTTTCCTGAAGTCATTGGCAACAATCATTTATTCCATATCTTTTCTTAAAAATATTCTATCAAAATCGGAATACATTTTTTAATTTATAATTCATCATTTCTTGAATATAGAAGACATTATATTTATTTTTCTCATACATAATCTGCGACTGATTATTTTGTTATAGGTATGGATTGACTTTATTATATTTAAGAATTTTTATTAACAGAAATTAAAACCGTTGTCTAAAACTATTATTTTGAACAGAATTATAATACAATAAATTTTGTTTGAAAAGTTTGATCATCAATCAAAGTATTTAGATATAATTTGATGAAAAGAATGTTTTTTCTTCAATATCAGAGATTTTATTCTTAGTATCAACTAATTTATCAAAATACATAAAATATTGTTTGAGTTTTGACTGCTTAGTCAGCATATAAATTAATTTCTGTACCAAAGTAATTTATCAGACCCTAAACTTTTCTAAGATCAGGCCAAATATTGTATTTTTAAAAATAGTTTGTGAATAAGAATAATAAATTAAACTGTTTTTTCTTTCTTTTCTTCCAAAGGGTAACTGGAAAAAGCTGGAGAATGTAACGCATGAGGATGCAGTGGCCACTCTAAAAGCGACGCAGGATAGGGTAGTTTTGTTGGTCGCCAGACCGGAAGGTATTCTGCCACCTCTGCCACCAGTTTCAGACCATTCACTCTCACCACAACCTCGTAAGTGGTCGTTAGGTCTTTGCTTTGGCTATCATACAACCCAATATGATACCACAGTACAATCTATACACGTTTTAAAAATTTTTATGCTCATGTTCAAAACTAACAACCTTCGTCTTCCGTTCAATAAAATCCTTGTGGTAGATCTGACGTAAGAGAAAGACCTTGGCACAAGTACCAATTCTCTTTTGTTAGTAATTCCAAGCGTAAGAGACGGAAATCCTTCCTATCCTTATATTTTCATGAAAGATGATAGTTTCTGACTTACCAAATAACATTTTTCATTAAACATGAATTAAAGAAGATGAATTCAACCTAATAAAATAATCAATAATAAATAATATACTATAAATTTTTTTCTTTAAATAGCTAAAAGCTTATATTGATTGAGAATATGATTTTTAGTGATGTAATTCTCTCACAGAATGTAATTTCTTTATTTATTTTATTACAGTTTTTTTATCATATATAAAATGTTTTTCTATTAATGAAAAATATTTTAAATATCCATCTACTATCATGTTCATGTGCATTTCAATTACTCAGTTTACGACCTGCATTTTTTTATTCATTTTGAGCGATCCTATTATTACCTCAAGTAAATATTAATATTCAATTGTGTGAGAGAACTTTTACAACTTGGACATTCAATTATATCTTCTTTATTCGTTTTTTATCATTGCATTGTACAGAATAAATAAAACCACCAATTAAGTGCTTAAAAGTCACGATTCCATTTACAAAATGGAGTGTTAATCCTCATCCCTATTAATAATACAGTCTTGGTTTATGATATCATTTATTTTTCAGTAAATATAGAAAGTTAAGGATTAATGTTCAGAAAAAAATTGCTCCTAACACTCTGAGCTATTATTTCATTTCTACAAACATAGAAATTATTATTAAGAAAAAAAAACTTTTCTGCTTACTTTGCCCATGACTGAGCTAAAGTGACTTTGGCACTATAATTGACAATTATTTTAATGGAAATATTTTTTATTTGTCTAAATATATACTTTTTTTTTGACTAAAATAGTATTTAATTTAACAGGCAAACAAAATGGCTCGGTCTCAGCACTAGAAAACAATTCCATACCGTATTCACAAGAGTCACGACATGCTTCTTCGTTGGCACTTCACGGCACAGCAACACCTCGAGCAGTGTCACAGGAAGATATTTCACGGTAAGTAGAGAAATAAAATTAAGTCGTTAAATAATTCTAAGCTGCTTTATTTTATTTAAAAAAGGATTTTATATTAAATCTGTCATAAAAAATACGTATCTTCAAATCGCACAAATTTCAACAGTATTTTCTCTTTTATTGACTTATTTGATTCCATTAAATTATTTATATAGCAAATAAACTCAAGGTACTCTATTTACATTCTGAATTTAAATACTATATCATACAATAATAAGTTTAGTCAGTTGAGTAGTTAATTCTCTAGTAGACAGACGTGCATCACTAGCAAGATAGACTGGACATGAGAAGGGTAGGTTGGAATTATACTAGCTACTGCTCGAGCTAATTGCCAATGGATTAAGGGGTTTATCGAATAGAACAGGCATTGGATCGGATACAATGTACATTGAATGATCATCAACCAGACTGTACTCTCTAACTGACCTATTCTTCGATATTTAACCATGTTTGAATAATATTCGATTAGAATTTTTACAATTCAATAATTCAGAAAGAAAATCAACTAAATGCACAAAATATTATGAGTAATTCTATTTTTTTTTCGGTTGAACTTGCGTGTTACTCATGTCGTGGATATTTGAACATATGAAAATGCACTATTGACCAGCATTGGAAAAAATTTGCATTATTGTAAAGAGAAAACAATTGTCATTCGTGTTTGATATAAATTTGTTTTTTATATTACATTTTTATTTGTTAAATAATGCAAATATTTCATTTATGCTAAATGTTAAGTATTTTTGTTCAAAGAAATATTTATTATATTATTTACAAAAAATTTTATTATTTTAGTATTAATGAGCAGTTTTTAATATAACTCCTATATGAAGCATTGAATTTTATTCAAGAGAAAATCTTAGTGGGATTTTTGTTTGGTAGCAACGTAATGCAAAACTCTAATTTTTACAATGCTTTTTAGCTCAGAAATTAATGTTAATTTTTTTCAGTAATTTAGTGTAACCATTTTGTAAAGAATACTTTTAGCTTTTAAATAGTTTCTCAGGGATTATTTAGTGATCATTTTTTTGGAAGTAAAAAACATTCAAAGCCCAAAGTGAGCTTTTTACTGTTAAAGCTTATATCTCAAGAGAAAATAATCGCAAAAGACATATTTTGAAAAAAATTCTTTTTTTCAAAGAAACAAAAAAGCCTTCGAATATATTATTTAGATTTTAAGAAAATTTTCAAGTTAACATTAACGTTTCAACTTAAAGAATAAGTTGTAACCTATGCTAAGCTTGTATTATTTTCATTTTGTACTTTGAACCTTTTCCAATTTTCCAATTGCTATTTTTTAATCACTTTTGCTTTTAGTATGCTTTGAAAGCATTAAAAAATCTTCATCAATAGAAAATAATATTTGAAATATCAGTTCAGATAGGGTATCTATATGTTTATCACTGAATGAATGAGATCAATAGGAGATTTCAGGTCAATATTTTTATTTAGAAAACTAAATATATTAGAGGTTTTTCGACTCATTAGAGTTGAATAATTCTTTTCAATAAAATATCATTATTGAAAGAAATTCATGAAAACTTTTTTCTCTTCTATTTGTTGTAAAAACTTTCGTAAGTTACGAATTATCTAAAGAATCTATCACATTCTTCCAATCATTAACTATGATTTTCTTGACATTTTGATAACTTTTTCCAATAGAAAATAACCAAAAAAATTACAACAGTCTTTCTCTAGAATATTGGATAATTAACCATCTAAATTCAGTCTTAAATCTGGAAAGAGTAGGTAAAGATGGTAAAAGTAGAGAAAATTACAACAGAATAATAGTTGAGGAGAGTAAGAGTAGTTTAGGTGGAGTAGAAATTAAAGTTTTTTGCATGCTTTTATACCGTGATGACCGTGCGAGTGCAGCTATAACTCTTGTCGAGTTGTCGTGCCACTAGCAGACTATAGGGTACGTCGAAAATTATTCGTCTTAGTGACTCTTTTTGCACAAGTTTCTTTCTTATATTCATGCTAAAAGGCTTGAATATAAAATTTTCTTCTGAAAAATTTTTATCGAGGTAATAAGAAACGGAAAGAATAAAGTCTTCTAAGTGAGCGTGAAATTGGTAGAAAAAATTTCACTTGTACTTTTGAGCATTGTAAAAATTATTATACGGAAATTTTTTTTTACATCTTATTCATTTTTTCTATGTAAAAATATTTTTTTCATCATTAAAAATCACTTAAAAAACACCTTTTCATCTATTCACATCACTTTTAAACATAAAGTGAAAATAATAAAAAATTAACATTTGCATTCCACGTTTAATTAAAGTAAAATATTCTCGAGTCACGAGAAAATTCATTTAAAACAATTTTTCTACTAAATTTACTTTGATGCACATTTTACAACAACTGAAATTTAAGTAATAAAAATATTCTTGAAAAAGTCTTAGCATTATATATTTTACGAGTAAGACTTATAATAATGAATTATGTAAACTATAAAAATTCTTCATAAGGTCATTGGCATACATTATGTATGTTTCATCTCTTTTATGTTTTTCTAAATATTAAAGATTAAATGAAAAGTTGAGTTCCCTTAACGTAAACGTTTTAATTATAAGCAGTGAATCTATCAGCAGGTACCACAGACATTTCATATGCTATTAGAACCATCGTAAATCTTACCAGCATACCACCTACGTTTAATAGCAGAAGGCAACCAGGTATTCGTATATCATCTGAAGTGCGGACAAGCCGTTTAAAATGAAGTTTCTAACCATCCACAAATATATTACTCTATCACTTTTACCAATTAATGACATTCTCATGAAACTATACAATTCTACGATAATTACTTTAATTTAATCAATATTTTATACTTAATTTAAGCTCACTCTTTTAAGACTTTTCTTATTCTTTATTCATTTTTACCAATTTACTCTAGACACTTTATTTGACATGCTTATTTTCAAAAACTAAAGCTATCATTTCTCAAAGTTTAATGTAAAAAATGTTTTATCTTCGAAAAGTCAATGTGTGCTTAAAAAATTCAAATAATATTTGTTTTTAAAATACCTTTAATTTTTTATGCATACTTTATACTGAAAATTCCACCCAATGATTATACATTAAATAGAATTGTGTGCAAATTTTGTTGAACTGTATCAAGTCTAGCTGAAGCTATTCGCATTTTGTGGGACGCCCTTTTCAAATAATACTTCACGATGACCACTCCTCTATTCTTAACTGTTTCATCTCAGATCCATGTAGCAAAAAACTGTCTTCACTTCAACACTCTATAATGTTCTTGTCATCCAAGTACTTTAAATACAAAAAATATTTTTTAACAAACCAAGGGCATTTAAAACTTTATCTATTGATTTGGAAAATATAGCTTTTCTAACTTGATCATGAAAACAAGTACAAGATGGATATTGAAACCTTGAAATAAGCAGAAGTTTCTCGTGTAGGAGACAATAGATAAATTTTATCTAAATGGATCCACTAAATTTGATTCAAAAATTTTTCCAATAAATTATGATATTGTTATTTGTTCCATCTTTTCTTTTTTAGAAAAAGTTGACCTACTTTTGATTTCTCACAGAAACGAATTTTCAAAATTGAAAAATAAATGAACTACCTAATTCGTTAGTTCTATATAAAATGATTATAGATATTTACAATCAAAAAATAGGCAATCGCTTTATTATTATTCATAATAGTTGGAAAAAAAAAAAATTCAAGGACCAGACATCTGTAAATTTAGATGATTAAATTTTTATCAATGAAAATTATGAGAGCTCAATGGTTACTTGAAGTTGTAAATTGTTCCAATAAAGATATTTCAACTTTACTTGCTCTTAGTTTTAGCATGTGGATATATGTACAAAAGTTTTATATATACATAAGTCATCCTAGATGCGAAAATTCTTGGCACTGCAGTAGAAGTTCATTCGACTATATAATGTAACTTTCAAATACAGGCCAGGGTCAGACTGCATGTATGAATGTCATAAAAAAGGAAAAAATAACAAAAACAATGCATTTAATTATATAACTAATTTAACTGGATGACAATAGTTACACAATAAATTATCAATTATTACTGTTCATAACACTATGTAAATTCATTGTTTGCCATAAGAAATAAATTTACTATTATTATTATTTCTTTTGTCTTATATGAAAAATAAAAAGAACTTTAGGTGATTTATAAATGTAAAAAATTTCATTTTACGTTGAAAGAGAGTATTATCCAAACGTTTTCAGATATAAAAAAATTCTCACAGATAGTGAGGTCACAAAAGACAATAAAACATATCCACATGAAATGATTTATAGAATTTCTAATTCCTCACCCTTTATCTAATCACATTGTATGTCATTTACCCATGAATAAAGAACGTTATTTTTTTTTTTCACGGTGAGGAAATTTTCTTTGCTTCTAAAACTTATGGCGCTACTGTACGTAGTTGAGCAACACTTTTAGATTTTCAAGAAAAATATTTAATTTTTTTTTTAATTTTTATTTTAGCTTCATTCTTATAAAACTCTTACTAGTAGGCTAAATTTTAAGATTTCTTATCCAGAGTTTTTTATAGGATTCTTATCTTTAAAAATTTTTCTACATTTTCTAATTTTAGTTATAAAAAGTTCATCAAAAAAAAAAAATTATCAATAATGTTAATATAAATTTTTCTTGATGAATCGTTTTTATTGATTTACAAAACTTTATTTTCAAAGTTAATCAAAGTTTAGTTTTATGTATTCACTCACACGTTCCTATAAAATGATCAACTACGTGATGAAGAAAATAGCTAACCTTTGAATTTCAAAGTTTGCAACCTAATCGAAGAATAAAAGTTTGTTACTCTTGGAAGTAAGCTCTCGTTCAGGTATTTTCCATAGATTTACATATATTTACACAAGACATTACTTGATGTTGACGCAGTAACACTGTGAATATGAATGATTTGATGGGAAAAATATTTACAGTTTAATGATAGGAAGTAGTCAATGAATACTATTAATGATTACGTCTGAGGAAAAGTATGATGAAATCAATTTTCTTAATGACTATATATAAACGTGTTGTCCTTGGTGATTGATACACGTACTACTATACGTTACGAATAATGGAATACATTATGTTAATCACTATCGGTGATTAAACGACGAAACAGGAAGTTGATGACTCGTTTGTTTTATAGAGCAATGAAAAGTCTATTTACCCTACTTTCGCCCTATATTTCGTGTAATCGAATTCATCAATCTTATGCAAATTAATTTTTTACCGCTTTGTGAAGTTCTTTTTTGGCAATATAATCAAATTCCTCCAGTATTCTACAAGTGCAAGTAATGAATAATAGACTTTATTGCGAAATAAAAAAAATCTCGAGAAAGAGTAATGTGATATTTTTTATTGGTGTGTAAAAATGTTCTATGTATAATCAGATTTTCATGAATACGTGCTAGAAAAATTTTTTCATTCGTTACAAATGTAAATATTTAGCAATGTTAGCATCAATTTATATTCCTTTGCATATTTACCCTTATTTTGATTTATAAAAAACAATATTTTTTTATTTAATCCTAGAATGTTTTTAACAAATGCGTTTTTGTTTACTTTTGTATATCAATAATGACACAAAAAAAAATTCCATCTAAACTTTAAGCGAATTTTTTTGTTTTATAGCAAAAACTGATATGATTCAAAATCCCAATATTTTTTATATAATTTTAAGAATTTTTTTTGCAATTTTTTATCGAAGAAACAAACCTTTCTCTGTTTAATCATGGAATTGTTATGTTTTTATTGTAAAATTATTCATTAAAAAAAAACTCTCCTGAAGTTTTTCATGAACGCAATTTTTCAAATATTTCTTAAGAATAGATCTCTCAAGAACTCAATGATGTTAAGAGAAATTTTTTATTCTTTATTTCTCTTAATTAATCCAATAGTTTTCATTATTTCTCATCTTCAACAACGAACAATACTCAATATTTTAAAAAAAATATCAATCTATAGAATGATCATGTCATTACTTTACCATTTATATCCAATAAAAACTCTCTACTACTTGCAATTTAGAACAGCTTTAGTAAATGTGAAATACTCGAGCCCGAGTACTTGATTCAATACGTGTTGTAGTTGAAATATACTTCAAGTACTTTATAAACTATCCTGAATCTACGCTACCATAATAATGTAAAGTGGGTAAAACATCGACATTAAGAACACTTGTTTTTCTCGATATCATAATAAATATAAACAACCTCATGACTTTAGTTTCATGATGAGACTTTGATGTAAGTTACTGAGATAAGAGTAAAGTATCAAGACATATTGTACTCTTTCTTTCTATATCAGTAAACTTTAAAATGATTCACTGCTTGATTAAAACTTCAGGCTGTTCCAATTACAAAAAATTTCTTGTAAAATTCCTTCATTTACTTTTTATATTACGCTAGAAAATCAATAACAAAGTTAACTTACGAATGCATTGCTTGGATAATTTATTGCAATGTAATTTATTAGTACCCACGTCTGTGTTTTATTAGGACTTCTCGACACAAGTCTATCATAAAATATGTAAAATATACACAGTAGTATTTTATGAATAGTAACACTGTAAATCTAAAGTGTGTTCCAGTAAGCATACCTACACGTGTTCCATGTTAAACTCCGTAAACAAACTGTAGATTTCAACACACCTTAAAGTGTATTAAAAATAACTACAAGGTTCTATAGTTTATGCATAGCAAATAAAACATTGAACACTCGAGGCGTGTTATTTCAACACACTTTGAATTTACAGTAAAAATTTAATACTTAAAAGACTTTCATTTATTATACCACACTCAAATGGAAAATGATCACTTCATTAATTAGCAAAAAACGTACTAATACTTATTTTAAATGAAAAACGAATTAAAAGAAGATTTATCTTTTCATTAAAAAAAAACTTTAATTAAAATCTTTTGCTGATATTTTATTTTTCAAATAACTGATAACAGACGCTAATTTAAATAAGTTCTTTGAGTTAGTACTTTCTTTTTAATTGCTTATTAGTAACATGTGAGATGCATGTTACCATTCAAGCCTTCATATATACAATTTTATTAAAACTTTTAGCAATTAATTAGGTTGCAATTAAAGAACGTTTTTATAAAATATAATTTTATACATATGGCATATTTTTTTCATCGTAAAAATAGAAATAACCACATACAAAAAATCTAGATTACCTCACGCCCTGAATAAAATTTTTTCAATATTCAATTTGTAAAAAAAAGTAATTAATTTATTTAAAAATAAATTATGTAATTTGTGTTTACTAAATTTTTTCGTCATTTTTATAAATTGCCACATCAATTAATGAGGTTTTAATTAATAGACTTAACTATGAATGGATCCAAAAGTCAATAAAGCATTTTATCTTACTGTTTTTTCCTTATCTAAAATATATAGTAGCTTGTCAGACAACATTTTTGTGTAAATTTATCAAGCACAAATTCTTTCAAAGTATTGTGAAAAGTGTAACGACAATTTTAGTATTCCTTATGTGTCTAAACAAGTAAAGACTTTCGCATTTGTAATCACATGACGCGTCCGACTACGTTGTGTCACGAATGACTCAGAATACTTGATGGGAAGGGTTTCCATTACTTCTATCCGATTCTCGTGATTCAAGTTTTAGTATTCGATAGGTCAACAATCACGTAGCAGTGTTCCAAGAGTCTTTATTATTACCATAGAAAGTGTGGATTCTTCAATTTTGAATCTTCAATATTAAATTTCGTGTCTACAATAAGTTTCTAATCATCAATCACATTTTAATAAGGTGTCTTGATAATATAGAATTTGGTTGCTAGCAATTGTTTTATTTAATTTGGTGGAAAAGAGTGGATAAAAAATTAATTAAACGTGAAAGGAGTGATGAAAAAAATATTTTTACTCTTGAAACTATAAAATATATTAAGTTGGAACAAAGTGAATTAAATAAGGGTGAAAAAGAGTGACTATTAGAAATACTCATTCAAGTTAAACTTATTATACAAGTGAGATTAGAAAAAAAGGTTTAAAAATCACGTATTTTTCCAACTGAGTAATCTGGCTTGGAAGTTTAAAAATCATCACAATTTTAGAAGGTAAATTGTTACCAAGATGCTTGATTAAGCCTTGAAAACGATGTGTATTAACATGGAGAGTTGTTAACTCTTACTTAGACCGTAAAAAAATATCGATAATCATTGTCTAATGAATATTACAAGACAAAATCTAATTTTTACAACTGCAAATAATCAAGCAGAAAGAATTATTAATCACTGAAAATCTTTCTATTTTATTTATGATTCTATAATGTATAAATTTCAGTAGGTCAGACTACAATGTCAATAACATTATTTTATCAACATCAATATACTTTACGATTTCATGACATTTATAAATCCAACATTTTGACAACAATACATATAGAACAAAATTTTTATCATCAAGATAACCTTAAAAAAATAACAATTGTTCACTAGTGATTCACTTATTATGAATACATAAACAGAAGGCATTGAATTGTTTTTTTTTTAAATAGTGCAGGAACACACACTAATAAATTATTAAACCGGATGCTTAGATAATAAAGTATAAAGCAGTCGTTGGAGACACCTGCAGAATAGCTGTGTATGTCAAAGATGTACGAATAAACTACATAGAAGTGAATAAATTACACTAGAGTCAAGTATTGTAGTTTCGTTGAAGAAAAGAGAAGCTAGTTTCATCGCCCTTCTATGCCACAGAAAAATAAAGAAAATCATGTGGAAAAATGAAAAGTACATAAAGTCTCAGTGTATCCATACTTTATGTAGGTTTATCCACACACTAAAGTAGCGAATGTACACGCGACCACAGCTGTTGTAGTCTCTTCCTGATATTTTTCTCTCTCTTTTAACATTGGCATTGTTAGTAGGACGAGAGTAGACCGTTGAGAAAATCCACAGCTATGGTGTACACGTGCGGCCAGATTTATACGTTTTATTTCGAGTTTCTACTATGCTGGTGGTCTCAACGATTTCGTATACATACAGTTAAAATAAGAAATAGATAGTAAAATGAAAAAAATTAAAAATCAAGAGCTCTAAAAAGATACCATACGCTTTGTAGACTACTATAATCGCATCACAGTATTAACGTCAATTTTACTAATTGTGAAAGATATTCAATTAAGTTAAAACTCTCTTTGTTTACATAGAAAACATTTTATGGAATATTTTTATTTGAGTGATGGTATTAAATGCAAATAAATTTCATTTTTCTTCCATTAAAAATATCATAGATAAATGTTTTGTGTCTAATGCTCTCAGTTGAATAAAATACACAAAATATCGAATAAGATTTTGAATCAACATAAATATTTTTGGCAAAGTATTTATCGATAATATTAAAGAGATTGTCATCAAGCCCTTGCATGGTCTACCTCTTTCATTACATGAATATTGAATTTTGCATAGTATATTACACATCAAGAGAGGTTAGAAATTGTAACCCATGTGCAAAATTACTTTCCAGACCAGAGATGAGGGTAGTAAACATGTGAGTTAACCCTTAAATTACATATGAGATGTAATTCACCTCTATCGATTTACGTAAATTTATGCATTGTCTTGCTCTTCACATTCTTTAAATGTATTTTTTTATCTTTGGAATGATTCTGAGACTAAAAATGCTCAATGTGAATTCTATTCCACATTAAAAGCTCTAAAAATGGAGAGTAACAATAATATTATTTTTTAATTTTTATAAAGAATGAAAATATAAATTTTTAATAAAAATGCGACGAAATAAAATAAATAAACCTTCTCACCTTTATAATTGGATGATAAAAAATTAACCTCCATATTATCAAGAACATTCCTGGGAGGGTCATCTAAGGTTACACCTATATACACTCTACTTTTGCTGAGTATCATGTAAACCACATAACCACACCTTATTTTATAACAGTTTTTTTTTCAAAATTCTCTTTATATAAATAAACATAAACTTCAAAAATTATCTTCTTTAAATTCCCTAAACTTTCTTTAATTTTAAAATCTCCTAAAGAGAAAGCCAAAATATTTAAGAACTCAATGATTGATAATTTATTAATATTCATCGAATACTCGTTTCTATTCGAATCAAAGCCTCAAATAAAAACACCTGTTCCACTAAACTTCTTTTTTTCCACTAATCTCTATAAAATATGTTTGAACAAGATGTAATATTATATACGTTATTTAAATAGTTATTCATATTTTCTGCATATATTACATTTAAATTAAATTCAACAAAAAGTATATCTTATACTGAACATAATTCCGTTATCATTTGAAAGATCATTAACATAAATACTAAATAAATCTTATCGAAGCTTAAATGAGTCATAAATCGTCTATTTAATCATTCAATTAGCAGTTAATAAAATTTAAAAAGAAGATTAATAAGATCATTATCGTATATGAAGACTTATGGATGATTGAAGATAGGGCTGATTTTTACTTCAAAGAAAATCATTATAGTTCACTACATGATTAAAGAAAAAGTATTATGGCTCCAATAATTATTTTATTGTTAATGATTTAAATTCAATTTTTTGTCAAATTTAACAATTACTATTAAATTAATATCTCAATAGTTTAAACTTATACATCATTAACTTGGTTTATAATTATGTATTTAACTGCAATTACGTATAACATATCTCTCTTATTATCTATGATCACTAATGACCTTACACTTGATAAAACCTTGAATGAGTCTAGCCAACAGTAAAAAGAAAGGAATCAGCTATTCACTATCGATTCAAATTAGTAGCAGAGTATATTTCAAACTATGTTAAAATGAATCAAATCAAAGCTTTTAATGTAATTGTTATTTCAATGTGCACACAAATTCAGAAATATTTGTCCTATTGCCTATCTGCATTCCGAAAATGATCGTTGACCAGATGATCATTTGTAAGTTTAATCTACATAAGTCACGTGCCAGACTAGTGAAGCTTCAGATACCATAGATTCCCTAAGATCAAGCTTACGTGTTATGGTAGCTTATTGGAATAGTCTAAATAAAACAGATGCTTAATGAAACCAAATCTTCACCTGTTTCCAGTAACTACACAGGGAATGAAGTGTATACATGGGGAATATTGTCGTGTTATTCGTTTGAATATACAACAATGTGTTTACAGTGTACTACACATTTATTAGTGGAACTAACGATACCACAGATTTAACGTTAACGAGGAATGAGTATTTATTTTACGATACTTGCAGTGTTAAACAAGGAAATATATTCCAACAAAAGTCACTGAATTACAAATATATGTATTGTATATTAACAGTGTAAAAATATATCCATTTTCTACTTTATTTTTATTTTTAATTAATTAATTAAAAGTTTATGTTAAAAATGATAAATTTCTCATCAGATATTGTTTGTTATTGTTCAGATATTCACTTGTTATTGTTTTTAGCCTACTATATTATAGAGTATTTTAAAGTATATACATATTTTTTATGAGATTAATATTAATTTTCATGGAGAGTTACTTTTCTAGTGACATTGAGCAGTAAAATAGAATCAGTTTAATAAAATATCCATTTTGATGTATAAAATTCAATATAGACATAACTTTTAATATTTTATAAACTTTTCTTGCCTGCCAACTGAAAGAAGTTTATTTGATTTTATTTCAATATATTTTATTAAAAAAAAAAATTCAAATAACATATTTCAAGTCACAACTTTTTTATAGTTAAAAAAAAATTGTATTTACATCCATCCTATTTAGTAAAATATTACAACTTTGTATCAAAAAGTTTCTAACTTTTCATGTTTCTGAAATCATAAGCACAACCATCAACAAACAATTTTTAAATAATTTTTCCTCTCTCCAATAATATTAGTTTTTTTTTTTCAAATAAAATATAATTTTTTTAAAAATTTCTTTAACATTACTTATTATTTATGATAATGATCATTTTTTATTATTCAATGTTTCACCATTATTATATGAAAAATCTCATCATAAACATAGTAGAAACTAGAGAAATGTTAAAGGGTTAATAGATGTCAGTTATAAAGCTTTCTCAATCACCAGAAGTCAAAATATCCAATGAAAAAGGCAATAAATCATTCAACATAAAAATGGAAAGAAATGATTTACTTAGGTAAATTCGTCGTGGCATTTTCCAACTCTTGGAGGTAATTCAACCTCAAGAATTTATCTATTGAAGCGATGCAATTCCCATTTCCTATACACGAAACCAACATTGTAGTTAGAAGCTAAGATAGGCAAATCGATATTCGTATCAAGGCATATCGATTATCTATACTGTATATACGGAATACAGTATACATACATATATTACGCAATCTCAAAGAATTTCTCTTCTGTGTATACGAGAAGCCTATTAAACGATAATAGCTTGGTGTACGATAATGACTTGAGATACTATAGAGTGAACGAGTAAGTTGGGTGAATGAACAACTCGACAGTTTTTCAATAAACTCACTCGAGTTGTGTTGAAATGTATTCATGGAAATGTAGCACATGTCCTTGTCCCGGATATATATTTTCCACTTCTGGTAATATATATGCTCAAGTACATGAATGAGTGAAAGATAAATCCCGGCTCATTTTCAACGAGATTTGACCACTGGGTGTCGTAGTGAACATAAAGATACATGCTCATAGGAATGAGAACATGTTAAGACTTGTATCACATGTAAAGCTTGAGGCTTAGACGAATATAGAGCCTGGCTGTGCTAGACGAGAAATTTTACTGTGCTCTGAAACTCTTTGTTAGTATGTAGAGAGCAACAATTCAAGCAACTTGCGAAAATACAGAAATCCCTGTGCGAATATCAAACCAGAAGCTTTTGCTAGTCATGTAAATAATCTGACCTTAAAACTAAATTTTTGTTCAGACGTCACTAAATTTCAAAGACGAAATTTTATTGTTTATTTTTCTCAACTTTCAAAATTAATATTTGTTAATTTTACACAAGGCTTTTTATTTCTGGTTATAATTTACTATTTTCTAAAAATCACCATCGTTAGTTTATATCTGTTCTTTTATCATTGACAAATCATTGTTAAGATTTATTTTAGTAAATATCTATCTATTTTTATGCTTCATTTATATTTAGATAGATTACTTGTAAGATTTGTTTTTTATACGTTAATTAATTATTGCAAACGTTTAACTATTTTTACATGATCTTGAAGTTATATTTATTAAAAAATCGTAGGCTTTTTCAAAATATAAATTCATTTTAATTGACAAATTAAATCAAACAACTCATTCATCATTCTATGTTCTTGAAATTATTATAATTTTTGTGACATGTAGAAATTGAGTGCTATTTGAAGTTACGTAAAATTATTATTATTAATAAAAAAAAAAATATTGAAATGGCAAGTTAATGTATGTATATTTTTTGGAGTCTTTTCTTATTCATTTTATCGGAAAAGTTTTCTATCAGAGAGACAATTTTCAATCCTTTCAAAAATTATCAATAGTAAAATCAAGCCATTCTTAAAGTTTTTCAATGCCATATATTCTGATCAGATATTTTTCAATATATCGAAATAACAAATAATAATAACAAAATATTAAAAACAGCAAAATGTCATTCTTTTTTATTGTTATTCTAAAATAATGCATTTTTGTTGTTAATACAATTTTCATTGGTTTACTATAAACATACTACATCCATATAATCCAATTTATCAGTAAGAAAATATGACGAATAAATAATTTTCTCATTAACCAGCACCAATAAAATATTATATTGCTGTTAAATGAAACCAATGTTAATTAACAAATGAAAAATATGAGTACAAACATACTATATTTTGAATTTTTAAAATCTAAGCTTCTAATATTATCAATTAATGCATCCAATCCGTATACAAACAATATTTTTGTAGATATGACGTCAATATGACACAATTCAAACAATAGGCCTTTTAATAGAGAATCTATTTTTTAAATTCATCTGTGGCACCTCTTATTAGCAAGACGAAATAAACATCAATTCAATTGCAACATTATTGGCAACTATTGTTTTGTTTTTATTATTATCATCATCATTGTTGAATAGTTATAAAAAAAATAATAATGCTACATAATTAATATCTACTGCTTTTCTTATCTTTATAAAATTAAATAATAATTGTTTTTTTTTTTTTCAGGTAAGTTTCCGCAATTTTCAAGAAATGATATCATATAAGGTACGAGGTAAATTGCAAATTCTCTGAGGACGATAATTCCTCTTACAATATAATACTCGGAGAAGTGAGGTAACTATACCTATACAATATTAATAAGATTTACATGTGATTCATACTAAGAATAGGTGGTAACGCCCAGAGGGAAAATTCCTACTTCTTTAACGTGTGAATACTTTCACGTTCAATTAAACGATAAATGACATGGTTTATTTTCCGGCAGCTAAAACATTAGGATACACTACGAAGACCAGGATAATTAAATTCAATTTGATAGTCGATTTGATAAAGTAAACTATAATGTTATGAAGCACGGCTCGTGGTAATTTACCAAGCTATCTAACGATATTTCACAGCTTCCTCCTACTTGTAATTAGTTGGAAATGACATTTAATGTTGTGTAGCATTATCAATGCTTGTCTTATATCCGTCATTTTACTGTGACACCACGATTGAGTTATTACTACGAAAGTTTTATTTGAGTTTATCCATGTTGTCACTCCACTATGATTAATATAAATGATTAATTTCAACAGTTAGAGTGGTATTTCATCATTTTTCTGAGATTTTGAGGTGTGATACCACAACTAATTATGACTCAAGGAAA
Source organism: Chelonus insularis (assembly GCF_013357705.1). NCBI lineage: Eukaryota > Metazoa > Arthropoda > Insecta > Hymenoptera > Braconidae > Chelonus > Chelonus insularis. The sequence continues at coordinate 149,293 of NW_023276500.1, read as the reverse complement.
AACTATTTTTCCATCATCGATTAATTAATATTTTATTTTGATTAAAAATCCATTTTTTCTAAATGATGTCAACATTTTCAAATTTTTGATGATAACTAACTTAAACAACTTTTCAAAAAATAACTCTCTAATTAAATGAATTTCTTCATCATTGATGATTTATTACCTTCAAATAGGGAAAGTTTATTGCAGAAGATTATTTTGTTCTGCTTTGAATAATTGCAGAGAATGTTGGTGAAATAATGATATGAAGAGTAGTCGAGTTTGTTTAGTAATAATATGTTTTAATTAAATAATAAATTATTCTCTTGATAACCAGTATGTTAATTACGACGTTATCAATCTTGAGAATTGCTAAAATTTATAATAGATGGCTATTATTAGAAAGCAAGTTTCCATTGAATTTATTGAGTTTGAAAATCTTGTTCAATATAAGGCTTGATCCTCTTTCTACTTCATTCAACTCATTTTTCTTTCTTAATAATCAGTTCAGCAGCAATGTTTGTTAATAAATAATATTTTTAATGATTAATTTTAAAAGATAATCAAATAAAATTTAATGAATCCTGTCAAAAGCATTAAAAACTTAATCAGAGAGACGAACCGGATGAGTTCAAATATCTTTTTCATTCATCTCAATGTATATTCATGAATTGATGATAACACCAAGATGATAGGATCTCTTCTAACGGATTATACACTTCTCTTTTTCTGTTAAGAATGTATCTCACTAAGAAACAACCTCACTGTTAATCCGCTAAACGACTCTAACGTGTCGTCGTTTTGTTCTTATATCGAGGTTGTTTCATGAAAGCTCTTATCAATTTAATAAAGCCACAGTGTGGGAACTGTCTTCTGAGATGATACATTTTTCTTTGTTCGTTCAATTGACGGTTTAATGATATGTCTGTGGTGGATAAAGAGGAAGAAGGATATTCTTCAATTATTGAGATCAATAATAATAATAAAGACAACAATAATGAGGAAATAACTTGTATGAATTTAAAATTAATTATTTCAGGGAGATGTGAATATACATTCTATCAATGACTTAAGGAATTCCCATGATATTATTCAGTTACCACAAACATTTAATGAATTTCACAGATTTAGGATAAAATATATAGAATTACCTCACACTGAAACAAGCAGTTCTAAAGTGGTACAGAAATAGTTTGTAATGAAATTCAAATAAGGAAGACAGGATTTTCTCCTTTCTTTTCCTTCTGAACTTGTACGTATAACTTTAGCCTTGAGGACATAATTACTAGAGTTTCTACTTTTCGATTCTCATTCATATAAATTTTTCTTCTTTTTCTTATTTTTGTTTTATAACTAAACTCTCTGGTTTTGAAAGTTTGAATCAGCTCTACAAATTACTCCTGACCATAAATATTAAGTACTAATTAATTTGTCTCGTAAATATTTGTAATTATTATTTCTTAAGAAGAAGCTGAGTTTCTAGTATTTAATAGATTTCTCATTACTCTCACTTATAAATTTCTATATTCGATAACTTTATATCGCTTATAATTTAGCAATACGTGATCATCAGTTGATTTTTATGCATAAGCAATTACAAATTATTAAATTTATGGTTATTCGCAGTAATTATCATGAATAATTTTTCAAAAATGATATAAGATCTTTTAGATGATCCTGAGTTAAAGTAAACAATTTCTTATTTGTTTTATACAATTTCCGTTTCTAAATTTAAATTTACAATTCAAGGATATCAATATGTAATATTTTTTTGTTATAGTAAACAATATTGTTTTTTATTTATTCTAATAAAGGAATGGTTAAGTTGAAAAAACAACGTAGTTTAAGGATGTGTTTGAAGATAAAAAAATACAACTATCAGAATTAACGAAATTAAATGGAAATTAAATACAAATCCATTTCATAATCTATTATAATGGAAATTATAAAATGACTCTAGCGGTTAAGAGACAAGAATCACCCTAAAGAAAATTTGAGAACTTCAATACAGGCATTTATTTGCATAACGTAATTTGCATTGTAAATTGGTCCAAGTGTAATACTGATATATACATGAGCTGTTTTCTTCTTCAGTGATTCATTCTAAAGGATTTTCCACTTTGATAATCCTTCCTCATGTGTCTAGAGTTAAATGATTGCCGCAAGAGACTTGGTAATGTTCGAAAACCAGTTATGCAACTTTGTTAAACTGTCATACTGCATTACAATGTCTTGTATAAGTAAGTAATATAAGGAAAATATAGAATTTCTGTGCATAGATCACTTCTATCATTCATATTGATATAACATACATATCGAAGTCAGATATTTCGAGTCTATTGAAATAATTTTATGAGAAAATATTATGTTCAAGTGTCAACTCATCTAAATTCATCATACATTACTCAATACTAGTCAGTCAGACAATTGTAAACCTACTGTGTAGTATCAATCTACATCTATTTAGTGGTGAGGACAATTATTCAAATCAATGTCAAATTTGCATTAATTCTAGTTGAAAAATTACTTTGGTATCTAAACATGAATTCATTCGCTATCTGTATTTTTAATCATCTGTTCAAAGATTTATTTCCATCAAAGATTAAAAATCAAATATGAAATATGCTTGCTGTCTAACAAAAAAATATTTATAAAAAATGAATTTAAATCAATTCTCTATGTAATTTCGAAACTTTTGGGATATTAGTTTATTTTTTAATTTCATTCTTGTTGCTGTTATTGTGATTAATGACTACAAGATAATTAATTATGATTTATGTTATACATTTAGATATTTTGAGTGGAAATGAATGAATCTTCAATGACTTACATTTATTTTAATTGATAAATTACTAATTGTATTTTATGGTTGATGACCCTAAAAATATTTTGCTGACTTTCCGTGAATCAATATCAACTAAACTAGAAGAGTAGTAAGAATAAAACTATATGTAAACTCGGATTTTAATTAAAACGATTTCTAAAAAGTTAAAAATAGCACAAAACTGTTGAAAATCCTGATTAACTAGTAAAATTGACTGAGATGAACAGAATTTTTTCAATTTTTTCAGTAGTTTACAAAAAACACACACCGAAAAAATACTGCTTAAGGAAATTCTACTTGATAAAAACCCTTTTAACTTTTTTTCCTTTCTACTCAAACACGAGAATTATTTTCACGTAAAATAATTTACATTTAAATTTACAAATTTTTTTATAAAGATTATATTATCATTCACAAGATTTTATTTTAAATCAAATAAATGATATTTTATCAAAAGTTTAAAAATAATAATAATATTGATTTCCAATATTACTCTTTCATTATAAATATATTTAACATCATCTGAAATTTATTTAAGAAAAATCAAATAGCCAAGACTGATTCACTCTATTAAAATAGCCAGGTATGAATGAAACGAAATCGGTTAAAATCCGTTGGGTGTGTATCGCACTGTAAGTCGAAGGGATCGCATATACACACAATAGCAAAAGGAATAGTTGAAGCATAAAAGAGAGAAGCCTGGTGGGTTGTGTGGCACCCTCCTCGCCATGGTAGCCGGGTGGTGCGTATGTCTATATTTTTCAACCTAAGTACGTTAGTACCAGTTGGTGAGGCAATGTAAGAGGTTCTCTTATATTACTTTTTATTCGTATTTTTTGCAATCACCAAACTAAATAACTTAGAAACGTGGAAAATTCGACGAATTAAGTGTATAAAAAATTTCCAATTATCTTTAATTTATATTAAAGAAAAAAAAATAAATTTTTTAACTTATTTACCGTGACTAATCCTATTTAAAGAATGTTAATAATTAAAATAAAAAATAAAAAAACTATAAAAAAAGTGTAGTGATAATTACATTTCTCATGAAAAATTCATTAATTAAAAAAATTTTTGTCATTTTAATTTATCAAAATGTGTGTATTTGTGTGATTCTATCTAATAAATTTAACAAAAATTCATTAAATAATAAATTAATAAAAATTTACTAATGATACCAAGATAATTGTAATATAAATATTTTCGCATAATCGCGATACATCAAAAAAATATTCGCAAAGAAATGGCTAACAATGAAATAATTGTAACTAATTGATGAATAAAGCTTTCACCAGAGACATAAAATCGATGAAATCTCGTCGTGATTGTGAATATTTTATCGTTCAAGTAATTTGAAGCTAATAAAAAAGAATAAGGTCTTGGTTATAATCAGTTCCTGGCATCATTTGTGAGTTCTAACTCGTGACAGCTCTGAGCACGATAAAAGTGCGCACTTTCACGCTGCAAATACGCAACGGTATTTCTCTCTCCACCCACCGTCGACACGATCTAGACAAACGAGCCGACAACGTCAAACGGGTCGAAGGGCGTTTGTATATGTATATTCACAACCGTAGTCAAGTCAAGACCGTGCGACGATAATCTTCCACTGGGTGAGAGCTTTGCTAAATCGCCCACGAGCCTTCCAGCTAGAAAGTCCCCAATACCAACAGTCAGCGTATTCTCTCTATTTTCTTATTCATTTCCTGCTAGAGACTAATCGGATCCGTGTTAAATACATTTTTTGTTTAAAACAATTCATTTATTTAAATCTATTTTTTTTGACACATGTACGGCTTCTTGCGCTTTCTTTCTACCCTTTTTTCTCTATTATGACAATTATAAGATTGGTGAAACCTTTCGGATACTTCTATATTGATCGTAGCATAAATAATATTTACTTATATTGTTTTATGATTTTTATAATGAAAACTAATCTATTAAACTTAAACTACAATTTGCAAAGTTATCAATTTTAATCATAAACTTTTTTATTCAATTACATAGGACATTTAATTAATATTAATAGATATGATAAACCGGATTAATTTTAATAAAAAATAGTTATTTTACACGAGCTCTTAGGATTTTTTTACATAATACACTAAAATATTAAAGAGTTCTTGTAATATTTATCCAGCGAATTATTTTTGTCCTTGATTATCATAAATTATTTATAAAAATCTAGTTTTTTAGCGAATTCTCGAGTAAATGTATATCCTAATTTTCAATCTTATATTTCGGAATTATTAAACTCATTTTCACCATCTCATTTCCAAGAAAAAGTAAATATTCTGGTACTATTTCTGAGCATTAATGTTATTAAAAAAATTACGAAATACGAAAATAGACTTATCATCATTGAAATAATTTATTTTGAAAGTAGATTTAAAAATTAATAATAAATATTTTTAGCAATGGTCTAATAAAAGATTTCATTCTTAAAACAAATATTTTTCAGTATGAATGACTATTATTTATTAATTTTTCGTTAACTTCAAAGAACTAAATTTCTTCAATCTCTTAATCGTAGTCGAATTTTTAGGGATGACGGCTTTACATGCGTCACGGTGTTTAACCAGAATAAAGAAATAATATTTTATTAGTGATTCATCATATAGTAAATGGTACAGAAGCTAAGATTCAGTAGCTAAAAATAATAATGTTATTCTTTTTTTGTCATTAATAGCTCGAACTTACTTTTAATCGAAATGTTCAGTGTTGGTTACGTGGGTGGAGATCAGTAGATGACGCAGAGAATAGTAAATGCTCCTCGTGGCTTAGACAGTAGACAGCCGGCAGTCACCAACGCACGACAAGTCGACGTTCTCTGATTTCAAATCAATTGACTCATCGTATAATAATGCTTAATATACAGTTTGTTTCTTGTTTAAATATTTAGTTGCAATAGAATGTTTATTCATCCTAAACGGAGTCATTTTTTTTTCAATTAAAATTTACATTAACTTCTTTAACGACTAATTTAACGAGTTAATCATTAATGAGTGCACTTTTTACATCATTCGTATTTAAAGCAGCTCCAAGAAGCATCTTATCACTCGATCCAGTGTTTTGTGAAGAATAAAAAATACTCATCAACTACAAAACATTTTTAGTGTTTTTTTGTTTGTTAAAGTCTGCAGTGAATTTTATAAAAATTTACATTATTTGAAAAATTGACAAAATAAGTTTAACTTGTGATTGGTGAAAAATTTACAAAAGATAAAAATTAAAAAATTGAATAAAAATAAAATGACACGAAACAGACAACAGATTTTCCCAATCGGTCCTTTTGCAACTTTGGGACGTAGACTCCTGAGGGATAAACTTGTCAGAAGGTAAGGTTTATCTTTTCGCGACAAAAAAAAATAATCTTGAAGGATTGAAATGTAAATTTATCACATCCATATAAATTGCATTGCAAACGTATCGAAAACCCTATATCGTAATGCAACGATTTATCGTCATTCTCCAAAGAACGATTTGACCTGAATTTGAAACTCTACTGTCAAGAAATATTTTTTTTTTCCTTCTTTTTATACTTCTGGTAAAATTTGTTCAATTCAGTTAAATATAGAAATAAGATAAATAATTTAATTTATTCATAAATTATTTCCGTGAAGAATTTTCTTTCAATTTTGTTTTTATGGTGAAGATAAAAAATATTATTTCAAAAATCATTTTTACAGTAAGATTATTCTGTAGTAAGATAGAAAAAGAAGTTATTATACTTTTAAATTTTTGAACAAAAGCAAAAATTATCCTACCATCAGTGACTAGGTCAAGCATGGGAATTTACAAAGAAATCTCGTCCTTTCAACCGTTATGCTTCCCGACCTAGGTTATATGCTTCCCCTCTCTTTTAACTATGCCCCAAGGTACAAATCAATGAATCAAAGTAGCTTTCTCAACATTTATTTCATTCAATAGATAAAAAATTTTCCTTTGTAATAATTTGTATTCAACATAATGACGTTTTTTACATAAAACAATTGAATTTATTCCTGTGCTGAGAGAATTATTCTATATCAGTTGATAGTCAGCATATAGTCAGTAATAATGTCTACCAATATAGCATTCTTCACCATAATACAATACATCTTAGAAAATAACATCTCATAACTAAGATAAATATTTATAAATAATTTGATTTTTATTCATAATAATTAAAGTAACTTTATAAGGATTTTTCTAACAATTATGCTGGAAATTAATTTTTTTTTTTATTCATGAGAGCATATTTTTTAATAAATTAAGTAATAATATGTTTATAATGAGATATAAATAATCTTTTAATGACGTGAGATAGTCTATGAAAAAAGCTTTGATCAGAATCTTAACTTGGAATATTAATTTTATTAAGTGTATTTTTTGGTGTCAACGTCATAATATTTAAATTTTATAAATGGTATTTTGATGATGATTCAATAAAAACAAGTTATCTTCTGTCTAAATGTAGAAAATCTTATGAGTTTGAAAGTTAATTAAATACTAATATCTTATTATTGAATAAGTATGTTTAATAACATTATCAAAACAACAAAAGCCTTAATTTCATTACTATCAAATACATTCATTAATAATTAACATACTTTCCAATTTTTTCATCAAAAATCTATTGACTGTAATCGAAATTTTCTCCTAATATCTAAATCGATAAATAAAAAATTTAGAAAGGAATACTGATTGTTTTTCATAGTAACAATTTTTTTATTTATGTAAATATTATTTAAACATTGTGATTTATTTTATTGCTTCAAATTTTAACGATAAATTTCTCTGTTGAAAAAAATCCACTAAAAAACGGTTGAAAAAAGGAAAAAAAAAGTATCTCCTAAAAGATATTTACAATAATTGAAAGTGACACTCGAGTATTTTCTCAACTGGAAAACCGAGAAACGATCGAGCATCCAGTGAGAAGTTCCTTGGGGACCAAGAGGATGTGTCTAATCCTATTAAAGTCGCAAAACTTCTCTGAAAAGGTTTACCAAGGATTTTAGGCTTCCCATCTAGTTCAACCTGTTCCACTATACTTTTGTATACTTCTCGCATAAATTTACCGTGTAATCTTTCAATCGAAATCTCAAATCTCACCTCACGATTTAAACTCGATACGATCTCTAAACGTATCATCAAAACATATGCCAACAATAAATATTAAATAATCCCTCAAGCAATATACTAACATACAATATAAAAGCTAATTTGAACAAAAATAAGAAATTTAAAAAAATTTGCTCGACTTTTAGCTCTTGATCTTTTTAGGAAATTCATAAAATTTTTAAGGGAACTATTTTATTTCCTCGTAGCCGTGACAAATAAATTCTTACCATTTTATCTCAAACGTATGAAAAAAAAAACAGTTGCGAAAAATCTTACAGCGGAAATAACATCAAAAGAAGTCTACTGTGTTCTACAGTGTAAGAATGAAGACTAGCTAGAACTTGATCAGTTCATAAGAGCCTTCAAGTGGGTTCGATAGCTCACGTCGGCGAGTTTGAAGACTATTCTTTTTGTATTGGAAAAGTGTCGTCGACCCTCCACTGACGTTGCATTGAAGAACGTCAACTTGTTCGCGAAAAAAAAGTCAAGTATAGACTCTTAAGTTGATGTTGAAGATAAGCTATAGTATTTTTTTTCGTCAAGTTTTTTACCTTCAGTATATATATGCTCATATACACTAAGGTATAACTTTGCCCCTTATGTACACCTACATACTATTTTTTTCTACATACATATATTACATATAACTAAGCTTATGTTGAGTAGCATAAAGTATATTATTTTATTTATGGGAGAGATAAAACCACATACATGAACCTCAGTAAGTGGAAATATCTCAGATCCCATACATTCTTATTCTCTTCAGGCTTGGAATGCTCAGAATTAGAAATTATAAAAGTATTGTTTTAATACTAGAAATACTTTATGAAGACTTTGCACTAAGAGAGGTCAAGTTAAGTGAACTTTGTACAGGAAGTCAGTTTAAGGCTCAGAAATCATTTTTCCCCCCTTCATTTATAATTATTTATCAAGAAATTCATTTATAGAAAAACTATTGAGAGAGAAATCATTTCGAATATCAATTCCAATGTATTTTCCTCAAGTTTTCCTAAAAAATAATAAAGTTTTACATGCCATATATTTAATAAAATGTTGAAAAAATATTATACTATTTTCTTTCTTCTCTTTCTAATGATGTTTGATCTCAGAACATAAATGTTTTATGTTCAGAAGAAAATAACTATTTATTTATAGCTAATAAAAAAATATTTTTTCAATGATTTTAGAAAATTTCTTTTTTTTATTTACTACTGACAATATATCACTACTTGTTTATGATTGACAATATCCACTTTATTAAATAAAAAATATCACCCTTCATAAAAAAACCCCTATCGATTTTAAATCATTATTTTCAATTTCTCCCTTAAATTGGAACATGTTCTGCTATTGATACTTTTATCTCACTATAAATCGAAGTTACTTTGCGGTTTGTGAAATAAAAATCAACAGCTTAGGTGAAAAATTTATTTAACTTCCTTAAAGTAAGAAATAAAATAACTCAAAAGTGCTATTCGACATAATAATAATAAAATACACGAAAATATGATACACAAAATTTTTTTTATCTCATATTCTACTCAATACTAAAAAAGTATTCACAGAGGTATCTAAGGTAGTATCAAATATTATTGATTTACAAGGTATGTAGTTTGACTTGTATGAAGATAGAATGTATGTCGTCGCAATATTTGCCAATATCACTAACAGACAAGCCACAGTAGAAGATTTTCATGATGTGGAAAATCCATTGAGTTTATATCATCTATATTTACTACAAAGTTATCTGAAAATTCAATTATTAGATCTTTTAATTGAATCAAAACTCAACTAGTAACACTTGTTTGTCAATGATTTAATATTTTTATATCTTTTGACTATATCATATCAACAATAGTTTAAAATCAAAAAAAGTATTTTACTAAAAAAATGATAACAATTCATCATCAATCTGATCAAATTTATGTAAAATCTTATCATGTGATACTAAATCAGATATTGAAAGATGGGCTATTTTCATCAACCCCAAAGGTCAGTTCAACCCTCATCAAGTCAATGATTTTTTTTTATTGACTCCTAAATATTTCTAATAAATAAAATTTCCAAAACCTCACCATAAAAGGCGGGAAAGTTTGAAAATATGTTAGATCTAACTGAAAAGACTTATGTCCTTATCGATCTGAGTATGATAGTTCTGTTACCTCTACAACCAAGTGAAATCGAGCCGCGCATGGCTATCACGTCGGCTTTTAATTCCGTCATGACGCCCTCATCGTCAGCACGAAACAGGGAAAACCCTTCGTACAGCTACCTAGTGCCGCCGCGATAACACAGTGCTCTTTATTTTTTTCCTGCTATTCATTTCCCCAATGTACAATTTTATTTTTAATTTAAATTTAAACTTCCCAGTCAAAATTTTATTTTCAATTACGTGAATAAAATCTAAGTACATTTTTCAAATGGCAATGACGTCAAGTGGTTACGAAAATTAATTGCGTAGCTACAAGTAACAAGTATAAGTGTAAATCAGTGGATGACTGCAGCTAGTTTCCATCAAAAACAATTAAGAGAAACTCTGACCTACATTATTATTATATTGGGTTTTAGTGCCACGCCCAGAAGTTATTTGGATTTTCTCACCCGTATGTAATAAAAATTTTATTACAAAAAAAATTCATTATTGAATTGGTAGTTTGAACGTCAAATTCATGAGTGACGAATCGCTTACAGGTGGTATTACCACAACGAAAATAGCCATATCCACACATACACACACCGTTTACACACGATCGTCTGCACCAACCTCAGTATTGCATGCAGTCATGCGCGAACGAATAGAGATTCATGCAAATTATACTCCCTTTTATTTTGTATATACTTTTGTTGAGTTTTTCCTTATTTCAAAAATAACTCTACAAAAGCAAGTGATTACACATAAATACTATTATGAGAAAAATTAGCACAAAAAAACTCGTTATAAATTTCTATTAAATGCCATTTATTTCTTTTAAAATTATTCAATTTTCTTTTTAATTGTTCGCACTGTTGATCAAAGCAGTTTACGTTTGATTATTATCATGAAGATTGAATAGAAAAAAAAGGAAAAGAAATGAGATGTTCATTATGTGATGAGAATGATTAAATATACCGATTTGATCTATATTTATTTAATAATAGTAATATAAAAATGTTTTAATTATAAAAATGGTTGTGATAGTTAATTATATTTTCCACCAAATTATTCATCAAGTACTACTCAAATAATATGAATACATCAAATGTCAATTATTTTAGAAGAATGTCTAGCTAAATCTTCAAAGAATCTGCTTATCAATTATGTACCCTCAGGTTCTTGCCTTCACTGTTACTCTACAAACATTTTTTATTGATTTTCATGAATTTCCATTTTTTGCTGTATTTATTTATAAAAAAAGTCGATATCTAGTTTAATAATAATATTATCATAAACATCATCAAAATTGGTTATTCATAAACTTCTTAGCTGGTCTATTATTCATACTATCTGTAGAAATCTGAGAAACTTGTCAATATCAAGTTTTATCAACATCTTTTTGTGCTATAAATAACTGCTTATCATTGAATTTTTGAAAATCTTCTACTGGGTCAAGGTCAAGTGAATAAGTTCAATAATATATAGAAAAAAAATGTAGCCAAGAATACAAATCGAGTTACTTGATAGTAGATATTAAATTTAAAACAAAAGATGTTTTTTAATGGAGAAAAAAAATTTAATAAAAATATTTCAAAGTAAATATTTTCATGTTATTCTTGAACTTTATTCAATAGAAAGAGGAACAAAAAGTCTGATGATTAATAAGATGAAGTAATTATGTTCCATTTGTTGATTAAGTTTATGTCTATACTTGATGTAATGTCACGCTAGATGAATTATTACTATCTAATTTATCTTGTTTTAAGATAAGTAATTACATTTAACAACAAAAACGGCCATTAATAGCAGTATAATCACATTAATGACTTACTTGAAGTAAACTAACTAAAAATAGACGTTTAGAAAAAGCAAGTTAATTTGTCGTAGATTAAATTTTCGTTTTATCAGCATATAGTGCTATTAGCACTACACCTATGTGTTCAGAATTGTATTGGTCCTATTTTCCCACATGTAATGAAATGTTATCAAATGGATTCGCATGCAGGCAGACAACCCCTTACCTCACGTTGTGTCACATAACATCGTTTAACGTAACGTTAATGAAGTTTCGTTCATTTATGTGAGTAGGTAAATGACCTATGCTCGTAACGCTCGATTTAGCAACTAATTTAGAGAGTCTCTTTGACCCGAAATATTGGAGCATTATATAGTATACTCACTAAATAGTATTTGATACTAAATGAGAGAAAACAACCTGAACTGATATACAGCTAATTATAACTCAATAAATTATTATCATTTTTCTATCTCTACTGTATTGGTTTTCGTTTAGCTTTTCACAGCTTTTTTAGATATTACGTCAATTATCTCTTTTAGCAAGTTTTTTTCCTTTTCATTCACTTGCAATAGATAAACTTTACTCAAAGTTATATCAATCACTAATTATGAGTATTGCCTACATATAGAAATGATATCACAAATTATTCAAAAATATTATAAATATTCTAATACCTTCTTTTTTCTATCTATTTTTCAATCATTTCTACCATTGATTACAGATTCTCTATTTATTAAACATAATATTCCATGTGAAGTATTTTATGATGTATTTTTAAAAAATGTATTCATCATTGAAATTCGCTTTTAAATTTGACATTTTAATTAAAGTATGATCTTGTATTTAAAAAAATACATTTATATGAATGTTAATATTCTGATTAACTAAATACAAGTAATATAAGAGAAAATAATTGCTATGGCTGATGTAGCTGTGGGAACAACCTGTTGCATATAGAAATGAAATGGATATTGTTTTACAGCTGTTAAAAGATTTTTTTGTTTTACTTCGAGATAGTAATATTTTTCCTCTCTTATTATTACAGAGAAGTACGCACAGTGATACTCAACAAAGGATCATCGGGATTAGGATTCAATATTGTTGGAGGAGAAGATGGGGAAGGAATCTTCATTTCCTTTATTTTAGCTGGAGGGCCTGCTGATCTAAGTGGAGAACTTCGTCGAGGGGATCAGATTCTTAGTGTCAATGGGATTAATCTTAGAACTGCCACCCATGAGGAGGCTGCGGCCGCACTCAAGGTAATAATTATCTAACTATTTATCCTTTATTCAATCATTTATTGATAATAATTAAAATATATCATAAAATATCCATTATTTTATCATTTAAATTATTTTTCTAGGGTACTGGACAAACTGTCACCATTGTAGTACAATATAAACCTGAAGATTACAACAGGTTTGAAGCTAAGATCCATGATCTTAAACAACAAATGTCTCAACAGAATTTAACAACAGGTACACTAATGAGGACTTCACAAAAGAAATCTCTGTATGTCAGGTACGATGTCATGAATTAATTTCATTTTATGGTACAAGAATGTAAAACTAATTTCAGGTTTATAGGGGTGCATACATCTGGGTGCTGCTGAAGCATCAAAAAATATTCTTTACAAATTAAAGACCTACACCCTAGACCTATTTTTAGTGAAAAACTGATGACCTAAGTGATATTTTTCAGACGTAGAATGACTTGAAATCTAAAAAAGACAAACTCTATAACTAGGTCAATATTCATATTGATCAATAAAACTGATGGTTATCATATATTATGACCTAAAAATAACAACAATTAATTACAAGTTTTTCATGTAATATTCTGTTTCTTCAATTAATAATTGATGATGTTGAATTACAGTAAACTTGAATGAGTCGTAATAGTAATTATGACTACTCATTCGATCATTAATTTCTATTTAGTAACTTCTCCCATTTTATTTTTAATTTCTAATATCAATCATATTTTTCTTAAATTATGCTAAAGTCAATTTATATAATTATTATTCTCCCAAAAAGTTAATGAAAAAAACTGTCAGCTCTTTTCCTAGCCAACCCTCTTTTGACTATCCTGCTTTAAAAGCACTTCTTTATTCAAATCAATTATTCTTTACTCCCTAGATGTATGCATCCCCTCAGAAATCAAAGGCATAATCACAAGCTTGAAATGGAAACCACAAAAGAAAACTCATGCGAAATTTTTTTTGAACAGAGCTTTGTTCGAGTACGACCCCAATAAAGATGACGGTTTGCCTAGTCGTGGTCTTGCTTTTCGTTATGGAGACATACTTCACGTAACGAATGCCAGCGATGATGAATGGTGGCAAGCAAGAAGAGTCACCCCTCAAGGTGAAGAAGAGGGGTTAGGAATAATTCCTTCACGTAGACGTTGGGAACGGAAACAACGTGCTCGTGATCGTTCAGTTAAATTCCAAGGCCACATGCCGGTCATATTAGATAAGGTAATTAATTATATTCAAAATTACTGTGATATTTTGTTCGATAACTGCTGCTTTGCTAGACTATAAGGAGTGTCATCTTTTATCCTTACATTAAATAACTAATTAATTGTGATGAATAATTAAACCCTAGCTGTTTCTCGGTCAATGACTAATCATTTGATGAAATATTAATTGCCATGCTTAAAATAACTCAATATTTTATGCTATACTTAGTTCTTATTTACAATCAAGACTTCCTAGTGATTTACCTTCAGGGCTTGGTAATAATTCATAGCAAGAAACTATCATAATCATTCGTTAATAATATTAATAATAAAAATGATCTGTAAATAATTTTTATTATCAGTATTTAGTTTTAATTTTTTAAATATTTAAAATTGTTATTAATACTGCTATTTTTAATACATTTCTTTTCTTATTCTTTCGTTAAAGCTATCGAATAATTTAAATGCAATATTGGATAATGAGGTAGATTTATTAAAAAAAATGTTCAAATACTTTTTGAATGAATTTTTTTATAAAATTTTTCATAATATATTCTATTCTTTCTATTCTATTATTCTTTCATATTTTGATCAGTATTGAAAAATGATTCATTTATTTTTCCAGCAATCAACACTCGATAGAAAGAAGAAAAACTTTTCATTTAGTAGAAAATTTCCATTTATGAAGAGTAAAGATGATAAATCTGAAGATGGTTCAGATCAAGAACGTAAGTATTTTATATTCTACTTAATTATTGATGGATAAAAATTAAAATTAAAGTAAAATAAATATGAGCCTTGCACGTACGGTTCCTGCACGTTCGGTTTAATCCATATGTGTATTTGTTTCACGATGTAATTACACCACTTAATGGTTTTTAATATAAATCTAGATATTTTCAATATTGCATATTAAAAAGAATATTTTAAAAGTATAATTTTTCTACAAAACAAAAAAAAATTCCCCTATAAATTTTTAAAATATTGTAACATGTTATATGTAATATCTTGTACTTCATATTATGATAGAAATTAAATATTTATTTTTATTTATATTAAATAATAACTTGATATTGTATTGAACAAATGGCAAGAACCGCTGTGACAATATATGCCAACGTATATGACCTCCCGAATGAGCTTATTTGTGTTTTACTTGTGATACGTGACATGTCTTTTGTTTTGCCTGCTTGTGTAGGGTCGCCCACAACACCTGAGAATGAAAACGATCCTACTCGTAAGTATTTTATGTACACCATTTCATCCATATGCTCTCTTTCCCATCAGCTTAATCATTTTGCATCATTCAAACGCCTTTGTATCCTCATCAACTTACTTTCTATTTTTTACTCGACTACTTTCTAATATTTTTCAATGTTGTGATATTAAATTAACAATGTTTTCAATAATTAACCGAATTAAAAACGAATAAAATAATCAATTTGATTGTTATTTAAAAATATTTTTTAAATTATGTAATTTTTTGAATAATTAATACGTTTGAGTTTGAATTAACTGTTTTTCTCTAAATTTAAATTGATTTATAATAATGGTAGTATTATTCAGAGAAATTAATTAATGGCTATCATTCAATTTTTATTTCTTTTCGATAAATCATATTTATTCTGTGTAGACAGATAAATTCAATAATATAAATAATTGATTATATCTTGAGATGACAATAGATATTATACTGAATTGCCAATGTACTGTGTTCTAGCATTCATGCTGTGCTATACCCAGGACGACACTAATACCGAAGGTAATCACATCTCTCATCAATTGCATTCTGCTACAATATTTTTAAACAGATTAAAGTCCTAAATCTTTTTTCAACTCACTCTCAGATAGAAAAAAATTCTCTAACATGAATTAAGAGTTTACTCTAAAATTAATAATCTATCGAAAGAAAGCATTCATTTTTTAACAAAAAAATTTTTTCAATCCATCACAGTAATTTTTCTTTAGGAAATTGATTTTTCTTAAAGATGACTGTTTATTTTTAAAAAAAAAATTTAATTGGAAGTAATATAAAATTCCTTTGATTTTCTTATTTCGTAAAACAATCTACCGAGCAATATCTCACATAGCTAAAATGCTTCTGTAATTGTCTAATTTAAAGTGAAATTATTTTTTTATCTATATACTGTGTTATGTTTTTTTTTGTTTATCAATTGATATTTTTATTTTTATACGTTAATTTAATCGCACTAGCTCTATTTTCTCATCTAATTTAATTAAGATTTATCATCCGCCGCAGGGAGTAGAGAAATTTTATATCGCGTTGAACTGCCCTATATGGAAGAACTGACCTTAGTTTATCTGGAAAAGGAGGGTGATGAAAATGTTGATGAACTTAGTAAGTTTAATGTGTGACAAATCAAGTGTGACAAATCGATTTCAACAAATAAAAACTAATACCAAATGAAAATATAATGCTTATAATATCATCATAATACCGAAATTTATCAAACTGAATTTAAAAAAAAAAAACATGTTCATTAGATAGTTATATCATTGAACAAATTGAGACACACCGCCCATATGAGACAAATGCGGCGTGCATGCCACGAGTGATTTTTTTTTAGAAAATATTAAAAGTAGTTTAAAAACCAAGTGAAATTAAACTGCGTTAATATAGAGCATAGTTAACTTTTACATTGCAAAACCTCCTTATTACAATCTGTAGAAATTAAAGTTAAATTAATAAAATAATTTATTAATCTTATAGTCCTCCAACAAAAAGAAACAATCATCAGCTAAAAGTGTATAAAAAATGATCATGTGTGCTAACAATTTTTTTGTAATTTTTATCAAAAAACATTTAAATAAGAGTGTTCGTTTATTTTTTTAGGTAGCGAAGAAACTGTCCTGTCTTATGAACCCGTTCAACAATTAACTATTCAGTATACACGCCCAGTAATTATTTTGGGACCGCTTAAAGACCGTATTAATGATGATCTGATTTCTGAATTCCCTGATAAATTCGGAAGCTGCGTACCACGTAAGTTTTTTCAACTTCTATTACTGAAATTGTTATCAAGAATGCTATGTACTTGGATCAAAAATCTTTTCTATGTTTTTATAGTTATTAATTATTTTGAACGATATTCTATCGATAGATTGCTATCGATAAATCGATTAATTATTTAAATTCATTACTAAAGATACGACAAGGAGTAAACGAGAATACGAAGTCGACGGACGAGATTACCACTTTGTGGCATCGAGAGAACAAATGGAACGAGACATTCAAAATCATTTATTCATTGAAGCTGGCCAATACAATGACAATCTTTATGGTACTTCTGTAGCTTCTGTTCGGGAAGTCGCTGAAAAGGTAAACTATCGATCGCATAATATATTTTCCTACTTCATTTACATTTTTTTGACATATTCTTACATATCATTGCATATTACTGCACAATATTACATATACTGCTGCATACCATAACATCTTCATTCATATAGTCTTCATATTAGGTTCATTTTATTCATTTATTAATGTTTTTGTTCATCACAGGGTAAACATTGCATACTTGATGTTAGTGGTAATGCCATTAAGAGGTTACAAGTCGCTCAACTTTATCCAATTGCCATTTTTATCAAACCGAAATCAGTAGAATCTGTAATGTAAGTATTATTCTATTCATTTATAACAAATAAAAATAACTTCATTATCAAAAATAATTATTATTCTATTTGAATAAATATTTTTACAGGGAAATGAACAAACGAACGACTGAAGAACAAGCTAAGAAAACGTACGAACGAGCATTAAAAATGGAACAAGAATTCGGCGAATATTTCACTGGTAAATCTATTTTCTAACTAAATTTATGATGGTTTAAAAAAAACAAATAAGTATGTGTAATTTTCATCTTTTTTATAGCTATTGTGCAAGGAGACACCCCCGAAGATATTTATGTTAAAGTTAAAGAAGTTATTGCCGAACAATCAGGTCCAAACATTTGGGTACCATCACGGGATCAACAACTGTGACGTCCTGCCCCCCACGCTCATCAGAATTCAAATGCTTGGACACTTCCTCCAAGGCGTACTGAATAATTACGCAGCTCATTGAAATAAGACATCTTTTTCCATGTTCAAGTAGTATAAGTCAATAGAGATGCGTCTATCAGTACTACGGTTAAATAGCGCGATTGAAGAAAATTCAAGAAATAAAAAAATTAAGTTATGATTATTGAATGGTTTCTCTTTGCGTAAAATTTTATAATCATAAATAAATTCATATATGACATTTTTAATTAATTTACATTGA
Source organism: Chelonus insularis (assembly GCF_013357705.1). Classification (NCBI taxonomy): domain Eukaryota; kingdom Metazoa; phylum Arthropoda; class Insecta; order Hymenoptera; family Braconidae; genus Chelonus; species Chelonus insularis. The sequence goes on along the minus strand of NW_023276500.1, from coordinate 130,707 downwards.
AATTTGTAATGAAAGTGAGTTTTATTTCTACAATGCATGAAGTATGAACAATCCGAATAAGGAATAATAAATTTTCATCATCAATATAGATTCCATAATTGTAAATTACGATCGATGTAATTCGTAATTAGTTTGGTATTTTAATTTTTAATTAACTAAAAAAAATCAATCATGTCTCGAATAAATTTTATACATAATTATTAAATTGAATATATATATATAATAAATAATTTTTAAATGACGACAGATAAAATTTATGTTTGATTAAATGAAGCAAGTTTTATATTTGTTATGATCTTTTATGATTGAGTGAAGTGTTACGTTTAATCTTCATCAATGTACTTAACTGCTTATTGTTAAAGATATAGAGATAAAAAGTATGTTTTGCATTATGAAACGTATATTATCCAAAAAAAAAACATTGCGAAATGTATGAAAAAGTAGAAAAAGAAAAATGCCTGAGACAAAATAAAAAGTTATATCTATATACAAAACGGATTGAAAAATAGAAAAATGTGATGATGAGATAATTAATCGTACAATAAATAAAAAAATGAAAATAAATATATAGTATTGCAATTAAAACGCGCAATTTTATGATCCATCTGACTTTACAGGACAAATCGTTAGTATTAGAATAGTGATATATAATGTTTTGTACAGCTAGATAACTAAGCCAGTAATGGGTTACGTGCAACATTATATAGAACATAAAATAATATTGTAATTTAAATACCACTACTAATTTATTATATAAATAGTAGTATGAATTATTGTAAATACCTACGCCTGTATCGGAGTGAAAAGAAAATGGAGAAAGTATAAGGTCTGAATGTTAATCATAGTAGGCAGTATTTCTAAAATTTAACATTAATGCTATCTGCAAAATAAATTACCTTAATTGTTAAGTCTTAATTTGATTAAAATTGTTGAGAACGTTACAAACGTCAAGCGAATTCGAAATTATTCGATCATTTCAAGGAGATTTTCCTTAATGGATTTCCCTTGATTTGATTATTAGTTGCCTTTGCAAGATTGGATTATTGATTAAACTTAGTAAAAAATGAAAGGATAAAAAAGAGAATTCGATAAATCAATTAATTAAGTACACGATTGACAATGTGTTTTGCAAAAACAAAAACTGTACTTATGTTAAACGGATGTTTCTGTATTCAACAATTAACAAAGAAAAGAAACAGAACTAAAAACTGATGATAAAATAGGTTTTTAGAAAGTTTAAAAACAAAAATAATAACAGGCATGATATTATGGCAATTGTTTGTCAATTTAATTGTAAAATAATGAGATAAAATATAACTATAACTAAACAGTTATTTAGTTTAATTAAATAATCTGCGCAGTTATATGATATAATTTTCAATCATCTTAAATTAATTTGTTAATGCAACAAAAAACATTATTTCCTTCAATTTAAATTTCTATTTCCATTAAATAATCTTAACTTCATTAATAAACTTTTGTAAATGAATAACTTATATTTGTCATAAACATACTAATTTTATTGACTAAGTATTAATTAACAGATAACTGCAGCAGATTTTATGAGAATAAATATAACAATAAACTCAATAAAAATCGAGCACCACCGTGTTGACCTACAGGTTGTGCCTGGTAATGTAGGACGTCGTGATTAAATAATTAAGGCATCTATTTCAATGTAAAAGAACATATAAAGAGAAAATAATTACGGACACTTATTATACATCTCTATAGTCTATTTAATAATATTACTTATTGAATTATCAATCTCATGTTCACCTTGTTTCATCGTTTTTAAATAGTTAATAAACGTTTTACCAATTTTAAATACAATATTTACTATTTTTTTCATCCATTATTATTTAACCTTTAAAATAAAAATAAGTATGCCGTAGATTGAATCATTCAAGTAACTTAAATTAAATTTTACATAAATGTTTCTTTTTACAATAACAAAATTAATGTCAGGGTAAAAAATTATTAATCTTTCTTCCGACAATATAATAATTTATTACAAAATAATCAGAACAAAAAAAAGTGAGTTAAAATTGAAAATATTCAAGATAAGAAGTCCTAAATTTCGAAAATAAAATTAATCTTCCGATTAAAAACAATTTGATTTAAATACCAAAATAATTGGGGGAGACTACGGTTTCCGTGGCGCCGCGATTTTTTTTTGCCTCGCAAAATTGTTGTAACTTGGTACAATGTACTTGCAGGGTGATTTTTTTTCATTAAACGGTGCGGCCGAAGGCCGCCACCGGAGAGAACCCTCTAATTCTGTAGTCCAAAATTATGCCTATGTATAAGCCCATATAAACCCAAAATTTAAAGTATCAATATCTCGAAAACTAAGTGAGATATGAAAAAATTTTATTCTTCATTTTCGTCTTATTTTGGACTGTTCTATCGAAATTCATTATCATTTCGTGGCGCCACGGAAACCGTAGTCGTGCCAATAATTGTACCAATACTACTTCATGTTAAAAGGAATTACTCCGAATATCACATCGTTCTGTATCAAACAATTTCCAAGAATTATTTAAGGTCACGTTAGGTTAGAAAATGTTTTGATTTAATAACAAAGAATCATCGCATTTAATACCTTCCAATTCAAAACATTGCCGTATTTGATTCAATACAATGGAATTTTGCTAATCCGTAAAACCAAAACATTATGACGTCACGCTTACCAGTTATCGCGTCCTATTCGATGTACATATATTTTCCTACTAAAATTTAGAATAAAATTTGTACTCACCAATGACGACATTAACCCTTATGATCTGCTACAATGATTCTAATATGAGACAAAATTCTATAATGACGTCACGTGATAACACTCACAATAACTTTACACATTTAATCGTTATTACTGCACGTATTAACATTCTACAAAGGGCACCGCCATTTTTTCATTTAAATAAATCGCGTACAATTCAATAAATTTTACACAAATCTATTTATCGATTATAAAGGAATCATAAGAATGATTAAATTGCACAAAAAAGAATGCTACAACGAATAGTTTTAATTCATTGTAAAAAACGGAGTAGTTTCAAATTCATATTTACCTCACTACCCACCTGTTGAATAAATTCACAAAAACCTTTATATTCGTTAACAAATGCACTAAAATGAGACAAATAATAAATCAAATAATTTAAGAATGTAAATACACACGAAAAATGACTTGTAGAAACTTATTTTCAATACAAAATCTATATTGTTAAGAACATCATAAGACGCGTCTAAATACTGCGAATTCTCGAATGAAACTGAAAGTAGTCAACAAACAAATGCAAGCGAACGTGTTTCCCCCACTCTTTCCCGCCTCTTCTCGGAATTGCGTAATAAATTGCGCAGTAGCAAATAATTCGCAAAAATGTCTAAAAATAATTAAAAATTCATTTCTTAATATGAAATGTAATAATATTTTTGTTCTATTGAACCACAAAAATTACATTCAAAATGGACTCTCGTAAAAATATAAAAAATAATAACTGAACATCAACGCCAAAGCATCATGTCGATAGATTGCCTTCAACTGGAAAGCATAATATTCATAAATTATTTTACTAATTTATTTATAACATTATAGAGAAAAATGATAAATAGACTAATCATTAGTAAATGATAAATTATTTCATTATTACGAGTAAATTAAAGAAAATAATAAAAATGGAGTAATTTTTTTGGAGTTTATAAAACTAGTGTATAGATGTCGTTAAAATATTTTTTGAATACTAGTGGTTATTTATTTTGAAATAAATAAACAAAATGTTGTTTAATTAATTTCATTTTATTTATTTTGTATTTTTATAATTATAAATTTTTTAAATTTTAAATTAAAAGAATAAAAAACTTTGAAAAGTCTAAATTATCCTGCTACGAGAGTCAATCAAATCATAGAACGAATTGTTAATTTATTTAATATTTTTTATTATAAAAAACGTCAATATGACGATGCATTAGACATTCATTCAAAATGAAAAAGAGATTGACACTCTATAAATCGTTAAAACAATGCAAAGGATAATGAAAACAGAGTATATATATATATATATATAGTTTTATTTTTTTTTATACGTTTTTTTCTTTTTTTACAAATCACAGAGAATCTCTAATTTGTAATTTTCTCTCGTCGATACATTATTTGAACAAAATTTTTGAAATAAAATATATATAGAATATATATACATATATTTCCATTTCCATCTACATTTTCAATTATTTATTTTTTATTTAATGAAGCAATAGCATTAACACACAATTTATTTATTATCTGAATCTATAAATATCAGCAGAAATATCATTAATATCTAAGAAAAATTTACATCAATTGTATCTATGGATAATTATAGTACATTAAAAAAGCGAATAATGATCGCGTGATAGTTTTTTAATTTAAATTATGTATATACACGAGCAATTCATCCTATCCACGCGAATTTTGTTCAGCAAATCACATTTATCTACGTAACATTAATACAATCCTACGTACACGAGAGCAAGTAACTGATACATAAACAGGAATTCATAACACTTATCTCATTGTTTGACATTAGATACATACATTACATACAATTTGTCATAAGAATTACTAAAATTATTTCAATGGAACGTTTTTTAATTTTTTCCTTCTTTAATCTGTATATTATGTTTCTTCCTTTGTGTAACTTCACAAAATAGTTGGTATTTACAACTGCCAATACAATCAGTAAATTATATAAACCTCGTGTGCACTATATAATAGTCTTCTAACCATGGAAGATAATCGTATTTGCTATACAGTGATACATGATACATACATACATAATTAAACATTTGTCACGTTTATTATATGTTTCATAAAGTTAGTCCTATTAATTAATCATATCAATTAATTTATGTATAGCTATCGAGTTTACATATAGATTTCCCTGAGACTGATTATAACAATTTAAATTTCCTCTTTCTTCTAGATGAAATGATGATTATTATTTTAATCGTATTTTTTGCTACAGCGAAGCAATAATGATAATTACAATAGTTTTTATTTTCGTTATAATTACAAGCTTGCGAAATAATTACATTTCAACTAGAGCTTTTTTGCAGTCATTAAATGAAATTTTTAATTGACATTGAAGTAAAGTCTATAAGTACATGAGAAAAATTGATAAAAAATTTTTTTTCGATAAAATTATTAATAAATTTATTGTATAATACAAGGGTCTTACTGTCATTAAACATAAGTCGTAACAACACGCGACCAATAATAAAATTCCTGCGCAAACACTTTCAATAAAAGCTGTTAACTTTATTGCACAATAAATATTTTACGGATCAATAAAAACATTATGAATTAATCAATAATTGAATTAATTGGTTTAAAATCAACAGTTTTTTTCAATAAAAAGTATTAAATGTAAAATATTTAAACTGTCGAATTGCACTTCCCAATTTATAAATGCCGCGTTGCACCGAAATTAACATATAAAACACTTGATTAGTCGTTATTAAAATATCTAATAATAATTGCATTATTTACTCAATTATTTAAGAAATACAATTTCAACCTATTATAAATAATAATTGTTGGGTAACATTGGTTATAGTAGTGGTTTTATTTACCCCTTATCTTTCTGATCCTTCACGAAATAACAACCCACGGTCGCTGTTATGATAAAAAGATTTATCATTGTCCTTTTATGATTACAATTAACATTTTATTTTATTTATAGTTATCTGTATTTATATATCCATATTTATATTGCCACAATTACCCAATAAATTTGTCAATCTTTCTTCATTTATCAATAAAATTTATTTATTTATCACCAAAGGAGTTTCTAGCAAATCTTTTTATAATAACATTTACGTGAGTTCTATTGTCATAGCGGCAGTTTTTCTCTAATGAAAGCGTTAGATTAAAATTCTTAATTAATCAGCCGCCGAGGCATATAATGTTAGATCATTATTATAATATTAAAAATTACAATTTTTCCAATAAATATTCTCGAACAATTTCAAGTCGCTGTTGTTGATACTTAACTATTTATTAATTACCAACTATTCATTCATTATTTGACACTCGGAGTAATTACATTGCACCTTCTTATTGTTTCCTAATTTCTTTTGCACCATTTACTCTAAATCATTACAGAAAATTATATAAATAAAATAAAATAAATATCAATTTACATAATAAAAACATAACTAAAAGACATTTGAATGTCGCATTATTGAAAGTTCTTAATTAATCACTATCGCAGTTTATTACTATAATTAATTGAATTATTTTAAAAGTAATCCTATGAGCTATTTTTTTTTCAACTTGTCACGCTTCAATGTTTCTTTAAATAGAGCTTTATTCACGGATTTAACTTTAGATTTTCCCGAAATCGATGTCGAAGGCGTACTTTGAAGAGATGAACTCTCCAATGACGCCTCCTGTCACCTCAAATTGATCACAACCTTTTCGACGTTTAACAGTGACCTAACTTTATCGTTGTATTGAATAAAACTTATTTTGGAGCTCCGTACATTTATTTTTTGACCAGCATTTGCTACATGACAGCATTTTACAAATTCGAAAAATTCTTCGAGTGTAAATTCCTTATAGATACTATGATGTACAATTCCGGGGGGCCCCATTGGTGCTTTTGGATTCAATTGTTTCAATAAAGCATCACGACTCTTTATTTTTAAAGCAGCCATCAAATCTTGGGTAAGCACCCACTTTTCGTCGGAGAAGCAAATATGATAGAGAACAGGAAGATTAGTTTCGCTTACTTCTATCTCTATTTCATCAAGTTCTGATTCTGGGCTGTCAGGTGAAGGAGCATCATCCAAAGGATTAAATCCATTCTCCTTGGGATCTATTAAATAAGAAACGAAAAGAAGATTATTAATACTATGAAAACATTTATACTCTTCATTAATTGATACAAATCTTATATGAGATATTTTTTACATTATAATTGATAAAACTGTTGAAGTTGGTGTATAAAAAATGATAATTATTTCATTATCTTTATAAAACTATTACTTAATCACGGGTAATTGTAATTCACAAGATAGAGAAAAATCATTAATCATCTTAATTAAAAAATTCAAAGACTTCAATACAATGTAACACACCTTTTCAACACCAACAATCTCAGGGAAATACATAAAATTCTGTTGAACTTTTTTTATAATTACTTGCTAATTGCAACAATAAATATAATAGTCACTTAAAATTACTGTCATGAAATGTGTGCGATCTTTTATTCAATTATTTTTTTAACATAAATGAATACTACATCTTTGGTCTGTTTAATAATGCTTCAAAATATGCGGAAACGTGCTTAAGAAAAGGAATATCACATAAATTACTTGGAATGTATGTAGGTTAAAAGTAATAAATGACTTTCAGACTCTAATTTACATTAAAATGCTTCTACCCAAAAAAGGAAAATATTTTTGTTCTCAGAAAAAATAGGGAGCAGGGGAATTAAGTGAGTGATTAACTTACCAAATATGGAAGAAGGGCCGCCGAAACTCCAAGGAACACTTGAACGGCCTTGAATGTCATCCAAATGCTGCTTGAGAAGTAGATGAGCATCTGTATCCACGGCCAACAATAATGGTGTTTGACCGGCATAAGTTGCTAATAATGGATCAGCACCATATGAAAGTAGAAGTCTTACAAGTTCAGTAGCACCATTTTCTGCGGCTTCATGAAGAGGTCTGCAAAATATAATATTGATTATTTGGTCATTTTCAAACTTTTATCTTCACGTCTTAAATCACTTTTATTGATTTTAAGTAAATGAAATGAAAATTTAATTAATAAAGTTAAAAATAGAAAAGTTAAATTTTGTACTCAGTTAGAATCTAAAATATTCTAAAATTACCTTATTCCACCATTTGCGCTTTCACTAACATTAGCTCCATATGCAAGTAAAAGTTTAGCAATTTCTAAGTGTCCTTTAGCGCAAGCTTCATGAAGTGGAGTATATCCGGCATTATCTTTGGGACTTGGAGGACTGTTTAACTTTTCTAAACAGTATGCAGTAACATCCTGTCATAAAATGAGAGAAAAAAAAATAAATTCATGATATTTTAATTAACTTAAATAATTGAAAATAGAAATTATCTTAGCGAAGATAATGAGTAAAATGCTTACAGCATAACCAAGTCTTGCAGCACGGTGTAGAATAGTTTCTCCAACTCCTTTCTTAATAACCCAAGTTCTGATTTCTGACTGGATATCTGCAACGCACTCAGCATTCGGTCGTGTGATCGTCTGTTGGAGTTAGAAAATTATTTAATTAAATTTTGAGAATAACAACAAATTCTGGAATGTAAATAAAAACATAAAAAAGCAAATTACCTTTTTCCGTTCTTTTAATGTTGTTTCATCCTTTTTTAACGGTTTTTTCTTCTTACGAATGTAATCAAATCCGGAGCGAAATTTCCGACGTCCAGTGCGCAATTTAAGTTTCTTTTTACTCGATATCTCCGTTCCATCGTTATTATTATCGACATTAGGTTCATTCACTTCCGTTTCATCTTCATCTTGTTCGTCATCCTCCTCATCTTGCGCAACTTCTTCTTCCTCAACTTCCGGTTCTTTCTTTAAATTCTGTAATTTCTTCTCCGTCAGTGATTTCAATAAATATTTCCGTCTTTGAGCAGTTAAAAAATGTCGTTTAGAATTAAGAATAGCCTTATTACTTCTCAAAATACCGACATTTCTTAATCGATTAACAACCTTCTGTTTTAATGTCTTAGTTCTACCTAATATAATGTCTTTAGTTTCCGTTTGAGAATCATCATCTTGCGAGGTATCACCAGCATGATTTTGCATAGGAGGAGCTGATGCTGGACGATCTTCACCGAATACTTCTCTTATAGTAGCTTCTTTCTTCATCACCCTTGTCTCTGTTCTTGTTCTACTTTTGAGAACGTACGTTGAAAATTCATTAGGCAGTGCGTAATTATTTTTAAATGTATCTCTAAAATTATTAACAGTCTCTTTACGGAAATAGCCTAGCAGATAAGAATCTGGTGCATTAATTAGCTTGGATGATTTATTATTTTTCATCGGTATTCTTCCCTTAGCCTTAGATGGACTATCATTTTTTAAAAGTGGAGTAAAACTCGGAGTTGGCAACAGTTCCGGTTCATTACTACCCTTCGGCAATACTTTATTGCCACTTTTTTCAAACTTATCTTTCACTTTTTTCTTACCATCTTTTTTGCTGTTACCTCCGACTTTTCGAGCTAGCAGATCAACAATAGAGTTCGACTCAGATCTTGTTTGTCTTGAACTTGTCGTTTTGGGAGGACATGATATGGTAGTAGATGAAGTGGCTTCTTCATCATCGATTTTACTACCTAATCCACTTCCAACAATACTGAAACTGTAATTAGAGTCGAGATCACTATCAGCAGTACGTTTTCGCAGACAAACATCTGAACTATCCATCGACACAGAAAGTGCCGGGGAGTCGGGATCTAAATCTGGTAGAGACGTTGATAATCGGTGGAATCTAGATGGCTTTGAGACGCTTATTAAACGTGGAGGCATTCTTAATGATTTTTTATATACATATACTTCTTCTTCCCAACCCGGTCTAAAATCACTTCCATCACCAAACAATGGCTTAGGTTTCGGTTTTTGAGATGAATTATTTTTTGCCGGAGTTTTTGGAGTCTTTTCCTCTTTTGTCTTGACTCCTGTGTCTCTTGAACGTAATTTCATACCTTCATTCTCTCCAGCTCCTCCAATACCAGATCGTTTTCGAGCCCGTAATCTATGAGCTACTGAAGATCCTTTAGGAATTTCTACACTACCATCACTATCATCCCCACTAGAAGATTCACTTGCACTTGATGATTCTAATTTAATTCTACTTCCTCTTCGAATCTGTCGTTTTTTAACTATTATTTCTTCATCTATATCACTATCATCTTTCTTTCCTTTCTTTTTATTTACACGTTTTACAGGATTAAATTCTTCAGATTCATCATCAGAATTATTGCCATTTCTTTCATCATCTTCTACCTCTTCATCCTCTTTTTCGTCTTCTTCCTCTTCCTCTTCCACCTCCGCTTCCTTCTCATGTTTCTCTTCCTCTATTTCTTCCTCTTCTTCTACCTCTTGTTTTGGTTTCACATCTGTGTTTGATTTTGTTGCATCACCCAAATCATTTTTACTAGTCTTTGTCTCATCAACAGGTTCCTTAACATTTTTATTAACTATCTCATCATCATTTATTCCTTTTTTAATTTCTTCAGTTTTAATTATTATATCTGAAAGCCGAGAATTACTGTCTTTACTTTCATCGTCAACATCATCAGACTTTAAATTATCACCCATTTTTCTTTTACGCCCACGTTTCTTTACAGCATCACCACTTCTCAATTGTTCCATAAATTTATCACAGGTTGCTGACCACAAAGGATCCACTTCAGTAATATTGTCATTCTCCTTAAGCTCTATTTTAACGAGATCATTGCACGATGTCATTCCTATACACATAGCATCATCAAGAGGTACAGGCGGTTGAACTTTCGACAATTGTTTCCGGTCTCTTCGCATCTCTTCGAGTGTTTGCCGTTCAAGGACCGGCATTTCTCCTTCGGAGTCACTATCACGAAAATCGAACACTGAGGTTTCTGAGGAACTACGGAAGCCACTTGTTCTTGCAGCTATTACAGATGCTACTACAGGGATTGGAGCTGCTGCTGGCGTTGTTGCGGCGACAGGCATATTTTCTTCTTCACACCGCGAAAATAATCTACGTCGAGGAGGTAAACATGCGGCTTTCTCGCAAGTTAATTTTGGCGGACTGCCTGCTGATGAAGCTATCGACTGTGGAGTAGACGTTGAAGCCACGCGTTCAAAGTCTGCAATAGAAATTTTTACAATAATTAATTAAGTACTTTATAATTTAATTTACTTCTACAAAATTGGTTAATTAATACCGTCAAAAACTTTTCTTTTTAACTGATAAACAGTTAATTATTTAATTTATTACAGGAAATAATTTCAAATGAAAAATAGTTTATCCAATAAATATTTTAACTGTATTGTTGACATTAAATATAAATTATGTCTTTATTAATAATCTATTTAGCATGATAATACTAATTATTAATTCATTAATTTTACAATGAATTTAAATTTGATCTAGCTGGAACTAAATTTAAACAGCCTTATAATGTTTAACGTTACAAACATAATTTCATTAATCAATACTTTAAAGATCACATTAAAAACAAATGCATTTATGTTATCAATACTATGCATAATATTATATTAATATAAATATTTATAATTTATTTATCAATTATAAAAGAATAAAATTCATAATTGAATGCATTTATTGATTAATGGAATAAATTAAACAAACCAAACATTGAATATCCTTGTGACAAAGGACAATATAATAAAGGTAATTCAATTAATTAACATTTTAATGATAACATTAAGAGACTTATGATATTTTCTATTATCAATAATGCATATAATATCATGCTAATAATAATCATTAATTTATTCATCATATGAAATGCACATCACAAACTCTTACCGCTTGGCGTTGCGGATATATCTTGTGAAGATAGTGACACCGGTTTCGAAGTAAACTGACCAGTTCCAACCTGTATAAAAACAAAAGAAAAATGTCAGTTAAAACGAATAAAAATCCAAGATAGTAATGAATACCAGAAAGTCAATAAATACCTGTTTCAACTCGGCCTTAGTGCGAATCTTGGCTGCTAGAATGGCTGCAAGGCTATCATCCTTATCACGATGAATTTGATTCTCAAGTTCTCGTGGAGCCAGCAGTGCCTCCTTGCCTGCTGGTAGCGTAGCAGATGAGTTTACTCTTGAGGCATACAAGCTACGGGGGGTTTCTTGAGTGATAGAGTCTACCGCCCTCGGCACATGGAACTTGTAATGCGGTGGAGTATTGCTGTTACGCTCTAACAAACTTGCTGCAGTAAACGGCGAGAGATTGTGTCTACCAATGTTAGTCTTTGGCTCTACTGGCGCTACGACCTAAAATACATATTAACAATTAGCATTTAAAATAATTATTTACATTTTAAATTGTTGTTAGATTTATTGTTTGAGATGAGGTTGAAATGATTTTACTTTAATCAATTTAATGATGAGAAAATGATTTTAAATACATTCAAAACATAAATAAGAATCGAGTATCAAGTGAAGTTTAGATGTTAAAACCTTTTTCTGGGTTTTAATCATGGAATATTTGAACTAATCATTTATTGATAAAAACTTTTTCCAATGGAAGAAAGTTTTGATCTGATAAGGTAATAATAAAAGTCATTAACACAGCTAAGTAAATATTGATGTTAAAATAGTGAGATTATCAGATTTATAAAATGTTTAAATGTTGTTTTATACTTTTTATTTTATAATTGTCGTGAGAATAAGTACTCTAAAAACACGACGATCTTAATGATATAAATGTAGGTAATTAAATACAGCAAACTAGGATAAAAGGGTTAGAAATATAATTAAAGATTTTTTACTTAAAAAGAAATGGTTTCATGTCAGTAATTCTTTCAAGAGATATTGAAATTACTTTGATCAATATTTTCAATTTAAACTCTACGTTCTAATTATCTTACAGCATTAAGTTATTGGATCAAATATTTTATTGGTAATAATAATTTGCTTCTTTAAATAATACCTAACAAAGCTATTCGCAATCTGAAGCAATCTATTAGTAATTATAGTTCTTGTAAATATCAATTCAAGATACGTTTCAAAAATATTTTTTATCTTTAGGCTATATAATCTTAAAGATTAATTGTTTTATGCTCGTTAATTAACATCGTTGACTATTACATCTAATAAATGACACTACTTTTTATGATTTGAGAAAAAACTACTGAAATTATTTTATAAGTCAACACAAAATTTTTAAAGAAGTATTTTATACATGAATTTAAACGAGGTCTTTATCATCATGCATCCCCTTTAAATTTTAACTCGCTGCTAATTCTACATTAAGTCAATTAACAAAGTGATTATTTATTTTGTTTTTCTTTTTGTTCATTAAAGTGGATGTATTTATTACCAGATAAGTATCATCAAAACCATAATAACAAGTTTTTTATGGATACAAACCAAGTAATAGGTCAGATGAGATAAAATTTTATATTTTCGAATTTAAAGGAAAGAATATTGATTATTTTAAGAGCAAACAGATAAAGTATCGAAATTCATCGGGTGATAAGTAAATGTATTTAGAAGAAGAAAGTTTAGGGAATGTTATGTTGAACTTACTTTATTTTGGAAGCTTTGCTGGCTGTGATTAACCAAAATAGGTTGCTGACTGTTAAGTTGTTCTTCTCTTTGCTGTTTATTTTCTAAACTATTTCTGAGTAAACTAAGAACTCTTTTATCAGCACCAGTATTACTTGGTTGATCTAACGGTTGAGTACTATAAGGTGATCTCGGAGGTTGTCGGTAGCCAGGAGGATAAGCCACTTGACTAGTTGTCGGTTGTCCTGTCGACAGTGAAGCACCAGTTGACTTTTCATTCGAATGAATGTAGGATCCAGAGTCTAGAGAGATCTTGGACTCCGGGTAAGTCCGTTTATCACAGAAAGCTGGATGTCTTTTAGGAGTTGGAGAGCAAGGATTGTCCCTCTGGTTAAACGAAGACGGTGAAACCAATGTTCCATTTGGCATTGCCCGTGGCAAGGTCATCTCATGCCTCTTTTGTTGTTCATGAAGCACACGAGCTGCTTCAAGTTTTTGTTGGATTTCTTTGTCAATGGCTAGCTTCCAATTATCTACACGTGGTTGTTTGCTTGGTTCACTACCACCAGCCATATAAATGGGCTCGCTTGGACGCTTTAATGCAACACGATCTCTCGCTTGTGGAATCGAATGTTTACCTCTACTATCCAAATAATACTTATTAATGTCAGATGGATACTCATGCACTGGCAGTGTTGGTCTAGCTGGATCCATTGATGAGTATCGCGATGTTGGACGTATGTTGGTCATTTCACTTGCTGACGGATACGACATTTTATTATTATACAATGGAGTGTTAGGCAGTGAAGATTTTTTGAATGTCGACATGTGAGGTAATGGCATTGAATTCGAATTCTGCAGTGTTGGCGTCGATGGGACATAAAGTTTTTGTGAACTACTACGTCTAAGAGGATTTTCGACATGATTTGGCTGGCTTGGCGGATGATGTCGAACTGGTGTCGAGTTGAAATTGGGAAGAAAGTCAACTTTAGGTGCACAAACTGGCATTTGTGGAGTCGACGGTCGTAAATTCGCAGCCATTGGATTTCTCACATTATTCCTCGAGTCGTACGTGACGTAAGGAACATCGGCTGGTTGAACAGGTGGTGGGGGCATACTCCTACTGATTCTTGAATTGCCTACACTTGAGCTGACTTGCTTATCCGCAGATCCATTATCCAAGTCGTCACGAGCGGTAGAGTCAGCTGAAGTCTTGATTGTTTTGACTGACAAGTCCAGTGGTGACTCTCGTTTTCTCAAAGGTAATCCATTGACCTGAGGAGGCGTTGGAGAAACTCTCGAAACAGGTTGGCTCGGTTGACTTATTACCGATGAAGAATTTGAGTATAAATAATCCTTATATCCCGGATTATGGTTATTATTAGGAGGCTGTGATGATGGATATGATCGATTATTTGAATCGGAAGACGTTCGTGCATGAACTGTGACGGCAGTTGATGCAGCAGGTCGACTGTCTGAGTTAATCGATGTAACGGTTGTAGTACTAGAAGAATTACTGTGATGACTGGGAGCTACAGTTGTTGCATAATTCCGATGGCTCATTTGCGCACTGTAACCGGAAGTCGTGGTAGCTGTCGAGTGATTACCATACGAAGTATTAAGCGTATAATCTGGAGCTCTGCTAGTATGAACAGACATAGTAGAGTGCGATACACCTGACGAACTTCTAGGTACGATAATCGATGGTGTTCGATGTCTCAATAGTGACTGTGTTTTACCTACTGCTTCACGCGAACTTTTGTTGGAATGATAGGATGACACCGCAGTAATTGGTAAATTGTGCGTATTAGAATTCCTTTGAACTGCTGATGGCATTCTATATGAATTATAGGAGTTGATTTGGTTTGTAGAAAAGCTGCTTCTCTTCGGATCAGCGCCATTGTGTACAGTAGGCTTAGTCGGTGGCGGAAGATAAGAGATCCCATTGATGTGATTACTAGCGTTCGATGGTGGCAGCGGTGGAGGTGGTGGCAATGGCGGTGGTATTGATGACGGTACTGGAGATTGCCCGTATTGTGATCTAGATGCTTGTGGATAAACTCCACTTTGCATACTCTTCTGGTACGAATGGTATGAAGACTGATGTGGTGGATACACATTTGGATAACTAGCTGCAGGTCGATGATGCTGAGCTACTGCTGTAATGCCATACGGATGCGCTGATGGCCGAGTAGGGAGAGGGGGAGGAGGATATGTGGGAGAGTGGGGTTGAAAGTTAGCAGTTGTATGTGGGGAAGGATTGTGATGAGGTGAAGGTGTATGATGAGGTGAGGGTGTGTGATGGGGCGAGGGAGTATGATGAGGGGAAATAGCATGTGGATTGTGCACAATTGGAACGTGCGGTGATTGTCTCTGTGGTGATGGACTTGCATGATGATTCAATTCGTGAGGTGAAGCTGTTGGATGATAATTTGACGATGATGACTGTGGTGGTGGCATTTGTTGTTGACTCATCGCTGAATTATGAGAAGAGTGAGAACTAGGGTACGGGTTCGTCACTCGACTCGAATAAGAAGTCATTTCATGAGAGGATGTATTTATCCGATTAGAATGTTGTTGAATCGGATGTTGCTGAGGTGCATGATGTTGCTGTTGAGAAGATGGTGGTGGTTGTTGTTGATATTGCTGTTGTTGTTGTTGTTGTTGTGGAGGTGGTGGTTGAGCTAAAGGTTGCTGTTGATGGTGCTGATGTGATGGTGGATGTTCTTGCTGTTGAGGTACTGCATGAATTGAAGATAGCGATGATGGAGGTGGTACAGAAGCTACCGGTAAATGTGGCGACGTAATATGTCCAGGATGGTTGTGGGGAGACTGAATATAACTCTGACCAGTGTGTCGAGGACTGCAAGGATTATTCGATGATGCTGGAACAGAATGGACACTCGTGCCATCAGCTGGATGACGCAATTGTTGCATTTGAGTTTGAGAATTTGAAAATCCACTTGGACGGCTCGGTTGCTCATGATTATTTATGGCTGGATACACCGGATAAACATTTGCAGTTTGTGACTGTGGCTGTTGATCTTGTTGATTTGTTGATCGATGTGATAAAGCGACAGAATTATCTTGCTCTGGAGGATTAGTTCGAGTCGCGACAGGTTGATGTGGAGTGGTTGACGATGATGTTGACGTCGTTGGCTGTGGTGTTTGATAAACAGAATTTTGCGAAAAGGGCGCTGGAGCACTCTTTGTAATATCCGGATGATGATATCTAGGATAATACTGAGTTCTCTGAGTAATAGGAGATGAAGTGGGACGTTCATTTGGCTGATAAGTCGAGTGTGAATTGAGCATGTCAGATGCTCGATAAGCTGAAGATCTTGGTACGTTATTTAATTGTTGATAGACTGGAGGAGAATGTGGTTTCAGTGGCGGTTCCATTTGGTGTATCACTGGAGACGGATTAATGACAGAATTGACATTCTGCTGGTCCTGTCTCTGAGATTGGGGCCTACTTGGTGGTTGCATCTCTGTCAAACTAATCCCAGGACTGCCGTTATGCTCGGGTCTATCGTCAGGCCTGGTGTCTGGTACTTCGACTCGCGTCGGTTGCGGAGGATATGGCTCGATTGTACGTAGCTCATTTGAACCGCTTGAGTTCCAATACGAGTCATTAAGGTGACTGTTATCTCTGTTATCAGATTTATTCTCATCATACCTTGTGTCATTGGTAGCCGGCGTTGCGGCTTTTGTCTGGCTATTATAGCCATCGTTTTCAGTCGAACCAGACCCAACGTTCACACTTGGCGCGGGCAGTCCCTGAAAATACTGGCGAGCCCCCTCCAATACGTTCGTAAAACTTACATCCATGTCACGCCAACTCACGAATCTGTAACATCAAAGAAAGAGAAATGATTTCAGTTAGTTGGTTTAATAAATGAAAAATCAATTATTTGATAAATTATTTGAATAAATATAGGATAATTATCAATTAAACATCATGAATATGTAAGTCAGATCGTACAAGTTGTAAATTTAGGATAAAGTAAGTGGAACAAGTGGAAAATAGACACGAGCATATACATAATGAAATCGATTGAGCTGGAATCACTGGGGTCAGCTATATAGTAGATGCTCACGAGGTGCTGCCGAAAGATAGTTTCTCACGAGACAGATAACGGTGCCACGATCGCGTCAGGCAACATTAATCTTCATCCTCTTGTATTTGTCTTGTCGTGTTCACGCAAGCTCTTTCCTTCACTCAGATATGTCTTTCTCATTCTCCCTTTACTTCTCACTTGATTTGCTCCCCTTTAGTACTTGGGTCAGAATTTTGTTTTATTAATCTCCTCGCTACTGGATCAAAAATTACATCGTCTTTCAAATTACCAACGTTTAAATAGTCAAACCATAAAGTCGTAAAATGAAAAATAGCATCCCATGAACTGCTCAACTTGAACGTTCATAAAAGGAATTTAATTTCAGTTTGAAGGCGAGCTTGAATACTTTTGAAAAGATTTTAATCTTTCCATTTTAATACACAATCTGCTTAATGTCTTTCAAAACTCAAAAGCTTAATAATATCACTGAATGCATGTTCAGTATAAACAAATTACTTTGTAATCAAGTTATGAAAAATACTCTTAACTACTCAAGCTTTTTCCTTTCATGTAATTAAAAATTTTCCACTGTGTAAAGTACTTTCATTTTGTGTATTTTACCAAGTATATTTTGCATACTTTCGTTTCTTTCTTTTCTATTTTCTCTTTGTTGTAAATACATACAAGGTAATTCCACTACAAACTATAGTGTCACGACTTGCTAAACATTCACTTTGACCTTAACATACTGAACTTATGATTGCTTTATACGGTATTTAATCAGTTTATTTTATCCATGTATTTTATACATTTATACCCAATACAATACTGACGACAGTTTATAAAACGGGTTTTATAACTGATACCTATGAATGCAATATCTTTTATGGCTATAAACATGGTAAATTAATTAATTACTAATATTAATGGTTGAAATGAAAGAAATGAGGAGGAATGTGAATTAATGGAATAATCAGTTTTATCAAAACTGAAGTGAATCCAAGTTCTGATGCTCTTGAATTTAATTTACCATAAACTGATGTAAAATAATTGCAACAATTTAGCAGAAGATTTTTTATTATTAACAAAAGATTATGAATAAATTTAATACATCCATTTTAATCGACTTTTAATCTGAACATAAAATTTAGTTCATATTTGTTGATTGTCGACAGCTGTGTCTTTATGGGGAGTAATCAAATTTTGATGAATGATAGCTCATGTTGAAGCTTGTCATATTCACTTTAAAAATTTGTCATTAAGAAAGATTTTAATACCACTTAGTTTCAAAGCAAAAAATGAGGAAGAGAAGATAGTTATTGTTAGTGTATAGATACTTTTATAAATTAGTTCACTAGTATTTTATCTTACAATATTTTTTATTTAATTATTGTTTCGAGTTTATTGAAAAAAATCGTTGAATTTTCTTAAAGCTCTATTTATTCTACAAACTTTTTAAATCACAAAACTTGTAAAAAATAGTTCTTAAACACGATATCGATTACACCTAAATATAAGCATTTTTTCAAAACTAACTTCTCTAAAGTAAAACAAATGATTCACTAGAAGAACGAAATAGTAAAAAAAAAATTTCGACAGCTCGATTTTTCTTACGTTTCAATAACGGTGTATCAAGCTGCCAATCGTGTTGCGGTTTATTGAGACGTAAAGTCAGTCCGCAACGAGTAAAGAAATATCCCGTTCATATCAAAAAGAATAATAAGTGATAAAAAAGTGAAACCAAAGAATATAAAAAAAATGAAAAGTTACGATAAAGGGTGTAGAGAATATAAAAATACGCTTGCAAAAAGTCAATATGATTCTGGAGAAAAATTCTCAGAGGTACTCTTCGAAGCAATAGAAATTTGATAAGAATAACGAAATTTAAATACGAAAATATATAGAATATTGTAAGAAATTTCAATGCTTGGTTCAAACAATTACCGGAAATTACTAAGAATTTCCAATTATTTGAAAAGTCTCATGATGATGGAAAATACTAGAGAACAATTTCAACAACTCAATAGTATAACGAGCATCGACAGTTTGGACTGTCTGACTTGGTATAAAAATAAAGGAATAACCTAAGAGAGAAGATCTCTCTCTCAATTTGGCACAGAAATATCAAGCTCCGGTCTACGGGGAAATCAACGAAAAAAATACAAAAATTATTGGAAAAACACAATGAACAAGACTATATATTTAATTTGCAACTACTGATTGACACTTTTGCAATTGTTGTTTAAATAGTGTTTGATAATGATAGATCACCTGTTATAAAAAATTTTTTATCAACATGACCGATAATTATTTGATAATAGTGATAATGAATGAATCAATCAATTTAATATTATTGATATTTAATTTTATTTAAAATTTCACAACATTTTGTTATAATATTAACAGTCAAAAAGATCAAATATCTCCATATTTCGATCCTAAATTGGTTCGTTTGAATGATAAATCAAGTTTTCATTTATTTGAAGTGATCCAATAGAGTTTAATTTTCTCTCTGTAAACTTTAGAAATATAAAAGTGAAGCAGCTTGAAAAAAATCATATCAATTTGCTGATAATTGAAGAACTTTAATTTATCAAAAATTAAAAATAGTTACGAGATTTCATGTTGGTATGAAAGATAGATAATAGTCATGTAGATTTATTTATAATTTTTTTGGCTAATTATTATTTGTGGCTATAGGAAATTTGTTTTAGTTTAATTAACAAAATTGGTTAAGTGAGAAAATGTTAGCTTTTTTATAGCTGTGAATCATAACATCGAGTTTTAAATTGACGTAGAGAAAGTCTCAATAGAAGAACTAAAATACAAGTTTATGACAGTTTGAATGCAGTTTTTTACAGTATCGCGTGACAAGTTTTATTTTTCTCTAAACATCAATCTTTGACATTGCTTTTTCAATCAATGAATCATAGCTTTTATTTACATTTCTAATTAGAAAAAAAAATTTTTTTGATTGCTTTAAGGTTTAATTTTTTTCGTTTGAACTTTTTTAAAATATCAAAAGTCAATTTAGAAAACAAGTTTACCAAAAAATTATTTTTGTGTTTCGTTAATAACTTTTCATTTTTTTATGTTTTGCTTTTCATCAATAAAGTTTATTGCCTTTTTGACGTGACTTTTTGTTTAACAGAATTTCTTTAACAAAAATTAAAAATAAAAAATCTATTGTTAGTGCATTGCTAATCTTAGTGCTTTATTTTAATGCACTTCATGTATTTTAATATGATTTCATTTATTTAATTAGCATTATAGTTACTTTTTAAACACGTTCAAGTGCATTAATAGTAACTACAATGTTAATCAAATGGTTGACGTCATCTTAAAACACTTTTAATGTATTAAAATTAAACACTTCCAAATTTGACATTTGTAGTGAGTGCAAACATTTGACGCTAATTATAACGATAAGTAGATCATAACTCTAAACGAAATTCATTTATATAACCACCATGAACTTAGAGATTGAACGATTGTTAGTTAGAACAATGGTAAAAATGAGTTGGTCCAGACAACTTTGAATGTATACTCAAGTATCGCAATAAGACTAATGGAAATGGAAGATGTCCACAAACTCTAGTAAACTTTCTCTGACCCACTCTAGCTAGCATCAAGTTGTAGCTGCAGTTTCTAGACATCATAATCAACATGGAGAATTAACTGAAATCATCCAACAACTACTTCAGTCACATAAATACGATAAATGTAAATACATTAATGCAAACTTTAGAATTAAAGTATTCCTTCTATAAAACTCTTATTGCAAATCTCAAATGTAAAACAATGAATGCCGTTTATTTATTCCATAAATATATTCCACTTGACAACAGACTAGTTATGCAAAGTCTGCTACAGTGTTAAGTTAATCATAAAGCTTGATTTTATATATACCTCTTAAACCTCTTGTTGTCCGTATATAGAA
This sequence comes from Chelonus insularis, assembly GCF_013357705.1. Taxonomy (NCBI): domain Eukaryota; kingdom Metazoa; phylum Arthropoda; class Insecta; order Hymenoptera; family Braconidae; genus Chelonus; species Chelonus insularis. The sequence continues at coordinate 109,433 of NW_023276500.1, read as the reverse complement.
TAACGACCCTCTTGAGACTAAACGTGCCCTACGTGGCAATAGGGTTACGAAAGTAAAATTTAAGAAAACTGTCAAAAAAATTAAATAAAAAACAAAATTCAAGAAAATTATGGAATATTATTCACAAAATTTTTCATCAGAAAAAAAATTAAAATTCAAGGGCTGAAAAAGAGGTCTTTTTCATGAAATTAATTCTCTTTGTTTCTTTACTAATTTCATTTCGACAAAAATCCTCTCTAATTTTTTTTATTATTCAATAAACAAATTATTCTAATCTAAACTCACTTTTAAAACCAACAAACTCACACCTTCATTAATGATATCTTTTTTTTCTAGTGATACACAAACGTGTGTACTGTAATAAAAAAGAGAGAAAAAAGATAACTACTAGAGTCCATTATCCATCTATTTACTCATCCTTGTTATTTATTTCCATTCATTTACTGGAAAGCCTTGAAACACATTCTCCACACAACTGCCTCTAAACTACTGTTGAAACATTGAAAAGCCACTCAAGGTCTCATTGAGCAATTTTGCATGCATTTATTTCGAATAAATATCACCATGCGTTTAAATGATTTTTTTTTTAGAATGCAAGAATGATAATTTTTAAAATCTTTATTGCAAACGTTAGCCTTTTATGTATCTTATAATTTATTCACGAAATCTCTTTTTCAAGTTGTTTACGTCAGTGCCATAAATATTAAGGAATAGATTAACTCGGAATGAAGAAGAAAAAGATATATCAGTATCGCGAAAACAATATTGTTGATCGAGTGTGGAAAATAAATATATGGATCCAATAGTTGTATCTGTATATTTATTGGCTTTTCACACTGCAACACGATGGCTCGTTGCATGTTCTCATTGTCCAACGATCGATGCTCGAGTTCACCACGTGGGTGAAATATTCGTTCATTTAATTTCCTGCCTGCGTGCCCAAGACACCCACACTTATGCGGTGAACCTCGGCGAATTGAGCCTCGACGTTTTCATCAGAATAATTAGAATCAAGGCCACTACGGGACATTGACTTACCTCTATATAGTATTGCCATAAATATACTGACGAAGGTATTTTATTGTGGCTAAATACTATATATCAACTGATACAGATCCTATCTTTTTTCTATTTTACAGTTAGCTATTTCGGAGAAAATTGACATAAATATTTCATGGCGAAACTACTTGGGATTTATCTTTAATTCGTCTGAATCGTTTTATTTTACTATTTTATTTATTCAGACAATATTTTATTGTGATATGAGAAAAAAAAATGAATTTTTGTTAAAAAACAAAATGAAATATCGGTGTTAATGTCAATGACACACTTTTGATGAATTAATAACTCTTTTGTCAATTTTTTAATATTTACTCTATTGTGCAAAAAAAATGTTAAGAATGAATATTTAAAAAATTAAAAAGTGTCTAAATAATTAATTGAACGCCGTTGAAAAATTTTGTGTTGTTAGTAAAGTTAAGTAATAAGACAAGAGAAATTACATTTAAACAAAAGTATCAGCTGAGATAACTCCAAAAAGTTTAGTTTATTTTTCACAGTATTTATCTCAATAATTACATTATATTCTTAAGTAAACTGCTCAGTCAGTGTTTACACCAGATTTGTATTAATATATCTTTTACGCTTCAAAAATCATATAGTAAATGTTTTTGTAACAAATAATACTACTTTTTATGCTCTTTATCACTTTACGCTTGGTTAATTAAACTTACTGTGCGAGTAATTAACTCAATAATGAAAATATGAATTATGTAAGAATGCGAGTATTTTTGCACCTTTATTTACTTCATTTTAACAATGAATACTTTAATAATTTTTTTAGTCAATGAATCATCCAAAGTTCAAGCTTTCACAACAAAAAAAAAATGAAGGTGACGGGAAGTAAACTACTTTTTCCTCAGATGTGAAATGAAATGTGTTTACAAAAAATGTTTTGATCTAATTTTTGTTCTTGATTAATTAAAAATTAATGACGAATCAATTTAGCTTAATCTTTAATTGCTTTGAGATTCTTAACTTAATTTTTCATGAGACATCCATCTATCATATTTAATTTACTTTGGAGTAACCTTAACAGCTGAATAGATCGACACTTTATGAAGATAAATCATTTGAATAATAACAAAAAAAGGATTCCTATAAAACAACTCCTATATTTATCTTAAAAAAAATTTTTTTTTTATTTATTAATTTTAATTGCTGAGCCATCAATAGTTTTGATTAAATGAAGTCTAAATTCAATGTAATTCTGTTATGTCTCTAATCACTGGACTTGAATAATTTTCGAATATTTCGCTTGATAAAGTGTTTTCCAATAATACCTGTCTAATACAATAAGTACTGACTGAGACACTTGCAATATTTGATATGGATGTGAAGATTTTTTTCCAGAAAATTTTAATAATTCAAAAGATTGCTGACATATCAAGTTGAAGGTACGATACGAAACAATCCCAAGTTCGTAAAAGATAAAAATAAAAAAGGAAGAAAAGTGCAATAAATTTTTCTGTTCTCCGTGATTTGCGAGCTGCCGCTCTTAAAGTATACCCGAGGCGTTACGAGCACGTATAAACGCGAGCGAAACAGGGATACGCGGGATTCGATCATGCAAATCGTCGACAAATATGCACAGGTAGATAAAGAGAAGAAAAATGGAAAAGAAAGGAAGAGGGAATATGGGAAAAAGTGAGTACGGTTATATATTGGAAAGAAAGGGAAAGAAAAAGAAAAGATTGTAGACAGTAATAGAGGGCAAGATAGAGAACGAGAAAGCTCGCGGCGTTCGATAAAGAGAGTCGTCGACTTCTTACCAACGACTTTCCTGCTTCTCTTGCTGCTGTCTGCAGTATGGTTTTATTGCACGTCCGTTCCATGGAACTCGGTCGAACGTGAGAAGCAGTAGAAGTCGTCGAGATGCAGTTATGACGTCGACGTTCATGTTCATGTGATCGAAAAACTTGAACTCAAAATTGCCAACACTTTTTTTTTCAATGAATTGATAAAATAAAATGATAAATCTATTTGTCGAATTAAAAACTCGTCCTCATAGTTTCCATATCAAAACAAATCTTTTCCAATATCCAGTTTTAAATATTTATGACCGTTTAACTCTTGGCATCGTGTATATCACATCGTCCTTTTACTACATTTTTTTCAAATATTCCGGGAAATTTTTTATCCTTAATATTATTCAAGTTTATACACAAAAAGGCAGTTTCAACCGGAATGATTTTTTTTAATAATTAAAAACTGTGTTTCAATTAAATTATTATGTCAAAATATAACATTTAAATATTATCACATTCCAAAAAAAGTAATTTAAAAAAAATTTTAATTAATTTTCTAAAACGAATTGTAAACTTTTGATTTATTTTCAAGTACGACAAAAATGCTTTGTTAATTACTTTATGCTTTATAAGTATAGCTATAGTAATGACGAATAAAAAATTTCATAGATCGAGAAACAAAAAGTTGAATTGTACTGGTGAACTCTAAAAAGCTTCAACTGAAATCATATTTTTCGTAACATTGAAACAAAAATGTTTCCTGTATTAATATTGTATTCCAGTCATAAACAAATTTGCTATTGTTGAATTAAATTCAGTATTGATAAATTGTAGTAATTAAAGAGTTTATGTAATGAATGGCAATAACAAAATAACTCAATAATAATATGTTTCTTAATTCATTGATCAATATCGGTAAATAATATCAATAATAAACATACTGATGTAATTGAATAATTAACCAAGTATTTAATGATAATTAGTATTTATACCACAATTATTCGAATACCTTGTGAAACATTGAATGTTTTGTAGGATATCATCATTTAAAATGATCAGTTGAAGGAACAGCATAAATTAGTTAATTTCTCTGGAATAATGTACGATCCAAAAGTCATGAATCTTTATCAATTTAACGGATTATTTATGACTTTATAATAAAATATATTATCGTAAAATTTGCGTGAGCGAAATGTGTAGGTAAAAAAGTTTTGATATTTTATTCTTGTTGGCTTATTGCCAACTACGTGGTTACACACGCTCTGATGTGAAACTTTAGTTTACTTGTTTTTTACTTTAATCTCAGAGGGTATTTATTTTAGAATGCTCTCGCTCTGTTCTTTTAATTTTATAGCTGTAACCACAACTTTGTTTTACTTTGCATTGTTTAAAATGCTATTTTGGCACAGTTTGTGACAACTTCATTCTAGTTGGAATTTAATAGCATGGATGTTAAATTATTGATTTTATAATAAAATATTTTATTATGATATGTTATCAACACATTTGTCATCTTTTAGTGGTATTATGAAGAATTGAAAAATAGAAGGATTATTGTATTAGGTATGAATATTGGAGAATGAATTTTTATCGAATCTTTTAGAGAAATGGGAAACACTGGAATTTCTGTTTTTAATCTTTTTTTATATTTCTACTAATGTAAAAAAAAAAATAACTGGTTATGTAAATTTTGTTTCATTTTTCATAAATAGTATAAAATTTGTATAAACATCAGAATAAAATGAGAAGTAATGTTAAATACAGAATGCAATTAATTTGCAGATGTTGATTATGAAGAATATGATTACAAAGATTTACTTACATTTCATACTTGTTATAGAACAAGATTATAATTCACATTTTTTAAAATTTTATTCGTTTATTCAATTTATGAAAAGCTTCTTTGATAAGTTTTTTATAGAAAAAAAGTTATTTTTACCATTATTTAAACATTTTAAATGATGTTTGAATTTTTTTCATTTATCAAATAAGTAATGAAACTTCAAAAAGATTCTCCCAAAAAGTTTTAAAAAGATTTTTTATAAGCTTTATTCAAAGGAAGTTTTGCTAAATCTCACCAGAAGTGCACCGTTTACAAAACTTTTTAAAACGTTTGGTTGGGGTTATTTTTCTTTCCTCTCAGATTTCAAATCCAAACCTTTTCAACCATTTTTGAAATATCATCAGACGAATTTTTTCCAAATACCTCTGTCGCTTTTTTTTGAAATTTCATAACAATAAAAAGCAGAATCAAAGTGAAAATTATTTCAGCAAATTCAATTTCCACAAATGAAAAAATCAACATTTATATTTTTTTACTTTTACAAAATAAAATCATGATAAAATTTTTTAAGCAAAAGTCAATGAATAAGATAACTCGATTGATATCGAGAGTTTCATCAGCGATACATTATGAGTAAATGATTATAAACTTAATCCCTTTTGAAGACAGAAGCTTTTCTATCAAGTAAATCTGGATTACCATAATATGCTCTTTCCCCTTCGACTATTTTCCTTATATTCTTATTTGTTTTCAAGAATCCAAGTTACTTATCTTTGTGTAAGTTTCTCAGGAAATCTCAACAATTTAGTTTCTGGCTATTCGTTGACTTTCAAGAAAGATTTCATGAAATTTATGTCATGATAAACATGAACCGCGATTCCAATTCAACCTTTTGATATAGTACATAAAACCGATGGGCACGCTCACGACGTCATCGGATTAATGGCATTTCGATCGAATCGAAGCGATTATCCGGATTTGCGAGGTCACCAACATGAGTCGATTCGTCTGTACTATTAGTACCGAATAACAAAAAACTTGGATCCAAGTTGAGAAAGAAGTTCATTTGATAGACAATTTTCAAAACTAATACAGCATCTAATCAGCTCTTATTAATCACCCAATTGAAATTTATTTCACTTTCCTCTCTAATTCTATTAATAAATGTCCACGTGATGGACTCTTTGAAGGGTAAAATTAGTCCTTAAATATGAAAATAGATGGTCATAACCGAGTGAAGATATTATTAGAACGTTATAATCAATTCATTGTGTTAATTCGAACAATTGATGGAATTCTATACAGGTAAATAATTATCTATTTATAGTATAATGAATGAACAAGACAAGTCTGTAAAAATAATTGAATATTTTACTGAAATTTAGCGTATTTTTTTTTTACTCTATGAATTTATTAACTCTTTATTTTGATTCGAATTAAAATTTAATAAGAGAAATTCCTGTTTAAACTATGAACTATATTAAATAATTATCGTAATTTGAATTATGAATAAAAGATGATGAATAAACAATGTTTAATCAATGATAAATAAATATCAAATAAAATCTAGTGGTAAATGAATTTTTTGTTTCACACTGAAAGTTAATTGACTGAAAAATGAGCTTAAAAAAGCTGGGGAGAATGAAGTAATAAACAGAAATGCAAGGTAATTACGAATACGTCAATGAACGAAAAGGGGGTGATATAAACTTTGATCAAAATAATCACATAAAGAAGAATAAAAAAAATCTGGAATTAAATTTACTATGAAAGTCAAGATTTTATTTATTTCCTCTCTCTCTCTCTCTCTCTCTCTCTCTCTCTCTCTCTCTCCGAAGGATCAAAAGAAATTCAATATACCTAATAAATAATCATTATGTCTAATAGGTGTAATTTATAGACACATAAAAATTGAGTAATAAATGGTATCAATACTACTAAACAAAAAACAGTTAAAAAGATTAACTCAATGATTAAATTAAGCTAAATTGAATTTAGACTGTAGTTAAAGATTACCTCACTTCTATTGCAAAGTAATTATTAACTCCAAAAATCTCGTTTCTCTGTTAAAGTACATTTTGTTTTGGACTTTTACCAAAGTTGACAATAGCTATTTGTAGCTGATAAGCTCGACTACACGGAAGAATAGAGCATAGGGTACATAGACTGATAAATTACAGGATTTATTCTGTCACTAGCAAAGAAATGGTGAATTATTTTGAATGGCACTTGATCTATTGCTTGATCGTTTTATTAACAAAATCAAAGCTCAACTGAATCCTATGTCAGCATAAATTAATTTTATACTTCACGTTAAAATAAAGCTCTTTAAAGAACACAGAAAATAAAAGCTCAACATTATTCAAATTTAGCATAAATTATTCTTATTTTCTGAATAAATAGCATCCATCAATCTTTGATTTATTCTGTTTATATTCAATAAAATAACTTGATAACAAAAAATTTATTTATTTTGGGTAAACAGTTAGTACAAATAAATAAATTAAGCATTTGTTTTCTCACAGTTTAATTGGATTCTTTTTTAATTATTTATAAGGATTCTCATTGAATCCTAGACTCGATAAGCTGAAGGCTGTGAAGGGTATACCTATAAAATCTGGGAAAAATAATTACGATAAAAACAAAAAAAACTAGCATTAACTTTTATCACGTTTCAGAGATATTTCTATTTAGTCATTAACTGAAACAAACAACTTTAAAATATTCTGAGGACTTTTTTTATTGAAAACGCAGATATTCACATCCAATATATGCGTAATGGCCCGTTGAAATCCCCGTTGGTGCACCCAAGCGTATGATCAATACATTCTATTCGTACGTGATGTCGGTGAGGGTGGACGTGCAGACGAGGACGTTGGTAGTTGCGCGTATGTCACATCTTTGAGAACGAATATAGTACATATAGAGGAAAGAACAAGAAGATAAAAATCAAGAGAATGGCAAGAATTGGATAGAGATCGGATACGAATCGCGAAGCAATGTACTGAAAGAAAAACGACTGGATAAAAACAGACGAAATCGAAACGTGGTTATGGGTTATTTCTATAAATCTACATTCAATTGAACGTTGCCATTTGATAAAAATATCGATACATACATAATATTTTATATGTTATGTCATAATAAATAAAATGAATTTTACTAAAATCATTTTTTTATTATAAACATTTCGGTTATGATAAAAAAACAAATAATTTTAAAAAAGTTGATAGGTGGTTCCATGTGTAATAAAAGTCACATGATACACTTGTTTATTTGATATTCTATATAAACTCGAAAACCAATCCAATCGTGTGCGAACATAGAGAAAGATTATAAAGAAACGTTTTTCCCATATTGTGCTTAATCCTCACATGCACTCTCTTTATTCAATCCCCCCTTATTGCATTCCTCATGATCGGGTGAATATATATGATGCTATTGTTACCAACATGATTCGATACGCACTATGTCTTTTGGTCTTTTTTAAACTGAAAATTGTTACAAATCCTCGATACTGCAATATTTTATCGGAAGATTCAATTTGAGTTATAAAAAATGTCATTTATTCATTCTGCATTTCAATCATTTATTTTCTATATCATTTATGATTTATTATTAAAATGGTTATTAAACATGAAAAGCTCGAAATATTATTTATAAGTGATTTTAAATGAGCTAGTAATTAAACTCAATGAATTATTTATGTTTTTATTTTTATAAAAAATATTAAGATAATTAATTGTATTGTTGGTGATAAATATAAATGATAAATTAAAATGAGTTAAAATAAAAAAATGAAATTGATAATAGTAGAATATTTTCATTTTTACAAATTTACTAAAGATAATTTTGAAGTTACAAAATAAAATTTGTTAAAAATCATGTTGAAAGGAATGAAATTTATAGTAAAGTAATTATTTATAAATACTCTACATAATTATTATCTTCAGTGAAGTGTAATAAACTTTATTAGCTTTATCAAACTTCAGATTATGTAGCAAAATTACTTGGAGAGTTGATGGTTCATCGAAAAGGTTAATGAATGTCAAATATCATCCTGATGATTAAGGGTCAGTCGTCCCAATTTCCTGAACTGAACCGTAATTTTTCTTTGAACTAGACATGATCAATTACACCAATTACAATATCCAACAATAAAAGTGAATGAAAAACGAAAAAACCAAATACATTAAAAAATGATGTAAACATAAAAAACAATGAATAATAATTAAAAGGATTAGTTTAATGAGCTCTAAAATACATTATCATGTAGACAATTGTAAAAAACAATTTCCAAAGCTCATATAGATACCAGTAAACTAATCGAAAGAAAATTCATTAAGTCCATTGAATATAATAATAATTGGATAAATCACAAAGAGCAATAATAATCGTATAGTGATAGAAGAGAGTTAACCGGAAACAAGGCAACCATGTTGCAATTCACAACTAGTTATTATTCTAGTACTGCTCATTACGTAAACTAGGTATGAAGGAATTCATTGATATTATAATATATATACTAAAGTATGATGTTTATCTTGAATAAAACATTTCGGAAATAGGTAACTAGGTAAATACTCTATAATCCAACAAATTTGCATGAGTGAAACGAATCGATACGAGTAAAGGTCGATAGGTCGACAAATGACGATATGACAACACAAACAAAGATAATACGAAGCGTATCTGGAGGCCTTATTCACACCATCGCCCTTACTTGCACTTTATATGTATGTCTAGTCAGGGCTTTACCGTACGGCTTCGTTGCATGTACCTTCCACCTACCTTCCATACGAGCCTACAGAGCATGACTGCAACAATGAGACAACTACGATAAACCTCGCGTTTCTCTACTGCTTCGATATAATGCTCAAGAGATTGTCAATTGCCTATCTTGTCTATTCTAATGCAGGTAGTCCATAGATATATTACGCGAAGGACATTTGACCCATATCTATTCACTGCTCACCCTTATGTTCAATTCATAGACATTTTTACTCTAATCCCATTCATTAGAATTACAATACCGGTCAATTAGCTTCCATTATTAATGTTAGAAAATTTTTTTTTCTGTTTCTTTTTTTAATAATTATTCAATTACAAGTCTTTTTAAAAAAATTTGGAATAGATTTTTTCTAGTTCTTTGATCAACCTGTTAGTCAGACAAAAAAAAACGAAATTCATTTAATTAATTGATGTTTTAATGGAACAATACATCGAAACTGATCATGGAATGTTTCTCAATAAGCTTCTGCGGATGATAAATAAACGAGAGCGTTAATAGGTATTTGATGACTATTTTATCTGATAACTCTAATTTTGTGTTTTGCCCGGTAAATTAGTTCGTTATTCTAATAATGATCAATCTTTTATGAATAAAAAACAACAAACAAAAGTGATTTTTATTGATAAATCATTCGCTTTTGAAATTAGTAAAGCGAGTAAGCTAATTTATTTTATCATCAACAATTGAGTTTGAGTGGGAATTTTTTTGTAATTTTACAGCTGAATTTTATTTTTTCCTATAGAGGGAAACAATAGTCTTCATATTATAGTAACTAGACGATTATATTGAAACACAAAAAACAAAATGGTTTATACATCAAGCAGTATTTAATTGTTGGTATGTGTCAAGTCCCAATTAAATTGACTTGTCCAACATATTTTTATAATATCAATATCAGTTTTAATTAAAATTTTCATTCTGTTGGGATTTTTACTAAAGGCCAATTTTCAAACAAAAAAATGAAACAACGAATTTTCTGACAGTCGATATCCATAATTTTTTCGGTATAACGAAGAATTACGTAGCTTTATCAGGAAAATATTAAATTTTATTTAAACTAGTAATTCTCATTTTCCAGTGGATATGAAAGTGAGTATTACGGACAAAAAAATGAATACAAATATTTTTGGGATATTGTGAATAATTTTTACATACATAATTTTAAGAGAGTCTGGAAGCAAAATAATAGAAAAATTCTGACTCGAGATTATTTCAAACTCTTATATGATAATATTTATAGTTAAGCATTAAAATTATTTATTTCAGTATATACAAAAAAATACTATTTTTAATATTTGAATAAATAAAAAGTCGTAGAATTAAAATTATGAATTGCGATGAATTCATTAGAGCAATAATTTTATTTTGTTCAATAATTTATAATGAAATCGATAATTTTAATAATACTTGAATCAGTTTTCGTATTTAGCTACTTCATCAGCTGAACTCTAATTGATAATAATAATTAATTCATAATTATAAATTTTTTACAATTCAACTGTAGAGAAAATTTCGATGTACATATATATATTAAATATTACATATTTATTTTTGTATTCGATAAAAAAGTCAAATAAAGAACATAATAATCACACGTAAATATCATTTCCAGGCATGTCTTTTGAAAAGATTTATTGATAACCAGAAAATAAAATTTATTTCAACGGAATAAATAAAATTTTGATGAAAGATTCTATATTTATGTATAGTACGAAAATGAAATAACTCTAAACAACTTTTCATCAAACTATTTGAATTTATCTCAGTAAATATAGACTCGGGTTTCTATAAATATGAAGAGCTAAATTGAGTAGATAATTTATTGAAGTCATGTTAATTGCATTTGATATGAATAATAAATATGATAAAGAATTTGCTCTCTCAAACTTTTTTTCCACGCCAAATTCTGTCAGTTCAAAATTTTCATATCGTTAAGTGCAATTAGTAATAATTTTATCAAGTAATCTCACATACAATATTATTTTATTTCGGGTACATTTCTTTTTTTAATTAATAAATTAGTGAAGTGTAATCTGTAATGACAGAATATTTGGATACAGTACCGTTAAAATTAAAAACCCAAACGAACTGTTATTTTATTAAGTAGTAGTTAAGACAACCGATTTATCATCTGTCAAGGATGACGATTGTGTGATGGATAAAAATTGCAGCCTTGGCAGCACACACACATAAAAATTAATGTGCGTGTCTAAGGATGAGAAACGAAAAATGTTGAATATATAAAAAAAATCTGACCGTTAAAATAAAAATAATTTCCAAGAAGGTCTTTGAGCGAGGGCAATTATTAAAAAAATTAAACAAAAAATCAAGGATTATGAATAAATCTGCAGGTAGAAAAAAGAATAATTATATGAATGAGAAATTATTTTTCATCTTTCCTAAAATATCATTCAATCATTTTAGTGATAATATTTAATCTGCACAAGAGAAAGAAAATATCAATAAGTCAATATTACGCGAGATAAAATTTTTCTGATACAAATAATAAGTATAACAAACCACTAATTCACCATGACCGTGGAATAACTGTATCATAAAATCGTGAGAGAACTTATATACTATACGGTGAATAACAATCTCGTCTCTCTTCACTTTACCTTACCTTCTCTATTATCCTTTTCCACCTTCCGTTCTCTTTCCATACTGTAGTGTACATGGAGCAACGTGTGAGATAGTGAAAAAGAACAAGCCGTGATTTATATTCACGTGGTGTTTACGAGTTGCTTGTTATAAAAGAGAATTTCAGCACTGCCATATTCGCGAAAAAGAAAACTGAATAAACTTAAGTGTATGCTGATTAATTGAATTTCAAATCGAATTTGACTGTAAAACTTGTTTAGAAATTTTAGAAATTATTTTTTGATAAAATAGTTTTTTAGTACATTCACTTGTCAAATTTGTGATAAAAATTTTCCAGCAACTGCTGTATTTGTTTTTTTTTTGTTTCACATGTTGCCAGTGAACGTCTTCGTTCCATATATATATATATATATAATTTTCCTAATTAAAGTAATTGAAAAGGTGTTAAAAAGTGTATTGCTATGATGAAAGTGTTTTTTAACACAGTTATGTTATTAAATAATATTGTTTGTTCGTAAAAATAATTATAATTAAATTTAATTGATTTTTCATAGAGGTTTTTATTACTGATTAAAAGAAGTAGATAAGAATAATCATTTCAATTATATTGTTGCAGGAATTGATATAATGTTACTGTAAAGCCTTCCTAATTTTCCTTGCACAGGTCACGCAACTCTTAGAAAAGACATATTACAGAAGAGTCGCTTGGTTTCATTTGTAGAGTTGTAGTAAAACAGAGATGGAAATAAAGACTGCAGAGATAAGATTAAAATAGAGAAAAGAGAAATTATGAAGACACTTCTGGTAAAAAAATCGCATTTCCAGGAATACTATAGTTCTAATTCCAAGTTCTACTTAAATACATTAAAAGGATGATGATAATAATTTTTAAAAAAATTAAGATTATTTATCAGAGCTGACAACTACTTCAATTAATACATTTTAACACGACAGCCTTTTTTAAAAACTAACGAATAATTAATTTTATTTTTAGTAGTAAGTTACTTTCAAATGACAAAAATTGTCGTTGATGTTTTTATTAAAATAATTTATCAGATCTATTTAATTATTACGACATATTTAGATTTATGATTTATAAAATAGCAAACAATAAGAACAAATTTCTAACGATGCTGTTAGAACTAAAAATAGATTTACAACAGTAACAGAATCTCACGTTCATCAATAATCGAATCAAATGTTTAGCCGAGTATAAATCTTCACGAATTGACTTTATTTCACTTTCATCGAGCTTTAGATAACTGTGTTTTCTCAAAACTTTGTAACAAAGCATCAAAAGCTACAAAACTCTCGTAACTATCACCAGTCGACTGAAACTCCAACTCTCGACCTTGGATAATTCGGATCTGTGACAGCGATAACTGAATCACAAATAACATCTATTTACGAAACATGTAGGTAACCGAAGGAACTATTTATATCTCTCGAAATCAAACAGATCTTGGAGGGTCAATGTACCAATGTTAAAGTCATATCGGACACGACAATGGCAAGTCTATGAAAGATTTTTTTTCGCAAGTTCAAAGTATTGAAAAGGTAGGATGTCGAGACGTTATTGAAGTAGGTACTTTAAGCGGTCGTGCTTGCGGTTCGCGTGAAGCTGTATAATTAGATCAGGGACCGAGAGCATCGGCGTGTCATGCATATTCCATGAGATAGGTGCCTGTCTGACGATGAAAATAGCGAGCAAGTTACAGTAGTTGTTGTAAAAATGACTTGCCAATAAAAACCCATTGCTTCTTAACGCAAATATAAATACACTTATTATTGTAATCGATTGCAGAAACAGACTAGCAACCTCCTTTAACCCTTTAGGGTTAAACTCTCATTTCCTGAATTCAATTATTTTCACGTTACTTTTTCATGAAACTTGAGAACAAATTTGTGCAAACTGTTTTTGCAGTCAGTGACACTAATAATATTCCGGGTATCCTGGGGAACAAATTTAGGTCATCTAGAGTAAGATGGCCACCCCGAGGTTTTTATTACTTTATATGAAAGTTTAGTACTGAAATGGGTAAGTAAATAATTCAATTCGTGAAAACTGACAATTTTGGATGAATAGAGAAATATTTATATTTATACTACAAGTCGAGAGGTGGTAAAATAAATTATTTGTTTGATAACAGTTTTTTAATTTAAAAATCAAGAAAAAATAGAAAATCTTTTTCAAGCAACGAATTTTTGATTCGACGTGAAAAATCGAAGAGTTTAGTATATAATTTAGGATAAAAATTACATTTTTTGTGCTGTTATTACAGTTTACAGTGATAAAGAATGTAAAAGTAATTGTTGTTATTCTAGAAATAACTCTTTATCAAAGTAATTATTCACGAAAAAAAAAAAATTCTAATGACAAAGTACTCTTCAAGATCTACACAACAATTTAACAAAAAAGATTTTATAGCGTCTTTTAAAACGCGTCGACGCGATCCAGGCGAATATAAGCTGCGACGAAACTACGTCTGTCGCCTGCAGGAACATATATTATAACTTTATCTCTCTTTTTTCTTTCATACTTTTTTATATTTTCACTTTCTTTCCAAGCTCTCTGCTTCAGTCAGTAAGAATACATATACACGACTTTCAACAAATCTGTTATAAATACATTTATCGAAACTATATTACAGAGCTAAAGTTTGAGTTCTGAAAAACTTTTGTCATATTTTTATAACTGCATTACATGGCGAAAATTAGGATAGAAAGTTGAGAAAGTAACGGCAATGTTAAGGATAACTTTGGAAAATGAATATCAGATTGAATAATTCTATTAGCATAATGACTAAAATTTCTTATTTTCCTTTGAACTAAGTACTTTATTAATTATGAATAATTAATTCAATTTATCTGATAGATAATTTATTAATAGTCATATAAATATTTTGTTGTAATAAGTTTATATTATCTTCAATTGCTTATTAATATTTATCAAGAAATTTCTCTTATATATTTATAGTAACCTGTATCAGTATTTACAAGACACTCCAACCTTTGACCTATAGATCAGAGTCCTGGAAGATTTGAGTGAACCATTACCATAAACAACAGTTGTCTAGGTCGGATACGAAAGTGAATGTATGGAATGAATCTTTTAAGAAGTACTAAGATGATAAAAATATTTTAGTAAGGGCGAAAAAAGCCTTTTGTAAAAATAAAAAGCCAACAAATTATAAATATTTGAAATTAGTCATTTTTATTACCATTATTGTTGATGATCGGTAAAAAGAAATTATTATTTCAAAGTGAAAAACAAGAATTTAATTACTTTCTGAAAAAGTGGAAAAATATTTGCTGAATAAATTCGATGTATAATAAAATTTCGTAAGGATTAAAATTATAACCGGTTATTACAATGAATTATTTTTTTTTTTTCTTTCAGATAAAGAAAATTGTTGAGCTATTTGTAAACTAGAAAATCAAATTTTTTGGAAATAATTTTTTTATCACACTCATATTTCGTATGCTTTTAGTCCATTCAATGAACAAACTTTACTGATTTTATAATTAAAAAAAAAAATGATGAGCTTTAAATGATCTTCAATGTTATTTTAGCAGATTTTGTTGAATAAAGAGAAATTCAATAGCTTTAATGGAGTCAAAAAATGATCAATTGTGTAGCATAATTTCATAATTACCACATCCGAAAGATCTATAGTTAGAGCAAATTGGGACGATACAATGACAAGTACAATCGATCGTAGAAGTAACCAACCGCAAGCCACCACAGTACCACTGATGCTACCACCTTCGGGGACACATCGGTAAGCAACCGGTTGTCGCATGGCTAATTAATTTGCCGCGTAACGTAATTACTTGGGTACTCCTCTCTATGCGTCACAACTGAGAGTCTCTAGAGACTTTATGGGAATCTCTCCAACTCCCCTTCTTGTCTCAGATTTAACTGGATAGGTATTCCTCCATTCACATGGGAGAGATTTACTCACAATACTTAAATTTTCTCATAAGCATGAATAAATATCATCACATATATTATGTAACAAAAATCCCCTAGTGAATTGACTTGAGGAAAAAAGGTTGAATAAATTTGTTCTAACGGAATCTAGCGTAACACTTGAAACTATCAATTGATTGACGTTGTAGTGATATCAAAATCGTACGTTAATGAGCATAGAAATAGAGGAATGAATTATAGAAAACAATGTAATCGCATTTAATCTAAATGCATTAGTTTCTCTCTACTGTGTTGTCTACACTAGAATCACAGAGAACTCGAGTCCGTATATTTGTGGTATGGGATTCACCACCATGATGCAGATATATTCGAGATCGTTGATAACCTGATATCTCGCAATACTGCAGCCACTATCCATTCTCTCCAATTCGAATGACCGAATCTAATAGACTCTTATTCTATTTCCTATGTATTTCACCACATGAAAGCTCAAAAAAAATCCTTTCACTGATATGAACATTTAAAATAAAACCCAAAATAAATAAAAATGTTACAAAGTTTTTTTTATCGATTTTCAACACACTGTTTTCTCTTTTTTTATACTCTTTTCGATAACAAAGTGTAATTAATAACCGTTAAAAATAGATAGAACATTTCATTTAGTTGTTATATTAATATTTATTCAAATCTTTTGTTTTAATTCAATGAAAATATTTTTTTTTTTGAGAATAAAAGTAATTTTAGAATTAAACGTGAATAAATTAGCTCAAAGTAAAGAATTAAAACGGTTGAATTAATTATTAAAAAATAAGTCTATGTGTCAATAAATATCAATGAGTTTTATTAATTTGAAATGTATTTTTCAAATATTATCTTTCGAATAACATTCTACTGTATTTAATGTGAATGCATGCACGCTTTTTCATTAAATATTTTTAGATAGAGTGTAGGAGTATAGGTCAGAGTGTGATATGAATGAAGAACCAATGACCTTAATAATACTTTGAAAAATAAACAAAAGTCTGGAGAAATATTTTTGGATTTTTTCATTTTATAATTTAATGCATAATGTTAAATAAAAATGTCCATCATAAAAAAAAATGTATTATAGTGTCTTAGAGCAAATGAAAATAAATATTAATAAAATTAAATTATCTTGATATTTTGTTTTTTTTTCACTTTTATTATTTTTTTCTGTCCTCAACAATAACTCTTCTCCACTCTAACTTGTTTGCTCTATTTTCTTTTTAATCAACGTGGCTTAAAAAGAAAGAAGTTTCCTTTAAAGTTGATATATCTACCCGTGCAAGTTATTCTTTCGTAAACTAAACATTAATTTATTTAACAAATCATTTATCAAGTTTATTAGTGTTTTTTTTAAAATGTTTTTTATAAAATGTTAAAGATAAAAGTAACATTATTATCTTAATAATTACAATTATTTTATTATCGTAATTGTAATCGAGTGTAAATTGTAGCTACACAACTAAAGTAAATGTACATAACAATAAGGGAAGCCACAGAATGTAGAAATTTAGCTCGTGATGATAATAAAATTATATTGACTAAATCCCGCTGCCTCAAGCAAGGGCAAATCCGCTAATCAAACGAGACCCTTCATAGTCACTACTATAGCAGAAGAGATAAATCCCGTAAACTTTAACTCGAACTATCTGTCGCTATGTACACATCGTTAAATCAATCATCTTGTTTACCTCAATTACACGCTATGCATAAACCTCCAATATGTCATTTAAGTTAAATATTCCTTGCATATTGTCATGGTAACGATAAATTATTATTCATTTTTTTTCTTTTATTATTTATTGTGACTTTGATGATTCTTTTTTATTATATTTTATGATGGATCGTCATCATTTATATGTAGAGTAATGAAAATAATTTTTCATCAGGATTTACTTATTAAACTTGTAAAGTTAATAATAAGCTCAACCGAATTGAATTTCGCCAGAATTTATATTAAAAAGCTTCATTCTTCTATTATATTTGAAATTTTTTATATAAATTCGTGTTTAGTTTGTATTTTTCATCGAAAAATAAATGCAAATATGCTTGAAATATCAGTATGTTAATAAACAAGAGTGACCTTGTTAATAGCATATGCTGTTGAGTCTCTAGAGTGATATAAAAGCATATTGTATAGAAAAATTAATTTATTGATTCTCTTTGCAAATGTATAGCTTTTGTTGAAAATGATAGTCTTTGCTTTGAAAAGAATTTTATTTATTCTTTGTTCTACAAGAATATAAAAAAAATTTTGCAAACAATATGGACAATAATTTTACTGATTTTTCTGTTAATTAAAAACAAAAAAAAAATATTTTTATATTCAAATTCACATGAATTTTTTTTCCAAAACTTTTTTAATAACTTGACATTTTCCACTCATAATGCGACTAATTTATTAATTTCGCAAGAATTTCAACTATGAACTACTACATTAGCGAATTTATTTCCAAATAACTTTTGTTATTCATTTATATTCATCTATGCTAAATGTGATGCAAATACTAAGAATACTTTGGCCGAGTAATTGAACTGAAAATTCTTATGGAGTCATTTCATTAAAACACAAAAAATGATGATTTATTTTTCAATCTCTATGTTCAGCATTAAAAATCCAACAATTACGTTAAGACAGCAATAATACAAATTTATGAATAAATCTCAAATAAAATAGAGAAAAAAAAGAACGAATTGAAGAAATGAAGGAACTAGTCTAGACGTAAGTTTCAGTAAATAATCCAACTTTTGTTGAAAGTTTCTCTGGAACATTGACTGGGTCGATATGAGACTGGATTGTGCGAAGGAGATTATGGGAGGGGATTGAAGTAAAAGATGCGAGAAAACAAAACGGAAAAAAATGGAAATAAGACCAATCTGAGAGATGGGTGGAAGTAATTTTACTGGTCCAATACACCCAGTGAATGGAGAAGAGAAGATGCTCTAAGCAAAGTTAGATACTTTACCAACTATCTAAAGCCCTAAAGGTCCATCAATAATTTTCACTTGACTTATGACAGAGTATTTTTGCATTATTAACAACAAGAAAACAACAACATTTTCTCCAAATCCCTCTACCTTGAATATTAACTGCAGTTAATATCAAATACCATTACTTCATATTTTAATGAATATGTGGTTCAAGAGCAGAGAGAGAAAAGTGTGGAGAATAATCATGAAAAATAGCATTGAATAATCCACGACTGACTGTGAAATAAATTCATAGAGAATAGGGACTTAATTAAAATAATAACCAGGGCATCTGCACCCTCGTGTCTAAAATATAAGGGCAGAAGTTGTGCAGCCAATAGTCGTTAGGTCATGGACATATATCTATACACAATCACATTAACATGGTCGAATGGTCGACGTACGAACGTGCTGCATCCTGTAAATGTAATTAAAATTCTTTCACGGCAACTCTTGTTCCTTCAACAGGATCTCTATCCATCAACTACGACAAATGACTTTTCTGCAGAATATAAAGGAGGAGAAGAAAACTTGACTAAGAGAAATTTCCAAGAAAATTTGACTTGCAAGCTTGGGTCATAGATAATAATGATGATCTAGGGACTGATATCATCTTTTGCATCTGTAATTGATTCGAAGAATTGGTTTTTTAATAAAATAGTATGAGAATAAATGTCGTAATCATTTCTATTGAAAGGGAAATTGTTGTGATTAGTATTGAAGTTGTTTAATGTTGATAGAAGTATCATGAAAGCTGATTCTGAAGAGATTGATGTCATTAGATAAATATTTGAAAAATCCTTGAGTAATTATTCTGGTAGATAAAAATTTTGATTGACGAATAAATCAATGAGTGATACCAACTTAACTTGACATAATCATTTCGAAAATTTCTTAAGAGTTGAGCATTTAAGTATAATTACAATAAAGGTCATTTAGAGGAAAAATATTACTTTTTATGAACCAAGAGTTTTTAACTTACGACAAAATTTTTTTTAATGAATTTTAAATGAATACAATTAACTTGGTTTAACGAATAAAATTTACATTGTAGAAGATACTTAATGAATGTTTAGTAAAATAGACTTTATGACAAATAAAATGGAATTCTTGTTGATATGAATAATTAAAATAAAGCCCAATAAAAACTGATTTAACGTCTGACCTATGACATTTCAAATTAATTTGATGAGCTCATAAAAATTTTTATAGTTTTTCTTAATAAAAACATCTGTTTGCTGTATTCGTATCAAACAAATTTTATAATTAAATATTTTAATTAATATTAATTGTGACAATTATTATATTATTATGAAACATTTAATGATATGTAATCGAACAATAAATAACTGAAATTCTATTGTCTTTTAAAAGTTCTTTTTTACCAAGTTTACATTCCATTTGTTTATTCCTTTGTAGTTTCTCCTTAAAGGACATAGAATAAATAATTACTTAAGCTTTTATAAAAATAAATTTACCCTCCAAAGTGCAAAGAACAATGTCAGAGATAAAACTTTAATTAAAGTTATTCGACTAGAGGTCAATGATCCATTTTTATTCTCAACTTTTTTTTTAACATGTCACTGAGTTAAAAAATCTCGAGATTTTCATTCTCATGCACAAGTCTCCTTTAACAATCTTTCATGTCAATCTATCTTATGCGAATTATTTACGTTTAATTAGTTTAGTATCAAGATATATCTTTAGTTAATAAAATAGCTGATAAAAATAACTTTACTATTTTTTATAGTATTTTAAAAAGTAGATTTTACTGGGAATAAAATATTATAGAGCTGTAATTAATGCGGATGATGTAGTATATATGCAAAAATAAATGAAAGGTTAAAATGATAATGAAATGTTCCACTTCAGATAACAAAGTAGATATTAATTATTCGAATAAATAATATTTGGGATTTTGTAAAGTTTGCGAAATAAAAGTTTGTGGTCTCGTAGATTCTACAGCCTGCTGCAGTCGACGTTTACTCATCCAAATTACACATATGCAAGGATACGAGTAAAACTAACTCACGTTGGTTAATTGTGAATAAAGCGGCTTCACAAACTTTGTGGCCGGTTTGATAAAGTGCTCCGAAATATCCAAGAAAGAGAACGACAGGTGAAGGTTCGGAGAAAATAAGATGAAAGATGAAAGAAAACAATCATTTTTACGAAAATTCGTAAATTTGAAAAATGCAAAGCTTATGGTACATTTTCCAAAGTAAGAAGAGTATTAATAATAAAATTAAAAATATTGGAAAAATATTTTAGACATAAATTGTAAGCACATTAATTTCACAGTTCTCGGGAATATTATTGTTCAATTTTTTACATTTAACCTTCTTTTATTTGTCTTTTTTTTTAAATTTTTTTCTCTGGTCATATTCCGTTGGGGTAGTAATGAGAAAAAATATCTTTTGTTAAATATTTAATTGAGAATTTTTATAGTCGTGTAAATTTATTGAAAAGACAATTGTATGCAAAAGGTGAAAGAAGTTATTCCTAGAGCTTGAGGTTCGAGATAAAAAAAAGTTGATAAAATTTAAAAACGTAATATTTTCAATTTTTATAGCAATTACTAATAAATAAAACCCAATAAATATAGATAGAAGAAGCATAAAAAGTATTTGCAAAATGTAAAAAATGATATTCAATCGACAATCGTAAAATTATGAAGGTACAATTTACCAAAAAAAGAATAGGTAAAGTATCACTTTTCACTCTCGATAAATTTTTTATCACTGAATAAAAATAAAAATTTATAAACCAATTTCAAATCTAATAAAAAATAATATCTGCTCATATCAATTTTTACATTACAAACAAACACAGAAATATAAGCCATAACTATTCTTTGTTCAAGTAGTCAACTTTAATTATATTAAATGTATTTGACACACAAATCTGCATGGCGCTGATGTAAACAGATGTAGCGACAATGAGTAATAGTTTAAAATCAATTTCACAATACATGTAAATATTATTCTTGGTCTGGCAAAATAATATATATATTCATACACATAGTATTAGAACTCTAGTCAAAAGAAAGCAAATAGAATTTAATTTACAGTTTCACATGACAGCAGTCCCAAATTCAGTTATCGATGTTACATATTAAACAACTAAACCTAACTAACTATCCTAATTCTATGATATCACCGTCAGCACATTAAAAAATAATTCATTTCATTAAATAACTGATACGAATAATGTAAAATTATTAGTTGCTTTACCGTAGAATTTTCAAATTAACTTACAAACCACAGCTTCTAACACCATACATAAATGCATTTGGTTGCATACGTGTCGGTTATTTTCCCACTTATGTATGTACATGTACAAGGATACAAATATCTACAAAATGCTCGCGGGACTTTGAAATTGCATTATTTCATCGTAACCAGTGATGTATATAACCAACACAACCAGCATCTTTCTCTTAACCTCTAGAGATATAGATATTAAATTTCCCTGCAGTGTACATAACATTCTCTCAATATGAATACACGTGCTTATCGTATCCTTTCTAAACGTATTTTCTGTGCGTTCGGTACGTCTCCAGTGTAGTCAAGTCCGAGTGCATTACAATTTGACTTTACAAAAATTCTTGCGAAGTTGAATTTTTTTATTAATGCTGATAATGGAGTTTTTTATTTCAATAAATAAAAATAAAATCTAGGTAAAGAATAATAAATATTTGATAAATGTTAATTATAATTTGCTGAGTGCATTAAGCATAAAACTGCAATTAACATTAGTGACATTATTTGATTAATTGTTTATTGTTAATTAATTCCAAATTTATCATTATTTGAATCATTGGCTTGCAATAATTTTAAAGAGTACATAAATTGTTATAACAATTGTGATGATTATTATTTAATATAGAGACAATTATAAAGCATTCACATAAAATAACACTCTTATCAAATAATATTTGTACAAAATTACTAAATTATTTATTATATTTACTTTATAAAAAACTCAATTCGTTATTTATTATTTAAAATCCAAGTTTGTTTTTGAAAAATATGTTGTAACAAGATAATTATTCATTCAGTAGTTTTCAGATAATGAATCACATTAATTAAAATGGAGTTTGAAGGCTGTATTGATTCTCAGTATTGAATATTAATGATCTAGTTTGAGATACAGAAGTTAATTCAATATTGATAAATTAATTAATGTAATGCGAGTAATTACAAGATTTTATGCACTTTGCAAACAATTGCACTAAAACTTCTGCTGAAAAACCTTTTCACTCCATTTCTCTTGAATTATTCATTAATTATTAAGAAATTTAATTTGATTAAAATAATTTCTCTTATCAACAAAAACTTGATGAAATTGATGGACTTATTTTCAATTGTATTTACTCAAATTATAATGCGCACATGTTTCAATAGAATTCATTAATATAACTTCTTATAATGAAAAGTCTGTATTAAAAGACGATGAACTAGAAATGCTGGGTCGACATCATAAGAGCTTGTAGTAAGATTTGAGTGATGAATAGAACTACGACGGAGCTATATATTGGATACATAAAGCACCAACGCTACACATGTTATTTAAAGAAACAAGGTAGTTATTATTGATTCAACGTGTATTTTATTTACTTTATAGTCATTTATTGAGTAGAGAAAGTTAACATGAGGTCAATGAGAAAATTTATTGTGCTTCATTATTAAATTATCAAATAATTGCCAGGTAAATTTTTAATATATCGTTTAAAAATTGCACTGTAGACATCTAGAAGTTTTTATCTTTTTTTCCATACTCATCCACCTGCTTTCTCTCTCATTCCTACAACATGTGGAAACGACACAATTTGCCTGAGCTTAATTACGCTTCGAGTATCAAGCGAGCAACGAGCTTGATCATTTTACGAGATGTACTGTGAACATTTGTTCAGCCAACCTGTTTTGATCGAACTAAAATCAGCACTTTGTTACACACCATTTCAAAATATTGATTAAAAAACAGTCAATACGGAACTTAATTATAATATTCACGACGTTTGAAAGATTAATAAAATTGCAAGGTAAAATAATTTAATTAAAGTGGAATTCGAGTTATTTGAAAATGTTTTTTCATGAATACTGATCAGGTTCTGATGAACCAGGAAGTATTTTAAAGGTAACTTTCTCAAGTTTTTGAAACATCAAGTGGATTTTTATTTGACTTTTTATTGTGAAGTCAAAAATCAGAAAAAAATCAAGTTAGTTAAAGTTTTGAGAGAGGCTATAAGCAGCAAAAAAACCTTCGGATGAATTTAATGCAGTTACTTTGAAGTTCGTAGTTTTCCCTTTAATTTCCTTTTTATTTCATCTCTATTTTTTTTTGTCCGAGTTATTGGATGCTAAAACAAAAAACTCATTCTCTACTTCGAATACTCGTAACTCGTGAACAAATGATCGTATAACAATCACTTGGGTATCATGAAAAAAGAAAAATTTTCTCTGGAAAAGTTTTTGCAGCGGATTTTAATGAAAAATTTTCATTTTACACTAGCTACTTTTCAAAGCGTATATCAACACTGCTATTCACGATAAAATGACGCAAAATTTATCAAACTTAATGAACAATGTATTCTCAACCATCATTGAGTAATTATTACATAATTTTACTTAATTAAAATCAGTAACTTGGTTGAATATTGAAAATGAAGTGCTGTTAGATTAACTTCATTAAAAAATAATTAAAAAATTCAATTTACACTAAAAATGTCTTCAAAATATTTTTTTAACCTCTCATGAAGTATATTATATTTTTTTTTTCTCAAAACTTATCATCATTAATTATGATTTACATTTATAAATTGTAATCCAATTGATTTATCATTTAATAATGACTATTAATATGACTTTTGTTATAGAATTTTGTATTCCTTATCTCTAGATTGTTTTCTTAAGAGAAAAACAATATTTATCAACAATAAAGTTAATCTGATATAACTCAAGTATGTGCTTTCAAATATGAAATCATTACTCACATGCTGTTATGTATATGTTACGTATGCTAACTGTCAAGGGTAGACACTGATAATAAATGTCCTGCGGATGAATTCACACGCCTGCCTTAGAATCGACCTCATCTCCTATATCTATCTGTCACTCTTGAAGTATTACCAGTAATCATATATATGTGTGTATATATAAATTATTTTTAAGGAGCAGTAGAGGATTAATGTTTATAAATAACCGTTACCGTTCGAATAAAACAAACAATAAATATTTGAAGTGTTAAATTTGTTATTCAAGTATCCTTTTAAATTAGAAACTACTTTTAATATCTTATGAAAAATGTGTCGAAGAATAAAAACACAATGAAGGGAATAGAGCTTTGACTTTTAAAGTAGAATATCAAAGAGAATCAATATAAGCTGCATATATATTTTCAACCGTACCTTTTTTCTACACTATAAGTTGCTGATATCCAATTCCTAAATCACATCACGAATCTTTCATAAGAAAAAAACGATATTACATATATTTGTATCTATATAACATATACGTACATAAGTAACTCAGAAATTTAATGGAATATTATATAACCATAAAAGTTTTATTGAATTTTATAATTACAACTTCAAGGATGTAATTGAAAAGAAAGTTCTACGTCAAACTGCAGCTGAGCATAATTTTTATGTCATTTTTTTTCTAAACAAATTATAACTCAAACTATTTACTAGTTTTATAAGGAATTCAATTTCCAAGTCGTTTTGAATTTTTAAATCTATGTTAAGTTTGATTCAAGTATACTACTTTTGTTACAAATTATTCATGACTAAATTTTATCTCATTTTTGGAAATTATTCGCTGTGAGTAATATATTCTTTCTCGTAAATTCAAGCTGATAAGAGTATCGTTAAATGGAGAATAAGAAACAATGTAAAGAAATTAATAGAGATTTAATCATAAAATTATGTCATTTGCGCACTTTAACAAAAAGTAACGAAGGAAAAATGGTAATAATTTAAATGATGTAAAAAGGAGTAATTATATTTTTAAACTCTTTACGTCAGTTGAACTGTCATTATATTAAGTGAGTAATAGAAAAATTGGCTAATAAGTGTTAAAGTTCTAGTATATTTATAATCCGGAAATGCCTTCTGGCCTACTTTAAAAAAATCGTTTAAACAACAAAAAAGTTTCCATTATTTTCCATGCATCATTCTTTTCTTTGTTCAATAATTACATCTAATTACATCATTAAATATTATACTATTTTTATTATTTAGATTTAAATAAGATGATTTGAATAAAATAATGAGATAAAATAAATCAAGTGTATTTATTTCAGAAGCAAAAGAAAAAGTATCGAGCCCTTGAGAATGATTAAGTATCATTGTTAAACTGTATTTAAGCAAATAAAAAAGTTAAAATAATTCCACCAATAAGGTAAAGTACATTTTAAAAAAAACTTGTGTTGTTATATGAACATTTAAAAAGTGTAAAACAATAAAAACATACTGATCAATGTATCTCGTAAGACATGAAACAAAGCGCTCGGAGTACTCCCTATTCCGGTATTGATTTCGCATCGAGGGTCATGCCCGGATAATACCTCGTCTCTCCGTCCCTCCTTTTAACTCACCCTCGCTCAGTGTTCCTCACCCTAGAAGTCCCGACAATTGACGTGACGCTACGAAGCGTGCGTAATTTGCATCTCTCTCTCTATTCTGCTACGTAAATGATCGATCACTCTCAATCCAACTATGCGTGGATCCACGAGTCACACGCCAAATTTTAGTCAATTACAATTCATCATACAGTTCACTGTGAAGCTCGATAGATTAAAAAATGTCACCAGATGTAGGTAATAAAATCATTCAATTATTACAATTCAGAACTATATGGAGACATATACTGACATTTTATCCTTTTTTTTACTATTTGATAATTTAATTGCTGTGCAATTATTTTCGATTTGAATTAACATATTACTTGAGCGCTGCTAATAAAAGCACTGTTGACTCAGTCTGTGATATTTTTGGATGCCTATTAAAGCAACGCTACTCGGTTGTCTTATCTCATTATTATTCTGTCTTCTTTTAGCAACCTAAACTAATTCAATTTCACACTCAATCTTTTTTAAGAATTATTTTATATTAATTTGTAAAATTCATACAAATGAGTTTATAAAAATTGAAAGGTATAGAAATATAATTGAATGTCTTCTTCTCTACTGAGTATTCTACAGCTCAATGCAGCTTTTAAATAGGACAAAGTGAATAATGTTATTATACTGAAGAGTGCATTCATGATAAAAAAAAAAGAAACTTTTTTTATTTATAAAAATATCATTTTGTTACTTAGGTTTCTTTTTTAAGAGTAAAATTGTTAGATAAGAGTTCAAATAATTATATCGAGTTAAAGAAGAGTCATGCTCGTGATATAAATAATGCATGGTAAATATCAATTATGGACGACATAGGCCTTGAGAAAAGGTCAGTTTCATTCATCACTTGGTTTACTGTCTTTGTAGCGATATTTATTACACTTGCGAAAATTATTTCGTTATCTTTCCTTTCGTATGGCCAAACAATTGTAAAAAAAAATATCTTTTTATCCTTAACAAACATTTGATTTCCATAATAATAATAATTCCTACCAACAAAAAAAGCTTTAGAAAAATTGTGTAGTGTTAAAATAAAAATATTCTCATTATCAAAAGAAAAACATATTTAACTATTTAAAAAAAATTATTTTTAATAAATTATAATTATGTTCTTAATGCCCTTTGCCATGTAATTAGGGGAAGGGAGAATAAAGTAAAATGTGGAGGCAAAGTGAAATGCTCGAGAAAATGGTAAAAATTATTAACATTTTTTAATATAATGGATAATTTGTTGATTTACGTTTTTTCTTGGTATTCCACTTTACCCCATCTTTCTCTATAATAAAAAATATTTAAACATACTTCTATAATTTTGATCCGATTAAAACCATTACACAAAATGTATTCTCCTCTAATAGTCCTCTCCTTTATTATTTTCATTTCATTTTACATTTTCTCTATTCCTAAAGAATTACATTTTACCAAGTATACTTAAATTCACTCAAAATTAGCCCTCATGAAGATAAAAAATATGCAAATGAATTCGAAAAAATGCACAGCAGAAATAAATTATGCAAATAAATGTCTCAAGAGTGGCAGAAGCTTATTTATCAGAGTCTGATATAATAAACTCATCCATAAGTGAGTAGAAATAAGTAAGGAATTATAAAGAGAAGAAAGTAAAGTAGATACTTGTTGAAACTTGCGGACTATATGGAACTTGCGCGTGTGGCCACGAGTAATTAACTTCAAGTGGTTAATTAATATCAGCACCCGAGTGCTTTTCGCTCGTTGAAACCTTCCCCTTGGCCTGTTTCTTCATTCCTTCAGTTACTCTACCACAAGTTAATGTGTTACCCGATCACTTCCGTATGTATATCTATATACATACATAATGCTATCATTTGAGAATAAAAAAACTCGATAAGGATAATAATACAATAATTTATGTCTCTTGTGTATAATATCCCAAGTGCTCGACTCATGTTGCATTGATTTGTGAGTATGATGTGTAAACAGCTATTACAACGCCTGCGGCCTTATTCATAAACTAATGAGCCTAACGATCGATAACCAATATCCTGTATCGTTGTATATTTCCATAACTTAGAGATGTGTTAAAATTAATCAATTAAAAATTTTCTTTAGCATACAGATAAGAAAATAGGAAGTATGCCCCCAAGATAATAATATGCATTGAAATTGCTAATAAGACGCGGAGTAAAATTATTGAAGTACTAAATATAAGCATTCATAACATAAAGCATATTTGCTATCGTTTGCAATTTATTACCTAGCAGTCAATTTTCCTATCGATAAATACTTCCCTCGAGCATCTCACGGCTTTTTAACCATTTATAACATGTGTGTCTTATATACGCAAGTGAAAGTGATTGATTTCGAAGATAATAACACAATACTATCGGCTAAATATTATTTTTTTATTTTTAAATAAAAATTATCTAATAAGAATGGAGTATTTTAATCAATTCTGTAGTTATTGTTTGATTCTTTTATGAGAAATAATTTTTTTGATCATTTTTTATGGTTTAATAAATAACTACATAAGCTTTTATTTTGTTGTGAATTATTTATTAAAATAATTTATAATGAAATATATTGTATCAGATTATTTGTTTAATTGAACAAAACAAAAATGAAAAAACGTTTTTAATCCATGAAAATGAATTAATCTATGGACTTTGAATTTTGTTAACAGTATTTTTATGTCAATTTAAAAATGACAAATATTCTAAAATTATTATTTTAGTCAAAATGATTTTAATATTATTATTCATTCGTAGTATTATTTTTTTCAATACCCCAAGAGGCTTTAAATAGATTGTAATAATACCAAGCCTCGACATATTGATATTTCTTCTACCTACCCGATGTGTAATCTAGCACTCGCATAATGGAATAAAATACTTCTTACAGCAGTGTCCAAGGTTATTGCTAAGAAAAATGGTAATTTATATTTCATTGTCTCATAGACATATTTAGAATGAAGAAGGCATTTACATTATAGGAGTCATTTTTTTAACTTTTCTTCAAGAAACATGATATGAGAGAAGAATGGTATGAGAACTAACGACTCACCTGGTGTCTGGCTGTGGGATGTCGGGGGCAGGCTTGGGCTATGCTGGTCTATTAGCCAGCCGTGCTTATGGGCTGCATTTGCGCAACCTCCACTTCCGAACTGCTTCGGCTGTGTCCCTGCATTCTGTAAAATAAAATAATATTTTTCTTATTATTTTTTCATTCATCATAAAAATAGAATAACAAGTACAAAAATATATTTCTCTCAATTTCGTACAGACTATAAGTTGACAAGTTGAAAAAAACTTGGGAAAGTTAATTCATAAATTGTATTATTCTTTTATAGCAGTAAATGTCAAAGAAAAGTATTGTAAAATAATTCTCAAAATATTGAACATTTGATCATTCTGTATGTGTACAACAACAATGTACATTGGTATGCGAGTGGTGTGTCTGATTAAACGTCGATATGCACCCCTCCATTCCGCCATGACTACCCAAGGTATAGATGTTGAAAACTTGAACGTCTTAACCCACCCCTGTTCTTCATTTCTCTGCTCTTACAATACAGCCGAAGCAAGGGAAAAGTTTATATTGGATTTCATATTTAATGCAATACATCGCAGCTCGCGCTGCTGCTGGATAAATTATTTATGTCCAAGGACTCGTGCAGTCGTTGCAGCTTTTTTTTGCCGATGTAGAATATCTTGTGTTCTCAAATCTCGTCCATTATAAACAATAAGATGTTTGTAAATCATAATTAATGTTCATAAATTTAACTTCTCAGGGAATTTATGGTAGTAACTTGGTAATAATGCGAAATAAGTTGAATTGATTTAAAACAGATAGTGAATAACAAGAGGACGATTATTGAGTGGCTTCTTTATTCATTCTGTCATCAAATCGGATTGAGGTCATTAAAAAAAAACAACCTGATTTAATGTAATCAGTGTTTTTCGAACTAAATGGTAAGTGAAGCAATTAGACTGACATGGATTTAGTGACTTTTTCTGATTATATAAATTTGATAAGGTTTTTAATGAAATTAATGTAATTGTAAAAAAATAATTACAAGAGATTGAGAAATAAAATACTTTTTAATTTATTTTAAAAATAACTTTGCTAAATATTATCGATAGGTTTGTAATTCACGAGTAATCAATTGTACTAAGCTACTCTAACTTTTTAAATTTTATCAACAATCTATTTAGTGTTAAAAAAATTTCTACCATGTTTTTCTTTAATATAATACGATAAAACACTCGTAAAATATTTATAGAGTGAATCACAGAATTTTTTACTTTTTTTTGCAAGCAAATGAATACTTATTTTGTAACTTACTATTTATTAATTAAAAAAAAGAATCAATTGAAACTAAATAAATATTTATTGTCAATTATTTTTTATTTTATTGAAAACGATTAAAAATTTATCATAGTTAAAAATTTTATTACTCATTAATTGTTGGTAGCTCAATAGACATTACTGTTTCTAATAAGTTAAACAAAAAATCATTGACAAGGCAATATTGTATAGAAGCTTTTACTATACACAATTTGTGAAAAATTGAAAAACTGTCAACATTGAAGTTTTTTAATTAATATAAAAACAATTGATGAAAAGATTGATGACAACGTACTTTTTAAGCTTCTTTATACGCATGTGATTCTTCAAAGATGACCCAATTAATATTATAAATGGATTCTCAACTTAATAACAAAAATGCTATAATCAGACTACAACTATGCTGCACATTCAATTTTTAATCATTTGAAAAATTTACAAGATATTTCGGAACTCATTCTTAAATTAAATTCTCCGAATTTATGAGTATGCTTTTAACTTAAATTTAGAAAAATTGAAAAAATATCACATCTACATTCTAACAGTTTTGACATTAAAAAAAAAAATAAATTAACGAGTTAACTTTTTTCGGTTATTCTGTCGTATTACTTTATAAAAATATTTTAGCTGAATATCATCAAGAAATTTTAAGTTTGATGATAAATATGAAGATAAGATTAAAACTTTAAAAGTTCTATCCACAACGAATTTAAAACTTCGAAATTTTCCAAATTATTCTATGATTATATAAGCTTTAAATAAACTTGAACAAAAAATTAATAAATTATTACCCTCAAATTCTATGTCAGTTATTTTGACATTCTAGAAGTAATAAATAGAAAGAGGTTTGATTTTGGAATATTTTTTAGTTGCTTTGACCAACTGACTAAAACAAAAATAACTTCCATTAATGTCATCAATAAATATTTCAAGCTTAATAATAAACTTAACTATCAACTAAGCTCATAAAAGCTCTTGAAATCAATGGAGATTTTCTTAAAAGCGGATGAATCACATTCAATAAAAGAATAACAACATGAGAATTGTCTATAAAATGATTCAATTTAAATGTCAACATTTTGAAAACAATAAATAAAAAGAGGTCAATTATGAAGTGCTTCTTCAGCCATTCCATTTTCAGATCGTATTAAGGTCATTTTACAAAGACAGCCTGGCCTTAAACATAAGGGATACATCTAAGACAGGTTTAAACATCGACTGAAAGATACCGGTACTTGGACGAGCGTCTGGGAAAGTCGTTTGTGACCTCCTGTTCTTGCTGATGTGCCAAGAACATTAAGAGTGAGTGAGGCAAGGTATTAAAAGACTGTAAAGTAGCATAAAGAACAAGGTATATGGACGAAGAAGAATTTCGGAAAATGGGTCAAAGAGCAAGAGCGTTTTTTTTTTCCTTTTAAATTTCATTGAAATGGAAAACTCTAATTATCAAATATTTCATACTTTTGAAAATCAAAGAAGTTTAGATTTCAGGTTAATGCAGTTATTTCCGGGTTGATACGAAAGATGTAGATGTTAAATAACAGATAAAAATATTTTATCGTTGAGTCTTATCATAACGGTTTAACATAATAAGTGTTTTTATGATAGCTTTTCTTCGTTTGAATAAGTTAGACTTGAAGTTAAATTACTTTTGTCGAGGAAAGCAGTGCAAATTAGTAGATTTTCACACATTCTTAGTGCCAAGTGTGTCAATGTTGTAAATTTGATGCATACTTGACACTGATTTTGAATAATTTCACTTTTATTAAATTTAGAATGTGATTTAAACTCCATTCACAACAATTGATAAGTACAAAATATATCTAGGATGATTGGAATAATTCAATACTTTTATTTTAGAGTAAGAAACTGATTTTTGCTGAATGTAGTAATTAATAAAAACATAACTACTTAATTCCTTTTAGTCATTGATGATAGACCACTGAAGATATCAACTAAATTCAAAATTTGATCAACACTTTTTTCATTTGATTCAACTTATTAATAGTTGTAAAATAAATAATTTCTAACTCTACAAAAAATGGTCTCTGGTTTGAATAATACTCATTAATTGCAAGAAAGTTCTATGAAGTAAAAGTAATATTTTATTATGACTGAAAAATGAAGCAACATCACAATGAAATAGCAAATCTTTAATTTCGATTTTCTCAGCATGTCGTTTTCCACAGACAATAATAAGCCGCACATATGTACGCCATGAACATTAATCTTTCAAGTGAAATTGTTGACGAATTGACGGTACATTAAGTGAACACATAATATCCTCGTAGAGAATCGGAAAGGAGAAGGTAGAGAATAAGGGAAAATTGTAGAGTGAATTCGCACTGATAATGAACCACCGGTGGTTCGACGAGCTTACGTACTAGTCCGTGCTAATTGCCATGCCTCCGCACTCTCCTCTTTTCTCTCCTCATTGAATCCGAACCAGGAGTTACAGACGAGTTATATAGCCCAGAAAACAAATTGCTAACATTCAAAAATAAGTTTCCCTAAAAGTACTTCCAATTCACTTTTTACTTTTCTTTTTAAAGAATTGTTTTTCTTTTTCTTCTATTTTTTTTTTCTTGTTTTATTTATGGAATATTTATGAGCAATTGTTTTCTTTATGTGTGTTGCCTGTAGACTCTTCAATAAAATATACGTGTGGTACACTAAACTGAATACCGATGACGCGATCATTCAAACCGGTTTTACAACACGCACACCAGGTAATGCGATTATATAGCGGAATTAATATGGGCAATTGTCCGCTCTGAGAAGATACGAAATTGTTTCTCACATGCCCTTTGTTCCTTTTCTGAGTCATATCAACCAAAAATAATCCAAGAGATTGGAATCTACATAAATACATACACGGATTTATCATTTTTTTTTTCTATTTAATGTCTAAATGCTTTATCATTTGATCAACTTTTTTTACCCAAATTTATGACCATAAATTAACTATTTGAGAATATGATCTTTTTTACAGCGATAAACTTTGAGAGACTGGTCAGAGAAAAAAAATGATTAAAAGATTCTCAATGGAAATTAGATGCTGCAATTATTTACATATAAAAAAATTTTAAAGATGTTTTGGAGCACATTATTTTATACATCATAGATTTTTGAATGCAATATTTGGTCAAATATAACAATTTAATTATTTATTAATATAATTAGTATCATAGAGTGAATGAACTGATGTATTGTTTTTCGCAACACTATTAACTTTTCTGACAAAATAAAACCTGAAAGGTAGAGTTGAATAATAGATAAAAAGTTAATGCGTATTTAAAACGTATTATTGGTTATCATGTTATGAATGTACTCGAGATAATTTTGCGATTTTGATAAAAGGTTACAAAATGAATTTATAAAAATATACCATCATGAATAAAAATAATGTTAAAAAATCTGTAATCATTTTTAAAATATATCTTTTGCTTTGAAATTTTTTTTTTGATTATTCATAAAACTTCAATAAAAATAATAAAAAAACATTCAACCGTTATAGAACTTTAAATCTATGTGCACGAATGGTGAATTATTTACGAATTCATGATCGACTAAATTCCTTTAACTGCAAATTTAAAAAAAAATAATACTAGACACTTTTTTTTCTATGAATAAATAATGTATGTGTAAACATGTACTAAAAGTAATGATATTAAATTATATTAAAGTTGATATGATGATAAGTAATATTAAAAAGTTTTTAAAAAAGATGATAAAATTTTTATTCTTATTCGGCAAAGTATCGAATAAACAAATTTTTCTTTACCCGGAATAAAATTATAGTATCATTCGAAAGTAGTATAAATGTCAAACCAGATTGTTTTTGCTATATACATATATCTATATATATATATATATATAAGAATATTGCGGAAACTACTCCGATTATTGGAAAAAACGTCATCCATGTATCAATGTCTTTTACCTCATAAAGAAACGAAAAGAAAAATAAACATAATAAAAGTTCAACTAAAAGCTAACATCTTTTCTATGTAAATAAATAAAAAAAAATGATTAGTTATCTTTGTGATACCAATTTAAAAAATAATCATGAATTGCTCCAAAAGAAATGATGATCTTTTTCACCCTTGACCTTTATATTACTTTTCAGTGATAATTAACACTCGATCTCATTATATGGTTTCACGAGTTCTTGATCTGTCTTGCAATAAAGCAAACTTTCGCTTCTAAAATCGATAAGTCATGATGCATCATCAAAGGAGACAACTGGATTAACGTAAACCCTTGAAGTAACGTAATAAATCTTCACGAAGAGTATGAATTTACGAGCAAGTATATATCTCAATACTCGTGACTAAGAGCATCGATATTATCCCATAATCGTCTTCTGATTTTCCAATAATACCTCACTTCAACTTGGTATAGTTAAACCATGTTATCATAAACGTTATACAGGTATCTGAACTATGCGTGCATAAACTTTAAATTATATATTGAACTAAAATTCTGTAATTACGTTAAAAATGTTTACACGCGAATACCAATCCGTTGAAAGAGGTAATTAATATTTTCTTTTAATAATATGATTAATAGGAGTTGGTCAAACATCCTGTGCCTCTTACTCCAAAATTTTTTTTTATTATTATACATCAACTTCAATCTTTGTAAACATAGTTGTTAAATAAAATATACTTGTATCGAAAAATATTTATTAGTAACAAAGAAATACTTGTTTGGAGTAGATTTACTCCTGTACCTTCACTATCTTACATATTTTTCTAACTACATTTATTTAAATTTATTCTCATATTGAATATTTCCTATTTTAAAGTACACAATACATATTATTCAATTTTTTTTTATATTGTATAACAGTATTTGCACACTCTTTCGGTTTCTCTCTGTGAGCATTACAGCGTACGGAAAATAAATCCCTATTGTTGGTGAACAAATAAATCATAATAGCAATAAAATTAAAATAATAACAGCAATTGTAAATAACGGAAAAATTCATAGATAATTGATAATAAATAAAACTAATCTCAGTCTAATTAGTTTATCCTAGTGGGAGAAAAGTGGTTGTTAAAAATAGTTAATGCCTTACTACATAGTTGTCAATTTGACATCAGTAACCCAATTGTGAGAGTTTTTTGCTTTTTTTTTTCTTTTTTAAAAATAAAGCAACATTTGAAAAAATTATTGAGGTTAAATAAATAAAGATCAGGTTTGTTCTTTAATGGTGATCGAGGAGACAGATTGCATCTATATGTTGTAAAAAATTAAATTGAAGCATGTAAAACGATATTGTCATTAGGGACAAAGTTTAAAATTAATATTTATGTAGATAAATAGTTTATGAGTGTAATTAATGGTTATTACTAACGTAACAATAACTAATATTGTAATTAACTCTCTCACTCATTAGCTGCAACTCGTTAATTGAATAATTAAACCACTGTGGTCGTTCGATAGAGGGTATACAGATGAGGGACAATTTACTTTACATCAAGTACAAGGTAGATTTTTAAATAGCAATAGGATAAAATTAGTTACAAGTTATCGGACTTTAGGGAAGCCTTCTATGCCTAGAGCTTACAATCTTTTTTTATCTTTAAAAAAAAATTGAGAACAAAAATAAAAAGATCAGTTACAAAACTGTATTCAATGATATTTTTCAAAGTATTAATGAATTTAAAAGTAGAATTAAATCCAAATGATAATCGGAAATTCAAGAATTGATTATTTCTGAAGAAGACTTCATTAAAGTAAAGAAAAAGGAATCAAAATTTGAAATGTTTTCGAAAGCAATGTAGAGAAGCAGGAAGCTAGTAGTAACAGAAGTAAGTAGTAACAGCTTAATTACTCAGCAAGTTTCAGATGTTTTGTTTTCAATTTACACTTAATCTATTCTTTATGACCTAAGTACAGCCGATGAGATTTTTATAGAAGATGTTTTTTATGTAGATTTACAATAAATATCTAAAAATCATGCAAATATTTTTCACTACTTCCCTCACGCCAGTTATAAATTGTCCCAAGAACGGGGTAATAAGTTGTGACATGTCACTACTTTCCCAGAAAGTTATTTATACAAGCATTTGTTATCAATTTAAGCTCAATTATCATTCACATTAATACCTAAATAAGAGTCCTCTCATTTCAAAGTCCTTCATTATGAAAATACTTCTCCATATTTTAACTTCCCCATTAAAAAAAACTAAAAATTTTTACAACTAACCTCCCACTTCCCTTCATTGATTTCTGAAATTTATTCAACATTTGAATATTGACACTAATTAAAAGTTTGTTAAACTTCAATTTTTAACTTCAGAAATGAATCACGTCTTCATGTATTTACGATCATAATCTCAAGAGTTGTTTCGATTAAAAGATGCAATAAAAAACGAGTCAGAATAAATTTTCTAAAAAAAATGAATAACTAATGCTTTTATGTGAGACGTAAATTCTAGAATAATAATAAGAAAATTATGATAACATTTTTAAAATGATAATTATGAAATAATGTATATCCTAGATGTTTTTTTTTTACATTTTTATAAATAAAACATTTTAGATGACTTACGTAAGTGTTTATTCAACATTAATGCTTTTAAAATAATTAGT
Source organism: Chelonus insularis (assembly GCF_013357705.1). Lineage (NCBI taxonomy): Eukaryota > Metazoa > Arthropoda > Insecta > Hymenoptera > Braconidae > Chelonus > Chelonus insularis. The sequence continues at coordinate 71,973 of NW_023276500.1, read as the reverse complement.
TTAAGCTATTTAATCTAACAATCCCAATGTTTTCAAGAATGTAACTACAAAAAAATGTGTACTATAATGGAGAGAAAAAGACATTACCCCATTCAGAACGATTTAAAATGATTGTATACATATCAAACCATCCCGATTAAATAAAAATTCAATTTTCGATTTCCACACCTATTACAACAACTCTTCTCACTTTTTTTAATGGCGAGACATCCAGAAAAAAAAAACCAATAAATGGTAAAAAAAATTCATACCGCAATTTTTAAGCTTCTATTTAAATTTTATTCACTATAACAATCTGTGTATGAAGGTAAAAAAGAATTTTTAAAATAAAAATTGTCTCATATCAAAAACTTTTATAACTATCATAATGAATTCTCTACATTTACATTTCAATTTTGTTAGAAGCACGCGGACCAATGAAAATCTTAGAGAGCTACGACGGTAACTAAGAAAGTAGCGAATTAAAAGTTAAAGAAAAAAAAAAGGTAAAGTAATTTTATATTTTCAGAGTAATTTAATGTAAGAAAAGAAGAAAAATATTTATAATAATCTGACACACAGTTGTTGATGAATTATTATCATGACATATCATTTTAAAAAACTCGACGATAAAAGTATTAAATTAATGTGTTTATTAGTTAGAGCTTTTTTATTTGAAAAAACCATCAGGTGCAAAAGCTCATATTTACCACGAACATGTCATAAATTGAACTCTTTCGCGCATTTATATTATACTTACTAGTACACATTCTGAGTTGAAAGAAGAGAGTATGCTGCAATACATATATACATCGACGTCGAGACGGTTCCCCGGACGGCTCACGATATTTATGTCAGCAAGCACATGGTCGTTCGCGTGTTTCAGTTGGTTATTTACTAGAGATGCAATGTTCCGTGATAGCAGGAAATCGATCCTGATCCATCGGGTATTAAAAAAGTACAATGAACAACAACCTGCCTCGGAAGATATAAAACAAGATACTGTTGACTTTTTTAACGACCAATAAATTATTAATTTGTTCAATTAAAATCATTAACTCTTCTTGTCAATTTCCAACAGGTGTCATTTTCCATCTACTAAAAATTTAATCAACTTTCGAAAAAAAAGTCAACAAATTATCTTATTTGATTTCATGTTTTTTTTATTGTTAGAAAGAACAATAGATACGTTGATATGTTTGATATTGAAATAAATGAATTGATAAAAATGTGCTCAGCAATTACAGGTTTTGAGTAGGAATACATTGAAGAGAATTCATTTCATTTCGAAAAGTTAAAGGATTAAAAAAATAAATAAATAAAAAACAAACTGCCATAGGGAAATTCAACAACTCTTTACAATTTGTTTTCCGCAATTAAATTCATGAGCCGTTCGACTCAATTGAAATTTTTCCATGTTAAAAAATCGTTGAGTTTTTATTTATATGATGAAACATCTAAATATTTCTGATAAAAAATTCTATTGACCTTTATTACTTACAGAATTATTTTAACATAAATTGTTGATTGAAAAAAAGTTCTTTTTTATCGATTTTTATCGAAAGAATCATTTTTTTAATAGAAAAATCATTAGACACGAGGTTAGGGTGTCCCTAAATGAATCAGAATAGAAGGGAAAGAAGTCATATGTGAAATAACCTGCCACGTTCCCCTTTTGGAGTAACCGATTGATATATACTTTCTCCATGTAACTTTTATAGAATAACTTTCAGCAAACCGAAATTAGGGCCATTCACCCTTTATATATAGATAGAAAATTCTGATTGAAAAAGTTTTATATCGAATATTATTTGCTACGAAATTAAGGGTTTTTAGAGATTTTTATTTATGATTCCAGTGTGTGAATTAAGAAAACATAAACTTAATCAGAAAACACTTTTCAAAAAAAATAATCGCATTGTATTTTAATTTTATAGCCGATATTTTAAAATATTAATAATATAATTTATTAATGTATTATTGCTTTCTATTAATCAATTTATTAGTTGACATTAATGTGTATTGAAACGAAAAAAAAGCTTCATTGTGAAAATTCTCTTTCATTGAGAAAAAAGATATTGTAAAGCACCAAAAAAAAAAAGTAATATATAGAGATAGTTACAATATTATTCAGCAGTTAAACAAATGGAGAAAATGTTGCCTGGATTTGGGCCAATATATACAAAATGTGATTTTCTATTGTACTAAAATATTTCAGCTCATTCCATTTCAGCTACGTATAAAAGAAGAAAAAGTTGGATGAATCGGGCGCCCTCATCTCGTCTTTCAAAACGTTTCTCTTTCTTCCGTGCCCAGCAAACTGAGGGGAAATATAGATTCTCCAAGGGATGGTGCGAAATGAGCCCTGGCACGTGGTGAGAATAATATTAATCTCGTCTTTCCTAGCAAATGCCAGACATCTAAAGGTCTGGTACCCCCTACTTGAAGCTTTTCTCTTCAGTACCCTCTTTCCTCAAATAACGACCAAGCTAACCGTGTGATCGTTCACTGTCTCTTACGTGAGTTTAGTTGATAAGTCGACGCATCGTACCGCCAAAATCATCAGGAAAGTTATTAGAGATATCTAGAAATTCCTTTCAACTATTGACGGGAAAAGATTGCCAATATTTCTATGAAAAGTTATCGTGCCAGCTTACGATGGATCATTGGCTAAATAAATAACATCATTTGGCCAAAATGTTTGTGAGTGAATCTCTGCTACACTCCAAAATTATCATTAAAAATCCATTCGTATGATTTACTCATCTCTCTAATCTCTTAAACAGTCTTTCTACTTTTGTACTTGTTAAACAATTTTTTTTATTTATTTAATAATTTATAAATAGTGATTGAGAATTAATCTTTCTATGTTTTTGGATTGAGGTGAGATTTATTATTATTATTATTTATTTTTAGTGCTTTCCTTGATTTAGTAATTTTTATTTTTTGCTGAATTTGATAAAAGATATAAATAATAGTTATTTTAATCAGTAAACTTAAATTTTATTTCCGAGTCACGGAATTCAAGGACAAATCGCTTTTCCTAAATTGAACCTGCTTCTCAACTACCACCTCTACCACTGCTGCCACTCCTTTATTCGCACTTGAATAGATATCGAGATCTAATCGAGGACAAATTCAGTGGAACATCCGCCACTTGCTTTTCTTGTGAGAAAAAATGTTCCAGCTACAATGAGATGATCAAAATTGAAAAAAATTTGAAAAGTTAAAGTTTTTTATCCAATTTTTTACCTCCTCACTTTTCTAGTTTTTTTTTCTATTGATCGATACTTTTCTTTCTTTTTTCTTCAATTCTTTCTTATTCTTCCTCAAACAGTTCTAATACTTATGCTGTTCCATTTTCGAAAAGACATTTAACATTATTGAGCTACTAATACATTAGTGGGACATCTGAACAATCAAATTTGTTATCTAGAAGAAAGTTGGATAAATTTGTGAGAATAAATTGCAAATTCAAACACGGTAGAGAATTAGGACATCGAAGAAGCTTTTGCAAAAGTACCTGACTTGACAGTTAGACTGTCAGAGCTTTCAAGGGACTCCTGCGGGAGCGACCAATTACGCGCGGTGCATCCCCGGACGATCTCATGTTCCGGCAGCTGTATCCGTCCTCTCTAGTGTTTCATCCTCCTCCGTCTTTCTCTTCCTACGCTCACACTAACGCAAGCATGACGTCAGCAAGTAGTAGTAGGTCGTCCTATTTTCCTTTCTATCCGTACATAAACTTCTCATATAAAACATGTGTTTGACGTAGGAAAAACAACTAATCATCCGCATTAATAATAATTATACTTCACTTGATTGCACATAAGGGAAAGTTACTAATGCTCATCGATTCGTCTAAATCACTCTGAGAATCTATGCAGTTGAACTTGACGATGCTCGTGAAAAGTTAATAATCACTCATTTACTTTATTATTATTCAGATATGATCATACATAATAAAAGTTCATTATTATTATTATTCTCATAAGAATTTAATATTTAATAACCAGAATTATCTATAATAAATTTCTATCCTTTCACTTTTATTTTTTTGTACTTCTATTTTTACTTTATTTATTAAATATTTATAACGAAATTTATTTTTATTATTATAAAAATAGTATTGTAGTGAATATTTTTATTTCTGAAAATAAATTTTTTATAAAAAATTCATAAAGGAATATTTTTATTTTTGAACCTTGAATGTTGGTTATAATGACGATATCAAATATTGATTGAAACAAAAATGAAAATGATAATCATTATCATATAAAAATAATGAAAAATAAATTATTTTAGTGTTTGAATATCTATTACACCAGTAGTTATTTAGCCTAATCGATAAGCTAATCTTCAAAATACAACAGAAAAATATCGAATGTCGTAATATTATTTTCATTCAACTAAAAAATATTACTGTTATTATTGCGTCATTATTATATTTATTGAAACTCCTGAATGTAAACAAATCAATCAAACAATAACAAAATATTCTCTTATTTTAATTTTCGTGATTCAATGTTGAAATTTATTTTCAAAATCATTTTCAAACAAACTATATTTTAGTAAACATAAAAAACAATTATAGAAAGTATAGATTGTATTGTATTTACATAACAATTAAACGCCTTTATTAATTTTTCAAATTAAATCTAATCAATGTCCTGAATTACCCCACGCACTGTGAAGTAATTGTTAGCACGAAGGTTCTCATTTTCCTACTAGATTTAGATGATTTAAACTGAAATTTCATCTACATTCACTGTGGTCATGTGTCATGGATGGCTTTCATAATAAAAGAACCTGGGGCAAAACGGCTTCTTACATTTCTAATACATGTAATAATGTAATTGAAACTAAGGAAATATTTCCGTTTAAATGCATCTTTTTTTGACAGCTTAATAGGATCCGTCTTGCTCCTGGATCCCCTAGATTCAAATAATAGACATATCTCTAATTTATTTATAAGGCAATTCGAATTCATGCTAAAATATTCATAATTACTGCTTGCTTCTCTATTAATTTAGTATCTCAAATTTAACAAACAGCTTTGATAAACAATTGAGTAAAATATGATAAAAATTGGTCAATTTTTCCCTTTTGTAATTTTGTGAAACAAATGGACACGGACATTTAGAAGTGAAGCCTTGTGGTATTACACTACATACAATACAATTTCCAGTGGATGATGTATCACATTAACGCTTACGAATTGTGGCTATATTGTGCCACATTTTCCCGTCATTCGCTTGCTAGGCTTCCATAAACGGAGAAAGAGAATGAAAAAGGAAGAGCAAATGCTGTGAATTGGCGGTCAAACGAACCAACTGTGATCATTTTCGACGGCGCAGAAAATTTATCTGGGTTTCTCCCCTTCTCACTCATGTTTTCTCTGTCTTTCTCTACTCTATTACTCTTGTTTCTAACAGTTCAAAACACATCGCAAAGTTTCAGAGAATTGGGCTGCAACACCGAGCGATCAAGAACAGAGATTACATTGCGGATCTCTCTCTCTCTTCTTGATTAACATCTAACTTATTGTACTAAGAAAATTATCAAAGTATACAGAATTTTAAAGATTTAACTGTATAACAAATTACACTTGCATTTATTGTTAATTAATTATTTCTATTCACCAAAATAGAGTCATTGAACAGCAAAAAATTAATAATATTTGTTTTTGTAATTTTTAATAAAGAAAAAATTTATAAAAAATGAGTTGGATTATTAACAAGATTGTATTTTAAAGCTCGAAGTTTATTCTCTTAAATTCTATCAGTGACTTCAGTGACTATTAACTGATTTTCAGTGCCAATTAGGCTACTGATTTCTTCAGTGACCTAATTGGTTGAATTCAAGAGAGTAAAATGATAATTGCAATCTCTATTCTAAAAATATATTGCTAAACAAAATTCGTTTTTCATTTTACAAAAATTATTCCAACTATTAACTATTGCTTACAAATAAATACAAATAGTTTTAACGTATTTACTGTCAAAAATAAATTGATAGTTGTAAAATCTTTTAAACTCATTACAAGCAATTAATTAAAAAATCAATCATCAAAATGAACAGTTAGCACTGAAATGAATCACGGATGAGTTAAATCTATTAATAGAAATGAAAAAATGTTTTAACTACTTTATTGACTGGTGTATAAAAGGGAACATGAATAATATGTACTATTGATATTCATGTAAAATATTCGGCTTCACAAAGAAACACGCCTACGCGCGCGATCGGCCAGAACAATCGGGCTGTTAGGGTTGTACATGGGAATACCTATGTAATACAGATATACAAGTATACTTATACACGTAGAGATATTTTACACGAAAGAGAGTGGAACGTTCGTATAACATAACCAATCGTTTGTAAGTCTGGTGAGAAGCCTACGGCAAAATACGCTTTAGTATATAGTCTTGAAAGTAGAAAGACGAATCGATCGACAACGTGCATGACTTTGCATAACCGAAACTATAATAACTGGAGTCATGGTAACGTCATTGTATAACTTGAGCAGAATAACAATTTTCAGAATATCGCTTTATTCGGAAATTCAAGTTTCTCTAACCAATAAATTTCAATCTACCAAATGTAAAAACAGCTCGGGGACTACATTTCTGGGTGAGTTATCATCAGAAATATATCGAAAAAATGAAGACACAAAAAAATTAATAGAAGAAAAATTATTAAGCAAAACCTGCATGGCTTCTATTGATACTGGTCCATATATTCAGAAGAAGTTTCAATGTTTTTAGATATTTAATTATCGACTTTTCTTTTTTTTTCTTTTTATGACTATTGATTTTAACAGGTTTCAATTAATTTCAACATTATTTATGGAAAACCAGTAAAGTGAAATAAATATATTTTTTGAATTATTAATTATCGTGGAAATGTTGATTAATTGGACTCATGTTATGTGTTACTAATCAAATACTGCTTTATTAATTATTTTCAAATCGATTAAAAATATCGACAATATTAATGTTAATATTAACTACGATAAAATGGAGATGAACTCCAAAACGAATTGTAAATTCAATTGTTAATTATGCTAATTTCGGGTCATTATGAATAATGATTTTAAGGCTGGAAACACCTACTTTTGACCAATTCTTTTTTTATAGCAATAATAAAAATAAAAAATAATTATTGACCATCAGCATAAATATATTTTCAATCACTTAAACGTTAAAAATTAATTGATTGAAAGGAATGAAAAATTAACAACTTAAAAAATCAATAAGAAATGGTATTATTCTTTTATACAACATCAATGGAGTTATAATTGGAAAAATATTTAAAATAGTTGGAAGAAAAAAAATATAATAGATGGGGAATAATTCATTTTTTTCGTCACTTGATGTCTCTTAGGTTGTCTACAAAATGTTGAATGAAGAAAAAATGGGGAAAATTCACGATATAAGAGGAGCTGTATAAACCCACACGACATTTACCAGTGGCATATAGTTGCTGGCACATGAATAAACCGGTAAACAATAATGGTAGACGACGCCCCGCGTGTGTGGTGCAGTAATCGACGCGGAATATTCATGAGGATACCACTGATGGTAGAAGTCGTGAACTGAAGAGAGTGACTAGAACGAGAGAGAAAGCAAAGACTAGAGAGCTCTGGTAGATGGCAGAGACTTTGACCATGATGTTAACGTGCAAAATACAACAGACAACTCAACCATTCAGCTGATTTGCTTTTGTGATCGCATTGTCATGCTTATCCTTGATCATCATCATGAATAAATTGGCTGTGGAAAAATTGAGATATTTATTTCATTCATGTTTTAAGTAATAAAAATCATTTCAATGCTTACAAATATGTGTTCAAGAAATGAAAGCAAGTTTAATACAAAAAAAAAACCAAGTTAAAACAGTTTCTTCAGAAATTTTTATCATTTATCAAGATTAGAGTTAAATAAAAATCTGTTGATGAATAATTAAATATATTTTACGGTTTAAACGTGTAAAAGTCATAAATATAAAAGATTTATAGAAAAAGTTGAATTTATAAGTAAGAAGTAATGACCTAAAAGCAACAATGATGAACAACAGCCCTAGACAGTAGACATCTTTAAGGACAAAGACTCGAGAGGTCAGATCGATTGATGCTCTCTCGTTGAATGAACCTCATTGACTCCTAGTAGCTACACAATTCAATTAATTATTCAACTATTATTAGATGTTGTAACAAATAATTCAGCTATTCTGGTAACTGTCAATCTTGTTTATCCATTACTAAATGCTGTAATTTTAATCAATAATTATATCAAATAGATTCGAAACACTTGATTTATACAAGGTAAATTATCATCAACTATAACAAAAATTCTGTTTTACTGAATAAATTAGAATGAAAATTTCTGTGGAAAATTCTAGAACTTTTGTTAATTATTCAATTGTTTTTGTTTATTTTAAATAATAAGCAAATAACAAGTATTGTTGTTTATTGAAACAATTGATCTTTGGATAAAAAAAAGTAATTAAAAGTAAAATTAGCTAAGCAATCTGAAGAATTAAAATTTTGAATATAAAATAAATAACTAAATTCTTGTTAATTAAGAATTTATAAAGTACTGCACAAAGAATAGTAAAGTTGTAATCAATGTAATTTCAATGAATGTAAAGTGCAGAAGAACGCAAAAGATTTTAATTGCTACAGTTATTTTAGTAAATAATAAAAGTAGTCATTATGATAACAGTAATTTTTAAAAATTTAAGAATTTCACCTTTGAATTTATAATATGATGAAAATTGTTATATTAATATTTTTATTGAAACACATTTACAGAATAGAATGCAAAGAATGTAAGACACATTTATAGAATAGAATTTCAATCCATGTTATTCTTATTATTTTCTTTCTGACTCAATTTTTTTTCGTATTATACATAATAAAAACCAACAAATCATTTAACTATGATTTTTTTAATGCATATTTAAAACTTTTCATGTCGATTTTAATTATATTAATCAATTATATCTACTTTCCAAGCAATTTCCCGATTAAATTACCATTAAAAATGATTTAATTATAATACTTTTATCAGAAAGAGGAATTCAATGGAGTTATTTAGCATAGAAAATTACTACAAAAATTTCATTTTAAATAAAAATGAAATTTTTGACCCATTTTAACATAATACTTTCTCAAATAAACGACAAGTCTTTTATCCTATGAAATTCTATGAAATGAGCTTTCCAAAATAAAAATCCAAGTATTAATATAATTCTTGATTCACGTATTATTTAATTAGGTAAAAAAATCATCATGATAATAAAAAATTTAATCATAAAAACAATTTTTCAGTAAAAATTAAATGAAAATTATGATTTCATTGAGAGCAAATTTGTTTCAAGTCTGAGACATAGTAATAACCATTTAACTTGGAATAAAAATCAATCCAAGGAAAATAGAAAAATGTTTACTCCAAGTTAGACAGTTTTTATTACACTGTTTGACTCGTTCCAATTTCACCCTTAATATGACGTTAACTTTGGCCTTTAAATTTTTCAACAATAAACACAATCTAAAATCTTTCGACATAAATTAACGTCGTCCTTCGGAGGATAATTGGACCCTTTATCCAGCGTGAACATAATTATGTAGCACTTATATACATAGAAAAAAAAAGAATACGTATAATCTAAGTAAAATTTAAGGTTCTAAGACTGATAGGTTATTTGAAGTATAAAGGAAACGAGTACGAGGAACGACGCTAATTGTTTCGCTCCCGGCATAATGGCCTGCACTTGTAATTAGTGCCGTAAAGTAGGAACTTGCTAGAACAGACTATAAGAGATCTTGAGAGGCGCGACGAAACGAAAATAAGAGGCGTACAACAAGAGAAGGAAGCTAGGAGTAGTAAGGAAAAACGTAAGATGCAGCAAGAGAGCCATCATCTTACTCCTTCTTATCTACCATTTCCTATCTCATCTCTCTGTACGTTTTAACATTATATAGAGCGCCTCAAAGTAGTTTGCAAGCAGCTTGAGACATGCTAGCATCCTCCTTCACACTAGCTAGTATACAATTCTCTCGTGAACGTAAGTCGTAGCGAACTTTGAAGAGGCAAACGAGATTAATTAGATGGGCGATGACAAAGGGGACAAGACCTAGCGGGACGTAGGCAAGTAAGAGACGACAGTTATACCACAGGTTTATCTTCGCTACAAAATGTTGGCGAACCGCCAGACACCAAGTCTTTTTCTTATTCACTTTCGTTCAAGTCGTTTCAATCTTGTGTATATCCAATTATTTTTTATTCATAAGCTTCGCATCTTTTTATTCTTCTTGGATTTCTTTTTTTTTCGTGAAAGTATCATTTCTCTAATGTGAATGTTTACCAGAGTTATTACAAGTATTTTACATTGATAAAAATAGTTGATATAAGTTAAGTAAATTGTTAAATGCATTGGTACCTGTTATTTATTTTAATCAAATGAACTGTTCTGGTGTTGGTAAAAGGTGTAGAGGGACCACTTTAAATTCTAGTCCAAGTAACATCACGTGGAGTTGAATTAAATATATTAAAATTGCCGTGAATAGAACTAGAATTAAAGTCAATTATACTTGACTTAGTGAAGTTGTTTCTATTTTTATTTTACAACCAGGAATAGTTACTAGAATATATGAACGTATTGATGTAAAGCTGTGATCATAGTAGGACAGTCAACTTCAAGTTATTTAATCAAAGGTTATTTTGATCAACAAACTGAATTAATTGAAGAAATTATTTATAAATGACTGAAATGTCAGTAAATTTAGCTTTGAATGATAAATGTATCATTCCTAATTCGTTTACTTTCACTGATCAGTACTAAGCATAGATTTGTCTGAATCCCAAGGCAAAGTTAAATCTCCAAGTCTAACATGTCTTTCAAATGAAGATAAATCAGAAAAATTATTGTTGCTCAACAAGTTATTCATCACTGGTTCGCGATAATGCTTATTAATTGATTTCAGAAGAGGATATTCGTTTGGATTGATTTTAACTTATTTATATTCAAATTTAATATTCTGATCAATAAGTTCAATGTAAATCTAATCTTTTAACTCGAGAGTAGTAAAAAAATTCGTTTGTAATCGATTTTCATCTGTAGGTCAAATGGATAAATGCTGCTGATTCAAGCTTTTTCTAATAAAAAGAAAATATACTTGATTAAGGTAGAAGATACTCCACCAATTAGTCCTGAATCATCACTTTCACACTTGAAAACTGTCCATGAACTAACTAGTCTTGGTCACATCGATAAAAAGCAAATTTTTATTTTACAAAAAGTTCATTAATAAGTTGAACTTATAATTACATTCTCATAAAGCATCATTTAGATGTAAATTTAAACTTGACTTCACATAATATTATTGATTAATTCAATCATTGAAGAGAAAGAAAAAATATTTGACTGACAAATGAAGTTATGCTATATGATCTCCATGAACTTCAACATGTGGAGCTTTGCTTATCCACCTGACCATGATGACGATTAACGTCTCAATCTATTTTAGGTTAGAGGATTTATCAACTTCATTAAATTTTACTACTTCCATATGTCGAGGTTGGTGGAATTAGCCAACTGCTCGCGTGCTATTGAATATTGTTCTGGGTGATACAGTGTTAATCAATGTTTGTGTTATTTAACCAAACCGGAATCAGAGATATGTATTATAAATTCATTTAGTATTTTAATAATGAGTAGTCAAATCAACTAGAATTGTGTTTTATCAAATAGAAGTTGGAATAATCATTAAATAAATGCCTCAATACAAGTGATATTGCTTTAATAATATTTTTATGGATTTTTTCATCATATTTAGAATAGCCATTGTTGTCAATTGTTTAATAATTAATTAACTATTAATCGGCTTAGAATGGGTTGGAAAAAAATTTTTTATCAATAAAATGGAATTTGATTATTTTTTGCAATAAATTTCATATAATGTAAAACATTGATCGAATGAATGTTTTACGTTAAACAAACATGTATTACATTCTTTATCTTTTATTATCTATTCAACAATTTATTAACATTCTTTTTCTATAAAAAAGTGCTTATCTAATATTTGAATTGTAGAATTCATGTAAATGTTTGTTTAATAACGTACGCTACTGCAATACTTCCATCTTCTACTCGTCTATTTCAAACTTTATGAAGTCAAACTACTGAAGTCAACTATTACCTAATAACAAGTTCGTTGATTCCTCAACTTTAAATACTGCTGACTCCTAATATAGCACTTGGATAATTCAGATGTCTCAATAATAACTAATGACTTATGCATTTGCTCATAATAATTTTGCAATTAAAATTCTCAGCGTTGAAACTTTTCCAAAGGAAAAGTTCATTCAAAAAATCTGTTAAATAAAATGTACTTTTAAAAATAAAAGAAATTTTAAATAAAATTTTTTAACAATTACTATCAATTAAATAAAATAGTAATACTCAATTTAAAGACTTTATTTATTTACATGAATTGTAGAGTTTGCACTAAAATATTTAAAAGCCAAAAAAATGCAAATGTCGATGATTAATTTTCGAGGAAGCCCAATAAATCATGTTGAAAATAACAATCTAAAGTTTTATAGCAAGTAACGCCCAGGAACCGTAAAAAAGTGGAAGAAAACGTCAAGATCGATCAATCACTTCGACAAGTAAATGAAATAAGTGCATAAATGATTTATCATTGTATCATTTATTGTATCAAGCTTATCGCAATTCAAAGTATAAATATCCCTGCTCATATACACATGAATATATATATCTATAACTCTCAACGTACTTGTCAAGTTGCATAACGAATTGTGTTTGCACGAGCACCTTTTCTTTCTTGTACTTATTCCATATCTTACAATCAACACAGTGACCTTGCTGGAATGTATATATTCAAAGACGTCTCTGTTACGTGTACATACAATATCCAACAGATATATATATAATACTTTCCGTATTCTCTTGAGACGTAAAGAACATTGCGCACGCGTTCTGTTCTTAACTGATAGCAATAACAATCCTGTCTGACTCTATCAGACGTCGCGAAACCTAACCCTGATCTGAATAGCACCGCAAGGTCGCCAACAAGTTTGAGATCACAACATCATTTAATGTCAATCAAGTCTACGCGTATACAACTAGGCTAAGCTCTTTCATCTGGACTTGCTAACTCTCAAGGCCTCTTGCGTGAGTATTCAATTATACTAATCAATATTTCTATCAAAATTTGATGAGTAGCACATAAAGAAAATGATGACAGCAGACTATTTAGAACCCATATGTGTCTATATAAATCGACACTTCCGCATCAGACCGAGAACGATGAAACGAGCCGACACGCAAAGAGAAAGCGAAAGCAGAAACGTGACTGACACGTAACAGAATCAAACCCACACGAGCCTCATTCGTAAGTGGGAGTGAAGAAGTAAAAACTCTCGCGCGCGGTCTTTGCACTTGTTTCCGAGATCGCATGGATTGCTACTAAATTTCTTAAATTATCTTGCATTCAGTGAAATACAGAAATAACATGTTTTGTATGTTTTTTAATGCTGAAAAAAAATTTTGTAAACAGTTTTTTTTGTAATTAAAAATTATTATGTATTTAATGAAGAATTTTAACGTTAATTGATAATGAAAAAATTGGTGTTTTTTTATTCGTTAAATTAAATTTGTTTTGTTTTAGAGCTTAGTGGATAAAAAAATAAAAAACACTTGTTATTTGCGTTTCAAATATTTCGTAAACAGAGTTAAATATTTTTTTAATTTAGTTTTTAAAAACTTTTTGACACGAAATGGGTTTTCAGCTGTGTTATGTCATAAAAGAATTGTTCTATTTTTTTAAAAATCAAATAGTAGTCCAATTGTTTATAAAACTCGATTACTTTTTTCATGAAAAAAAAATATTTTTTTTCGACATTCAATGTATCTATATATGATTATCTGTGTGCTTGTTTGACATAAAGTTTCTTGTCTCTAATTAAATTAAATACACTAAAACTACGTGTGTAACAAAAAGTTAGTGAAATAAACTAGAGAGATAGTAGTAATAGTTAGTCTTCAATGAGAAAATGGAACTGAATACCCAACTAAAAGAGCTACACGATGTTGTTATAAATTTCGTACGCCGTTTAATCGACACTAAGTGGTCGTTAAAAATTCAAGAAACTTTGGTTACTGAACTTAAGTGAATTACCTGTCTCTTGTGTCGCCAAATTCGGTCAAGCCAAAAAAATCAACTGTAAAAAATTCACCAAGCAATTGACTTTCATTTCTCCTTTCATACGTGTGGCTTAATTTCTTCGACCTTTCCTGCAAAAAAAAAGAAACAAATCTTTCATTATTTATCAACTCATTAACAAACAATTGTATTGATAAAATAAATACACGAACTTGATTGTGCATTTTTTGTCAGATAATTATTACTTGCACCGTCTTTTTTTTTAGAATGTAATTATCGAAAATTATTGTATTCTGTGTGACGAATAAAAGAACAAATGGCTGTGAATCAGAGGCTAAAAGACAAGTAAATTATATGTGGGGTATATATAGAAGTGAACGATAAGAAAAAACTAAAAGAAAGATTGGATAAGCGGGTGCGAAAGTGTAGATTAATCAAACACGAAATGCGATGATAGGGTAGATGCAAACGGCTTCTAGTTAATTTCAGTTGAATCGATATAGTAAAGTGTGGTCGCTCTGAGAACTTTTCTAACCGAATAGCCATTATTGGGGTCGGGTCAAACTTTTACTTTTTCCAATTGACCAATCGATCCAAAACCCCTCTTTACTTTTATATATATGTATCTATATGTAACACCACAGCTTAATAATTCTTCATTTTCTCTTTATATTTTATCTCTGATCTCGTTTTTGTCGTTCTTTTTTATCTACTCAGTAGTCATACTACGTGTTGGGTTGTTTTTTTGTAAAAAAAGAATACGAGGAAATTATTTTTAGGGAGTAATGCATATATCGAAAAAATGAAAGTTTAAAGTATGCTTTTACGTTACTATTGGCGATATTTTGAGACAAAAAAATTAATTATTAAAGATAAACTGATGGAATAACAACGAAGTATTAATGAAATGTTCTTTTACTTTATTTTTTTGTTGAATAAATAAAAAACACTTTGTGTGGAGTAGAATGATTTCTTGTGTTAATTGATTAAATTTTATCTGAAAAAAATGAATTTTTTATTAAAGAATTATTTATTTGATAAATAGAGTAGATTATTTAAGTAAAATTATTATTACATTGGATTTTACTTAAGTATTAAAAAGCATATATTTAATCATCTTATCAATGTTTTTTTTTGATAAATAAATCAGCAAAAAAATTATTAAGAATTACTGTTACAATGTATTATAATTGAATTAATGTTTTGATTTGTTGAAAAGTAAGATTAAAAAATGTATTGAATTTATTTTATTCTGTGTACAAAAGAGGAAAAAACATTGTAATAATTTTTGTGAAGAGTACAAATTCTTAAACTCTATTGTATGCATTGTCAGACAAAACATTAAATTCTTCAAAAATTCCACAATTTGTTTTTATTATTTGAATTTTGAATTTTTCTACAACATAGTTGAGCTTTTTTTTCTTCTGTTAAAAATTCTATTTAAAAAACAAAATGTAATAAACAGTGAGAAATTTAATATTGCAATATATTTTCCTATTTTTTTTTGACATCCTCAATATAAATAACTAAAACTTTGATCAAATAAAAATTCAGCTAAAACAAAAACCTCTTCACAACTCTCCAACATGCACGAAAAAAAATTTATTCCTTTACAAATTTACAGAAAAAAAAATTTTCATCGGACGAAATACTATTCCGCATGATAAATTTCGTAAAAAGTTTATTTTAAAAAAGTCACTCCCAGATAGAGACAAAAAAATAATAAGCAATTTTTGAAAACACTTTAATAATAAAGAAAGAAAAAATTAATGTCTATTATGATTAAAATATATGCATGCAAAATTGATATGAACATGAGACTGAAATTAAAATGTCAAGAATATTAACACAAAAGTGTTAATCTTTTCAATTCACTTAAATTGGCTTCTGTTGTAACGTTCTTGCTCCGCTTTCCATATGTCGTTTGCGAGAAGACGTCTCTCTGAACAGGAAACTCGACAATTTATCTTGCTATTTAGGTCGCGTGCAAAGAAATAAATTTCCAGGACAATGGGCAAACAAATTGGAAGTCCTTTTTAAAAAGACGACGGAAACGATGAAAAGTGAAACATTCTTGGAATGTCAGCAAACCCTTTGTTCGTTAGAAAGGAAAAAAAGTTTTATTATCTCTATCCTCTTATATCATCATCCTTATTATGATTTTTTTTTTACTTTTTCTCATTCAATAACATGATCATTGGTATGATGATTATTCAATACCTTTTTCCAAACTCATTGAGAACCAACGAAAAGTGGAATGAGTCGATGACACCGATCGATGGAGATTTAATCACCGGACGAGAGTTTTCGCGCGCTTCAATGCTTCGAGCTACGTCCTCAACTTAGCAATCGATTAGCGCGTTCGCTTCCTCTTCTATTAGAACATGGCTAGCATCAAGCGATGCTTCACCCCCATGTCGCTTCAACTATTCGGTGACACAGGAAACTCACCAAGCATTCAACGACCGTATTTTGCTCGACATAATGAACACTGATATACATAAACATGATGCTAAATAAGTTATTACTTCATATCATTGTTTAATGGTCATCTTTACTGCTATTTTTCAACTCCAAAATTACCCAAGATATTATTTTCTATCAAAAATAGCAGCAGAATCCCAACGATGTAAAATAAAGTATTTAATTCAATGAAAACTTGAAAAAAAGAAATTATTTAAAATGTTGTAGATTTTAAAGTTTTTAAAAATAGATTGATTACTTGGTAAAGAGTAGATGAGTTAAAAATAGACAAGTGAAATAGTTCTATCGATAAATGAGACTTTAATTACTGGAACATTTTGCTGTCAATATTTTTTAAGCAAGTCTTAACTGCTCTCGTTTTATCCTCAATGTGTTTGGGTTGAATTAAATCCCAGCAGTATTTTTACACGTGTTTTTTAGACGTGTTTGCTCTCATTTCAGCTTATTCCTCTTCAGTGTATTACGATGTCAATTTGTCCTAATAATTTATCGATAATGATGAGCATTAAATTGATATTATTTAACTCTTATTGTTTATATCTCGAAATAAATTTATTCACCAATTATAACTATTGATCTCGTATATTATTGATTATTTAATAAAATTTTTATGCTTATCTGTGCAGTTTTCAAAAAAAGTTATTCACAAATATTTATGAATAGATTTAATCTTATATTACAAAAAATAGAGATAAACTTATTCCCTTAAAACATGATAAACCAATTTTGTTTTGTCATGATGCAAATTCAGCAGTAAAAATAAATTTTCCATAAAAACATAAATAAATAATATGTACTAATGATATGATCTATAAAGAGATGAGCAAATGAATGACTCAAAGAAACTAGAAAAAATATATCTAGGGAAAACAGTAAATTGGAGGTCTTGCCACATAGTAAAAGTCCATAAATGTCAGTCCAAGAATATATGTCACACCACAAATCGGAGAAGCCTTGAATGTGCCTTCTGAGTATTGCGTCATTGGTTGTTGCAAAAATTGGGTCAGTTAAAGCTGACTAAAGTTAAAAAAAAAAAAAAAAAGGATAATATAATTTTCCATTAATTTTCATTATCGCTTTTGTTTACGATGAAAAAGTTTGATAAAATATTTTAGTGTTCAGTTAATTAAGATTGTTAGAATTCTAATTAGTAGTATAAGACTTCGGTAAGAAGTAAAGATTGAAAGTAAAGTCGAGCATAAGTAATAAAGAATTGTCGAGCTAAAATAATATCAAGTATTATTCACTAGAATAATAACGACGCTGAGGATCGATGTCGGCTTCACTTTCACAATCAACGGATTGCACGGTACTTGAGTCTCTCTTTCTATTCCCATCTTTTTTTACTTCCATCTTTCTGCTAAAGCG
Organism: Chelonus insularis; assembly: GCF_013357705.1. Lineage (NCBI taxonomy): Eukaryota > Metazoa > Arthropoda > Insecta > Hymenoptera > Braconidae > Chelonus > Chelonus insularis. Next base: position 53,948 of record NW_023276500.1, on the reverse strand, counting down.
GAGGTGAGTGCGTTCACCCTGAACATTTCCGAGTTTCCATTCAGAAGGATAAGATTGCTATAGAATTGTCAAGTTATTTTCAAAATTTTTTCTAGTATTATTTTATTTTTGCTTTTATCAAATAATCTTTATTTGTGATGAATATTTTGAATTGATCATTTATACTAACTATCATTAAAGTTATGTTAAACAAACATTTTTAATCTATGTTGTGAATAGCGGAAGAGATAACAAGATTTCATGTCACTGCTCGACCATATCTTTACTGTGATACAACAAAGTGGCCAATATCGACGCTGCTTGTAAACGTCAGTAAAAAAATATTTATGAGGAAATATAAGACATGATATTTTATATAAAAAAAAAAAATTCTTATCATACTATTATTTGAGGTAAACAACAAGACAAAACGTTTGATAAAAACATGTACAATGTTTGTAAATAAATTGTTTATTTATTTTAAAAAAATAAATATTAACCATAATTAGTGTAAATGAAAACTTTATTCAGAAAACTTGCTAATTAAATCAAATAATTATTTCTGAATAAAAGTATTTTATATCCCAAAAAATTGAAACGAAAATATTTTTCGTAGTTTCACGGTTCAGTTTTCAAAAGTTTTTGATAACTGCAGAGTAATACGAAGCTTTAGTTTGTTATTGGTTAGTAAGTTAACTCAATTCACTAAGTTATCATTTAGTTTTCTAATTACTCCTCTCTAATAAACTAAAATATATAATTGTTAACTTTTCCATATGTCTGAATTAAAACTATGGCATTAATATAAAAACTCTTATCTTCAGAGAGATAGATTTTTTATTCTCTTTACTATCATTTAGATCTTTACTTAACTACAATTATCTATTAAGCAGGTAACTGTGTTGATACAAATATATTGATTTAAATCGTTTTATACTTTGTTGAAGTATTTACGTTTAACTCTATTTACATTAGAACTTTAACCTTTTATCGATTGGAACTTCAATTAACTGTGTAACGATTTAACAGTAAATGGTAACAACAACATAAGAATAAATAAATCTTAAAAAAAACATTAACTTTTTCAAATTTAATCAGGATAACAGCTGGTCATGAATGAATAAAAAAATGATGTCGTGAAAGAAAAACAATTGGTTCTGATTATCAATCAGATGCATGATTATTTATTGTTCGATTCTTTGCAAGATATCTTCTAAATATATTATTTATATTAGTCTATTTGCGACAGTAATTAGCATAGATTAAAATTCAGGGTTTCTCTACTATTGTCATGATTATCCATGAATTATTCAATGCTGTTTTTTTTTGTCTAAAAATATTTGACCCAATAAATAAAAAGAGAAATAATTAAATAATGATTTCTTACTTCAATTTTTATTAATTGTGACTTTTTAAAGATGATGTTATTCTTTGTTGCAATTTAAAAGACTTAGAAGGTAAGCTACTCAGGAATGGAACTCATGAAATCGAATATTACTTCACGAATATATATTATCTTAGACTTAAATAAATCTTATTCAACGAATGATTTATCAATAAACATGTTTTCAAAAGTAATCTTACATAAATCATTCTTTTTTTAATTTTTCATAAACCAACTTGTTTTATTCACATATTTTAATATTTTACTTTTATCTGCTTTGTGTTCTATTTTCATGACAAAAGAAAAATTGTTACATAAATTTAACATTTTATTTATGTTTAATTAAAAATAATTTCTAGGTCTAAAAATGAAACATTAATTAATTTTATAGGTTTCTTGTTATTATTTTGCCGTAAAAATGGGTTGTAATGATAATATTTTTCAATCAATACCACTATTGTGTATCGTCTTGAAACAATTAAAACCTCCACGAAAATACATTTAATAGACAATAAAACGAAAAAAGGTTGTAGTCAATTTATTATAAAAGTCTCCAAAAATAAAATAACATCTTTTTATGCGTCGCATGAGACCGGGCGTGGGGTCGGAGCATAAAAATAAATCGCGTACGTACACACATTTATATCCTAGTGCATGTATAGAGTGAGGTGGTAGGCAACTCTTATGAGAGAACAACGACTTTAATCATGCTCTCCATCGGCGTCGTGGGGATTCATTCGCGATATACAGAAGAATAGACGCCGGCGCGTGCGATCAAACAAGGGAGTCGACTGACCTTACACACGAATTACATATACATATAAGCATTTATGCAGATATACACATTTAAACTCTCTTTTTCCTTTCTTCTCTTCCTTTTCTTCTCGTTCCTATGTACTTTCTCAACGTACGTATAGTAGCAAGCACTCGAATGTCGACGTTTTATTCGCGTCAGCAACACCGAGCAAATATTAGCACGCGAACGATGCTCCACATGCAGAAATATGTATTTTTTTCATGCAAAAAATTGGTGATAATATTTTTATAACTATTTTGAAAAAAACTTTTTTTTTTCTAAGTAGTTTATTTTTAGAAATAAAATATTTTTTTCATCGTCATTCTGGCTTTTATACTTATCTCGAGTGCATCATCTGCCGGCATCATTCTAAACCTCAATAAAATTCAACATTTAATTTACATCTGAGTATGTACGTGAGTTATTTTATTTCATTTTTGCATTTTAATGGATTTTTTAATTTTTTTCTCGAAAATAAACAAAGAAATTTTTGACATACGCAAAAATCTAAATCATTGGTTTTTCGAAGTCATTTATATTATTATAATTAACATGAAATTCTTCAATAAAATATTTATTGCAATATCATTTATGTTCATACTGATACAAAATATCACCATGAAAATAGATATTTAATTTTTCACTGTTATGGAAATATTTAAATTTACATAGAAAATAATATCATGTAAAAAGCTATTAATTTTGGTACTCAGTAAATTCACTCAATATATACGGTCAAAGGGATACATATTTTTGCATGTTGAATAAATTTGATAACATTTTCACAGTCATTCCTAAATTTCAATTGTATGTTTTTTTTGGAAACATATGAAATAGTATGAATTAAAACAAATTAAGTAGATTGGTTATAAAAAGCTATGAATAAACAACATAAATTTTACAGCCAATATTAATACATATTTAAATGGTTATAAATCGATTACAAATTCCCCATAGTTTATTTATGAGATTGTACATTGCATACATTTATTTTATGTTCAATTTTAGCCCATCAAAGTCCCAAAGGATTATTGTTAATAAAAACGTGGAACTTTTAGAAATATTTTTTTGAATAAAAATCGATACAAACAAACAATTTATATTTGAATAATTTTGTAAATATTTAAAATCGAAATACAAATCTAGGTATTTACATAAATAAATTGGTTTGTTTAAAAAAAAAAAAAGGTATAGATTTTATACATTACATTTTTTTAAAACTCAATATTTAAAAACGTATCAGTGAACATTAGTCAATCTCATCACTTTTTAGAGCATTTAACTATTCTATTTTTCAAAAATGTGATATTAAACATAAGTGTCTGAGTAGGAATTAATTTCAACTAAGTATTTACGGCAAAGTTGCTCTGTATTTACTAAATTATTTCTTAATATATCTGAGCGAACTATTGGATCATATTAAACACCATCAATGCGTCATCTCATTTACAAATTATCAGTAATTTAATGCGACACTAAATGATGGGATCGAAGTTGATTAAAAGAAAAATTCCAATTTCATATACAAAAATTAAAGGACGTGTCGTACGATTACGTAAATCATTTAGAAAGTTATGATCAAAGTTTTATTTAACAAATCTTTACATCCAGATTTACATTATTACATCTGTAAATTTGTTGTAAATTTTTGGTAAATCCAATGATTCAAATGATCTAATTTCGTACAAAGCATGTATGACGTTGTAACACGTCCTTTTCAACTATGGCTGCCTAATAAGTTTAAGTGCAATGACATTTTTTCGTTTGTAAGCAAACTATAAATTAGTTGCATATAACCAGTGCTGGCTAATACTTGGGTTAAGCTAATGTTTATTATTAAATACATGTATTGTTTATTTGACGCTGTTTAGTTTAATATATATGCGATTATAGCTATATGCTATTTACGTTAATCTTTCAAATCTATAATAGCATTAACTAAATGTTTTACTTTAAGGGTAACATAATGGATCTGCTTCCTTAATATGTTAAATTTATTCTTGTAACCCATGTGTCCGTCTTTATGATAGATCTCAGTTCAAAAAGGAAAATCTCATAATTATTGTAATTGAAGCTAGACGATCTCAACATTTACGTAAATAAAAGAAAATTCTTTATTACAATGATCATTGTGCAGCAACCAACTAGATCTCATAATCCATAACATGCCAATACAGCTAACATTCACACTAATGAAAATTTTTGTAACTTAATGATCATGATGAGGGATTATTCGAAAAGGATATGACAGAAGTCCTTCGATCCTACAGCAAAGTGCTCGGAAATGTCCGAAGACCCGTAAAGAAAGAAGGAGTTCTTTCCCGCTAACAAACAAACATCGCACCGATTATTCAGAAATGCTGACAGTGAATGACTACTTTTGGTTTATAAACTATACTTATATATACTTTTTTTTATTATTAATTATTAAGTGATATGAGTTTTTAACCTTACAGTTTTGAAAATTCTTTTCTTTATTTTTTGAATATATTTAGTTACATAATAATCAATGTTAGTTTTTAAAAAAATATCATGATCAAGAAACTTGAATAATAATTATTTTAATACATTCTAGTACTTTGAAGTTTTTTTTTTTTTTTTTTTTTTTTTTACTTTACATTGTATTTGACCAACTGGTTAAAGTGCGATTTATTACATATTTCATATAGTCAAAATAGTAAAATGATTTTTTTCTTAATTTAGGGAATATTTTATATCGTTATTATAATGATTCTTCCGCGCACCATGATTTATATGTCTTTGCAATTATAATGATTACAAATTTGTAATTCTAAATTTATTTAGTAAAAATTTTTAAATATGTACAAAATTTATTCAATGTACTTTCAAAACATTTTTACTATATAGATGTACAATTAATAAATTTTTATCAATTATTATTAATTTTCAATTTTATTCCTAAATCTCAATTTTCTATCATCATATTATTAATTACAGTTTACATAAATATGACAACAAATATTGCCGATTTTAATGTTGTAAATTTCAACTTCATATGTTCCTCATGCGTTTCCTACATTTCAATCTTTTCAATAATACGTCTTATTTACGTATATGATGAAAGTAAATGAATTTACAAAGAATTGTCTTTTATCCTAATATTCATTTAACTTCATATAATGATGTGAATATGATTCAAATATTTTCGTTCACAAGCCAAACAACCTTTACGCATATGATGATGATACGAATCATCAACTTGAAGTAAATGTGATGTAAATGTGGCTATCGGGGAAGTGTCTGAGTAGGAATTAATTTCAACTAACCGTACTTTCAGTAAAGCTGCACGATAAATTTTGTATGAACAGTCACGTCTGTCTCGATAAAGAGGGCGTAATTTTCGTTAAATTTTTTTTTTTTTCAGTGTACTTAAATTAAAAATATGAATACTACCCAAAGAAGTCTAATTAAAAAACCTTTCCACTTATCTCCGAAAATGCTGAATAACTGAAAAAAATTTAAACTTAATGAGATGCTGCAACCAAATTGAGTTCTATGATTCTTATTATTTATTTACTGCACATGCATCAAAGTCATTACTTTACAATATTGATTTTCTCATTTTTAAGAATGCTCTTAAAGCTATCTGCACAAAGTATATTCTGCTAAATAAATTAATATTCTTAAAATTGAAATATTCATTAAAGACCGAAAAGACCGCTGTAATTTCTTTCGGAGCCAAAATACTACAATTTAATGCTTTTTATACCATAATAACCCCAAGTGCCGAACCCACTTGACAGAAAAAAAGGATCGAGTAATAAAATTAGTAGTAATTCATTCAACATTTTTTTCTCAATCATTATAAGTAGTTAATAAACATTTTCATAAACTTATTTAATAGTAAAACTTACTGAAAGAACATAAATACGTATGTTGAAGATAACTGAGAAGCAACCTCGACCGAAAACAAGGTCAACTATAACGAGATTGTATGCATGGTAGTTAAATGTTCACCTCGTGTTTATTATCGCGCGATAATTAGTCTTTCTTCGTCAAGATGTCAAGCCATACGTTAGTTATAAGCGCTTGCTAGTGTATACGAGACGAGATTATTAATGGTCGTCGATATATGACATTCAAGGTTGAACAGCACGTAATAGACACCGGCTAAATCAATTTTATACCTCCTTTGTCTTTAGAGGGTAACTATCCTTCAATGAATTTCCCAATAAATATTTTTTATTCATTTAAATCATTATTCTCTCATCGATTGAAATTTTGTCAACTATTCATGAAATATTATCTTTCTAATTCCAAGCATCAATAAACATTAAATAAAAACAATATTTTAACAGTTAATCAGTGAAATAATACTCTCATTTCTGAATTATATTATTTCACTTGGTTGTTAAATGAAAAAAAAAGCTTTTAATGCTTTATGAATATTCAGCAAAATTTCAAAATATGAAGTATGATTGTAGTGCACTAATGATTGTGTAACAAATTTAATTATCATGATAATCATTAAAATATTTGAATAATGAGAAATTCATTTAATTTTATCCACTGTCAATTCAACAGCTGTTAGTCAATTAAAGTGTATTATTATTAAGAGTTATAATTTATTAATTATTAAAAATCCGAGCACAAGTTTAATTATATTCAAAAAAATTCAATTAATTATTTACTAATTTAATGTCAAATGGAATGAAAAACAACATAACTAAGAAATAAAATATTTTTTGTTTAGCTTTTTTATAGAAATAAATAATGATTTTACTTAATAACTTTCTCTGAAGAAAATCTAAAAGCATTACATAGAATTACCGAATTATTGAACTCCATTGTGAGATTTTAGGTCAGTAATATTTTTAATTAATATTAAGCTTTTCATCTAACATTCATTCTTAATCTATTTTAAATCAACCTCCATCAAGAGATAAAGTTTTGATAAATACTTCTACTTTAATTTTCAATAACTCTTTGATGTGGCTCATAAAAGTAGACTAATTTAAAAAAGAGAGATAAAATATGAAAAAGAATAAATCAACAATTGTGAAAAATAAAAAGTAATTGGATAAAAAGTATTTTTAAGATATGATAAAAGTATGAAAATGGACTAATATCTCAATATAGATGCATAGAACATTGAATGTGACCGACATTCTATTATAGTGATTAAAGGGTAAAGATGCGCGTGGGCTTTCTCAAGAGACTTTTCATGTATGCCTCTTATAAAGCAGTAGCAGTAGCAGCAGTTCTCCTTCTGGCGCACGAGATCAACAAGTCAATGGGTCGAGAGACGCGGCTGAATAGCGAACGAGATCTATTTGCATATCTTCACGTCCATAAACGGCGCTTTCCTCTTCTTACTCTTCACATCATTATTTCTCTCTTTCTCTTCTCCTATCTTCTTTTCGCATTTTTTTCATATATTCCCTCTGCATAATTCATACTCTCTCTCACTCTCACGCCATATCTCTCTATCCGTTATTTTCATCTTTCATCGGTCTCCTGCTGTGCGTTCAACTCCTCTGTGTCCCTTTAAACCTGCAAACGCACTTGGGTATAAAATTTTTTTCCACTGCTACTCCTGCTCGGATTTCATTCTTTTTGCCATCACGAGAGTCTACCCACGCACGCTTTTGACAGCTTTATAAAACTTTTGAGATACTTTTTTACATGTGTAAGTTGATTTTTTAACACTGAAAATATTACTTTAACCATTTATGAATGGTTTCATTGAATTCTTACGATTTTTTATTTCATTGTTTATTTCTTTAGATTGATTTTTTCATGTTTGAGTTTAAAACCAATCATTTCAGTATAAAATTCTTTTTGCTGACATTGAGAGTTGATTTTATGCATTTCACTGAGTATTGTGGGGTTTGGGAAGTTTAAAAAGATAATATAAATTATAAAAAAGTAATAACATTATTTAACAGTAAAAAAAGCTTTTTCCAGTGTAATACGTAACTGAAAGACAAACTTTCTAATAGGAAGAAAAAGTTGTGATTTACATTAAATTTAGAATGTCCTAAACATAAACTATTTTTATTCAATTTTTATCTAAACAAATAGATGTAAATAACCACAATTTTTAGTTAATTCAAATTGACTTTAAAATAATTACATAAAGATGAATGCAGTTGTTATTTCTTTTCATAATTAGATAGTATTAATCTAAATTTAAATCAATCAAATATTTAAATTAGCATAAAATATGCATTCAGAGCTGCACTCAATTAAATCATTGTACAAAATTAATAAGTCAGAATTTTAGTGGGTACTTTCTGTTATTAATCATAACTTTTTTATAAATACTAAAATCTTTTTTACTCTCACTTACAAAGACTCAACATGCCTTTTATGATTACAATAAAGCACAAACTGAGAAAGAATGAGATTTAGTTTAATGCTCGTAATCTAAATTAGAAAACCATCCTCTTAGGAGGATTGATCATCAGAAAAAAAGAATGTCTATATATGCTGAATTGGTGGAATTTTAATTCATCGCTAGTAAGTAAATTAAATGAAGATTGGTATTTACGACAGAACGATTTCACGGGATATTTACAGCTACGATACGCCTGAGGGAGATTCACTTGGCGAGAATTATATTACACCCTGGGTCTGCTTTGCTTGCTTGCGATCGGGAAGGTTTATGTAACGAGCTCGATAGAGAGGAAGCAGGCGTACTAAATGCTGCAGGGGAAAGTGAGCCGAGAAGAGACAAAAAAGACAAATAGATGTGTGTGTAAAAGAGTAGAAGAAAAAATACACCAACTGTTTCAACGATTAAATCATTTACGAAGCATATAAAGATTCATATCAGTTCTCATTATTTTTCAATTAATTTGATGTATTAACGGATTATTAATTATTTTTATAACTACTTACAAATAAATAACGTCCGTATCAGATTTAAATTCTGGACAACCTCTAAAAAAATTCTTTAAAACCATTACAGTGTAGTGACTCGATCAAACAATTGTTTACAAGACTTTGTTTGAATAAAAGCAAAAAAAAAAATTTTTGTCAGTTGGATTTTTTTGTTGGTTTTTGATTTCAAAATTAAAAAGTCTCAATTTTTTTTTTAGAATTCACAGTTTTCGAACTATGAATATTTAAAATTTTTGAAATGCATAAATCAAAAATCTTTCAATGGATTGCAGAATTAAACGTTGTTAAATTCCCAATAAATTGTAATTTTTTTTTAAATACTTCCAATTAATTTGGATGAAATTATTCAAGTTTCAGTCACGTTTTCAACACTTGTTTAAAACATCAAAAGCTTTTTTTTATTATTAATAGAAATTTCAATAATTTATTTTAACAAGCTGTCAAAAATTTGTCATAATAATTTTCATAATAATTGAAGTAACTTCATCATTAAATAATTGAATAAAAAATGTAAAAAAGCATAATGAAATGAACTTTTTTACAATTCCTCCTGTGTACCAAGGAATTTTATTATTAGAGATTATAAAAAGTATAATGAAATAATAGTGAAAATAAAATTAATTGAAATGAAAATTGATATTATATCTTTTTATGATCTTTAATAATTTATTATGAGTACTTAATTGATAAAAATATTTCAATAAATAACGTTTTTTATTCATCTAAACTATTGTTTAATAAATAACGTCATTAAAATAAAATTTGCTTATCAGCTTGGAATCACAAGCACACAAACATTACGAACTTCCCGAATAAAAAAAAATAAATGTAGCAGGTAAAGAGGAACATTTTAACAAGATAATCTTGGTACGTAGGTAAAAACACTCGTTTGGAAATAAAAATTGATGTGAAAAAGGGTTATAATTTATTCAGAACTAAGTGGGAATTGAATATGATGTCGCGAAAAGCAGGATAATTTAAATTCAATGTGCCTAGTGCAAGCTTTAACTCGACGTTCTATAGCAAGAGAGTATAACCGCGCGCTACGTCACGCACGATACTCTTTTACCCACATGTATATATCTTTACATGTAGATACATGTACACACATATATATGTCTATCATTTATTCATTCAACCTCGGCGATCAACGCACCGAGATTGTCGGTGTTGCTTCGCGTCTAGTCTACTCGTTTTCTTTTCTTTCTTTCTCTTTCACTCTGCCTCTCACTTGTTTTGGCTTTTTGCTGCTTGTACTGATATAGCCATAAACAAATGCAAAATAAACAAAAAGGCAAAAAAAAAAGAAAATAATAAAAAGAAAAAAGTTGAGCGCTTTTATCAGTCAAATGCACTTTGGCTATTTTTAAAAAGAGTAGCTGAAACTGTATCTTTCATTGAATATCGAATTTTGTCTCGCACATTACGTGATTCGCTCTTTATCAATTTCAACAACTTTTCGATTGTGTACCTTTCTACTACACCATTCTACACACTCTTTCTCTCACTCACTATCATCTATTTTTAACAGTTCGATAAAAAAATATTTTTATTTATTCTATCATTGCCGTTCTTTCGCAAGTCTATTACCTCTGTAACTCATGTTATACATCGATTCTTCCTTGGCCCTTGTTGCCTTTCTCAAGCTGCATGGAACCACCTATCGTTGGAACGTACGATAAAGTTTCTATCTCTCCCCCGCAATGTTATTTATTCTCAAGTACTTCATGACGCGCCCACGCATTTTACGTTGATATATACTACTACAATATCACACGAATACAACACTAATTGCATCAAACACTTTACAAAAATTTTTCCTTTCATGATGATATACAAGACATGACTTTAACAGCTTTATTGAATGTTCTAGAGTTCAAAAGTCCATTTTAATTAATAAATTCAAAGTTTTATTTTTCTATTGACATTTTTATTATTTAGTTTTTATTTTTGCAATAAAATTGTCTATAGACTTTTTTTTTCATTTTAATCGAATCTAAATTTTTTGTTATAAACGGAGAATAGTGTTAGCGGTAGAATTATTGTTATTAACAATGAAAACCAATAAAACACGATGTTGAAAACTTGGAAAAATATTATATGAACTTACAGAAATATTTATCTTCATAAAACTCCAATATTCAAAATAGCTCACCTGTAACAAAAAGAATAAGATAAAATAAAAATATTGAAATAAAAACCATCAAAAAGTGTTTTCATGTTATCAAGATGTTACTTTATAATAAATATATTACAACTACTATATCAAATACTTCTATGGGAACAATCGAAAAATTGTTTTATTTTTAAAAATCGATTTTTCCCAGTACCTATTATTGCCTCACACATTCATTGTCAGGTGAATTATCTAATTCACTCCATTTTTCTTCCATCTAATAAATTTATTAGATCAAATAAAATATATATCCCGCGCTATATAAAGGACAATAAATTATGTACAAACGTACATATAAAAGTGAAAGCAATATAAAATCATGTACCATTAATAAATGTGTCGAGACTTTGCATTTGATTTAAATAAAGGAATTATCAAAGGTAAATATGAAATTAAAATCATTATATTTTCTTTAGTTTTTTTTGGACAGACCGTGGTATAAAGATTATGCATTAGTTAAATATAGTTGGCGGTTCACTATCACTTGGTTTTTATCAGAGTTTTTGCTTTTTATCATGTCCATATCTAATTTTTTTTTTTCATTATACTCTGCTTTCTCCACACGCTACAAAATATTTTGTTCCTTTTGTTTTTTTACTTCTTGCGTAAATAGTAGATAGAGGCGAATTATTGATGCCGTGAACACTCTGGTAGACTGCTGCTATCGAGCCAAAGTAGAAATTGCAAAACTCCACGAAGCTATGTGTGAGGATGTGTAGATTACATATGTATGTTATACTATACGATCTAAGAGTATATATACACTTTGAAATGATACTCATTTCTTTCCGGAAGTCTTCGATTCATTCGTTGAATTTTCATGTACTTCTTCAGAGTCTTTCTTAAAAATTTTTATTCGTATCGCAGATCTATATACTACACACAATGCTCGAGAATTGAAATGGTAATAATTTTACATTTGCATAAGAAAAATATTTCATTTTAGTCATGTAAATATTTGTCGAAATTGTTTTTCTTTTCAACTACAAATGTAGAATTGATTATTAATAATATCTTGAACATTATTCAATTGAGATTAAGTACTACTTGGGTAAAATTCAAATCATTTGACACAGTTATTCTTGAAAGTGATTAATGCTGACACTTTGATAAATTCATTGATTATCTACTAATAACCTCGCATCCATCAATGATTCAGTGATCATACGGTTTCGAGTGGCAATGAAATATGGTCATATATGCTCCTAATTATGTTTCCCTATGGTATACCGTAATGTTACTACCTCTTTACTACTCTTTACCTACTCTATTACTACCATAAAACTACCCATTACATAAATAATTACTAAATGGTTCCGGTTTTAATAAGTGCCATATCATACGAAGTATCTCAAAAATTAAAGGAGCCAGGTTCAGGACTTTAGAATAGGGTCGAATTTAAACTGCTACTTGGAATATTTAACTGGAATAACTAAGAGTTGGCATGCCTTCCTTAATAGAAAACCAGACTGGTTTATTGTTAGTTTAACATTGAGTCACAGTTGAACATACTAATCCAATCTTGAGTCAATCATGCACCAATCTTGCTTCCTAGTAGGGTTGTTGGACATGAAGTGGGCCTAAATATAATCAATTTAGATTTGAGCTAAGCCTATGCTGTGAATGACCTTTGCTAAAATTGATGATAAAAAATGTCTACTCATGATAATAATAAAACTGTTCTTCAGTTTTTTTTACAATTCAAAGAACAAATCTTCTAACGATCATATATAATTGATTCGTTAGCTCGCATGTGCTTACAGCAGTAGAGAGAATCCAGGAAACTTGACCTTACAGGGAAGTTGAGCCATTTGCGTGTTAGGATATCGGAACTGGTTCAACTCTCCCATCGGGTCAAGTCTATTGAACTCCCTCTTCTTGAAAAAAAAAAAGAAAAAAACTATCACGAAATATATTCTGATAATATCCTTCAACCTATCCATTTGTTTTAAATCTTTTCAAATTAATGTTTCATGTTCATTCATCAATAATTAATACTATCAATATAAAATATTAATTAAAACACCAACACATTTGCTTTTACATGAATAATGAGTAAATTGCATTTCAAATATTCGTTTCCTTTTGAACTGGATTTTTTTTTCACGAAAAAAAATGCAAAACTACTCGTGCACAGCAAATCATACTAAATAACATGACATTTATAGGTGATGGTAATCTATCATGATGGAACCTCGATCATTCACCAAGGGTTTATTTTCTATATTAATAAATCTTCATATGTAAAACCAATATTCTTATTCAGATAAACCCAACTAATAATGAATGAACAAATGTATTGAATTGAAATAAACATTACTTTCTTGCTAACATAAATTAATTAAAGTTAATGAATTAATTATTCATTGATCAACACTCCATTATACTAAATTACCATAAGTTATAAATTCACTGTTATTCAATTTGATTAACAACACAAAGTGAATTAACATTTTTATATTGACGTAAAAATAAAATTTTTATCACTATCAATTAACTATAAATTCCTGTTTGAAGTCAACTGTTTTCTATTTAAACAGAATTGATTACTTATGAAAGTGTACTTTTCAAGTATTTATATATTCAAACAAACGATTCATTGAATATTAATAAACCGTATTAAACCTACACATATTTTTTGTCAGAATAAAATAATGAGTATTACAATAACACAGTTACTCTTCACAAGATAATTTGATTACAATAAAATTAATGAAGTGTGTTATCAATATTAATATTGTAATTATAATTATTATTATTATGTTATAAATAATAACAAATGGTTATCGATAAATTATGATTTTCTATTGATCAATTATGCTTCAGATTACTACAAATTTTATTCGCAATAATAATGACTAGATAATTAATCAAACCCAACGATTCAATTGCATTATAAACCAATAGTATATTCGATTAAATTTGTTGCTGTAACATTTGGTAAAAATCATAGATGACCGGTTGATTGTTTGTAATTGATTGTCATTTCATTTAATTATACATCATTGATGATAAAGTTATGACAATTTAATTATTCTAGATAATACTAAACGAATAAATGTCTATTTTCTTTCATTTCTTTAATAATAAAAATCATGATTTATATTTTTTATAAAAATGACTGATTTGACAGTTTGTTACGTCTGTCAACAGATGAAAATATTTCTGTTATAGATTCCATTATTCTCTTATGGCTTAAGGAAAAATATATTCATTTGTTGTCTATAAATACCAATAGAAAGGATGATAAGAATATTTGTAATATATCCTTTCGTTCTCTGAATCGAGAATAGAAACCACTGGACATAACGTCATTTGTGAAATTGAGAGAAGACATCTAACGGAAGATTTAAGCTCAGATTTAAATCGGAATGCTGAAGAGCTCAGCTCTTGTTATTTGGGATTCTTTTATGTAATAAATTTTTATCCAGTAAATCCTCCAGAGAACCGTAACAATAAAATCTTGAAAACAAAAATATATATAATTTTTTACTCAGAAATATTTGAAACAGAAACAAATCTATGTTATAATAATTTATTCAAATTGAAGGGAAAGTTAAAATTGAAATAAAATGAATAATTTTTTAACTTTCTAATGATAAGAAAAAAAATTCTTAAACAAATTCTTTTTATTATATAAAATTTATGAGTTTTTTAATCAATCTCATTGTAGAATATTTAAAAAGTTAATTTATAATGAGTCAAGAGAGATGATTGATAGAAAATATTATTATAAAATTAAAAAAGAGAAATCAATGATCCTAGTAATCTCAACTGACCTATGGTAAAAAAAAATTTCATAATATTAATTTTACAACAAATAAATTTCATTTGATATAAACGAGGTATGTTCATTATGATGAACAGATTTTATTTATGATAAATAAAATGTATAAATATTAAAATAATTATTTATTCAAAGTAACATGGTTATACCATAAATACTATTCATCATTTATTATAATTATTTCTGGAAAATGATTACTTAACGTAGTAAAAAAGTATGTGCACACTATAAAAAGATTATCTTATATCAAAAAGTTATCAAAGCTATTATAAAGGGTAAAATCAACTATTTTTAATGATGTAAAATTATCAGTTCAAAGCATTTAAACTCTTGTTGAACTGTTTGATCAAACATAGATCATTCATTTCACTATTCCCATTTAATGATGGAACCTTGGAGATAATTTTACTAAAATGTCCTCGTGCCACGATTTAATTAAAAATTTATTTCTTTGAATAAAAATGAGCTTTTTAAATCAACCGATTACGGAACAAAGCTGATTGAAAAATGGTCAAAAGTGAAAAGTGATATGATTACGTATGTAAGTAATGCAAATATTTACATTTATACAGAAGTTGCGTCAATTTTGCAAGTGCAATGAATTATTAAAAATGCTAACGAATCGTTACTTAATGATTCCTATCTACTATGGCCATTACTGCGAATGAACTACTAGCATTGTTGGAATGTGTATACAAAGCAACAAAGTTATGTCTACCAAGTATTATCCATACGTAAATGAAATTATTTCTTGGAGAAGAAGGGCAGCCAACTGTATAATTTCAAGCTTCTCTACATCCACGATTATTTTTACTTGAATCGTTGCATTCCCTGGAACTCGACGACCAAATTCGAGTGAGCAATCTTGAGATGCTTACCTTTCTCTTCTGTTGACCCAACTATATCAGATTTAAATCCCTTGAGAAACATTTTACTTTTGAGTATAACAGCTCTAGAGTAAATTGAATGAATTCCGTCTTTGTTTCCAGATTGTCAATAGATTAAACCAAAGAGAGATTTATTCCTGAGTATCGAGTAACACGAAAACTTTAGTATCAATCCAAGCTTAATTGTCTTCGAGTTTAAGGGTATAACGACTGATTACTTTGGAAATTTCCTAACAACACGATTCTGTCTACATCTTCTCTATACTTTGCTTCATGAATTTTCATAGTAGAATAATAAATCTCTTTAAAAGGAAAAATTAGACAAACTTCCATTTCAACTTATACAATTCGATGGCTTTCGAATTAATTATAAATTATACCAATCTCAATTTTATCAAGTTAAAATAGTTTCCTTATAATCTTGGCTTGTATTCATTGAATTAAAATAGAGAAAATTGTACTTCAGTTAATATTCTATGTTATTAAACAGTATTTAGAAAAAAACTTCAAAGCCTTGATCTTTTTTAACAACTTTTATAAAGGAATTTTGTTTTCATAAAATTTAATATCAATATCTCTTGAAAAATATTACAAATTTTAAATAAACCCTTGATCATACTGCAAAAATATTTTTTTAAATTAAAAACACTCGATATTAAAAGGAAGTTGTTGATGTTTATAAAACGAAAACAAAAATTTTTTTAAAAAAAGATTTAAATTAATACAATATATATCGAATTTGTAACTTCAAGTTGTTACAACGTAGTAAGAGAAAAATGTTGAATAATCATGTCTTAAAATATAAAAGTTAAGCTACGAAGTTGATTGAATTTCAATATTTTCCATGAAAAAAAGAAGCATAAATTAACTAAAGCAGCACAATCATTACTGAGTATTTCATTTTAAGAAAATTAATTTTTAAAATAATAATAATAAATTATTTAATGACAAATCATTAAAGAAGTTCTTTTTCAATCAAAATTCATCATCTATTTCAAGTCAACGTGAGTCTGATAATGTCTCTAGAGATATGACAAGTGTTAAAATAAAAAGATAAAACAGGAAACCCGAGTACGTGACAGGTGAAATATTAAAATAGGAATGATAGGAAGTTGATATACTCTCAAATCAATTACACTTTCCATCTATTATTCATACATTTTAAACTAATTACATCTCTCAGCTATGTCAAAATCCATCGTTTAATTTAGATGTAAAATTGATTTATAAGAAATGAGGTATAAAATTAAATAAAGCTATCTTCCATGACCCAAAGAAGAAAATGTATGTTTGCAGGAACTTTACGAGTAGTACAATGAACACATCACGCTCGACTACACGATGATTTATCTAACAATGCCCAATAATTATAATTAATAATAATTTCTATTGGTAACGTAAATACATAAGTGAACATCTAATTCTAAGGCATCTATGCTGATAATGCATTAATATTATCATGTAGATACATATAACTCATTTCGTTTGATAATTAATCTGATGAGCATGCGATTATAAGCTTTAATTTAATTGAATTAAATACTCTATGAATAAAGTGAATATGATAGTGATGATCAATAGTGTATAATACATCACAAATAGCTTTGAGAGAAGAGTGGAAATACCGTGAATTTTGAACTCGGTTCTTTCTCGTCTCTCGACAGAGCAAAGTGCCGAGTAGAAAGCGACCTACTTGCGGCTCCAGTAATTATAAGCCTTGAACCAAGTAAACTACGACTGGTGGGAAAATAATTCAAGACTTGAGTTTACAAAGAATTAAAACTTTTATCTTGACTTTATTTAATACTCGAAAGTTTGAAATAAAAACATTTTCCTTTTATTCTCTTTGTCTATTCCCGTGCTCTTTCTCATTTCATTTTCATTTGAAAATTTTGCAAGCTTAATAAAAACATTGAGAATAATTGACACGATTGATTGGCCTTGGCGAATATAGCGAGTTTAGTTTGGATTTGCAAAGCATGTGCATACGGACTGTTTGGAATTCGTTTGTGCGCGCCAGAAGTCGGGACGTTTTCACATTGGGGTTGAATGCTAGTTGAATCGTTGGGGTTGCTGCATTGATCGTTAAAGGGTTAGAGGATACCAAACCATATACAGAGAAAGCTTTTCTCGCTCCTTCTATTTCCTATCCCTCTTCGACATTGGCTCCAATCGAAATCAAGTATTGCACGCATGTGTACTTTGTAATATGTGTTTTGTTTAATAGGGATTATGCATCTGCTTCAACTGATTGATGTTTTTTCAGTCATTGATATTATCAGAAATATTCAGTATTGATTAAATGTTACATTTTATCGTCCTTAAAATATATTTTATTTTTTTGATTGGATTAATTATGAGAAAATAATTAGAAAGCTGGTCGAGATTTCTTTTTCAATGAAATGATGATTACAGTTAAATGTAAACAACAGTAATGTTTAATAAGGTGTTTTGTTTGTTAATTAAAGCTCTGCAATTCCTTGAGTATAGGATTAAAGAGATACCGTTATTGATTTGATATTCATGAATGGCAATTATTGAGGTTGTTTATTATTTACAGAAATACTTTTGTGTTTAATTCTAATATTTGTACTTCATCTAAAAAATATATTGACTTTGATGAATAAAAATATCAATAGATTCAATTTCCATCGCTATTTTACTAATAAAATGAATTTTTTTTTTATTGATAAAAAAGCATTCTTAGTGAATGATTTTTTAATTGACCAAAAATTGAGTGAAAATTGATATGTTTTTTATCATTCAGTTGGAAACTTGTTTTCAATAAAATGTACAAACTATTCACATTTTTTAACAACTTATTATCAGATTGAATTTTTTATTCAATTACTCACAATCGATTTATTTGAAAAAGTTTTTGATTATTTTCTATTTATTTAAAACATGATCCAGTCATTTTTATTTATTTAAAAATATTCTGTACCTTGAGATAAACATTTTTTCAATAAATTAATATATTCATTCAAAGCAATTTTTTTTCCTTTCTTTCAACGAATTTTTTTTGTTCCATGAACATAACAGAAGCCAAAACACATAAGAACTTCTGATTAAAAATTTAAAACAATATATATTTCAGCAAAAAGATTCGATACGAGACAGTGCAGAACTAAAGACCACACGTACCTCACGTGTGTCGACTGTCATCCGTTGTCACGTGACTACTTGTCTGTCTCCTTATATGTCATCATATAGTTTCTCTCTACGTGGTTTGATTTAAACTTACTTTAAAATTGAAGATTACTGAAACCATAATTGCATGATAAAAATAAATGAATTGTTGATGGTACTTTTCTGTGTTGTTCATTTTTGTTTTATTCTTCTCAACTGCCTCTTTCTTTGTTTCTCGTTTGTTTCTTCCAATAAGTATGATTTTTGTTGCACTCGTTTATTCATATTCTTATTACCTTCAACAACTTCAGCTTATTTTCAAATCTAAAGGATTCTTGCATTCCCTAGTCGTTTAGCATTACTCTAGCCCACTAATATAACTTGGTATAATACTCTTTTATATTATCTTTTCCTTTTCTTGATATCCAATTCCCCTTGGGTCAAAAATGTGTGTTTCATCGCATTCTTTCTAGCTCAAGATCAGTCTTATGTGTATTTTGCAATGCAAACGTGCATAAAATATATTGAAGCAGGTGGTAATAAAATAAATCCCTTGCTGTTTAATATTTATTTAAACTTTATAGTATAAAGTTTATATAGAGTAGAAAGAAAAATAGAGATAAGATTATTTACTTTTATTTTATAATTTTATAATAATTTATAAATTACTGTCAATAAATGTAACAACTGTGTAAGATCCTTATGAAGCTTTTTAAACTCTATTTTAAACTAAAAGTAAAAAAATTAATTTAATATATTTTACTTTCTTTTAATCAACTTCACTTCATTGCATAAAATAAATAATTTAATTATTCTACAACGAAATAACTTTTTTAATTTAAAAAAAGTTTATCAATAGTTGACATTGATAACTGACATTTTTGTTTACTGAAGCTCCTATTTTGTTATTAATTTTTCGGAATACAAAATTCGTATGAATTTATTCGAGAATATTTAGAAGAATCAATTACTCAATATACATTCCCTGAATCACAACTGATTTGGCTTTTCATATTCATCGTGAAAATTTAAACTCTTTCACAGAAATTTCTCAGTGGTAAAACTCAAATCTGTTAGATTGGATTTACTACTTTCGTCAGTTTTGGCTAAAATCCAGAGCAAGGGATTTACCAGTAAAGAGTTAAAATCGATCATTATTCCACGATTTACCTCAAGTATTTTCTCGAGTTCAGCATAACACAGTTGCAGAAGATGAGTCAAAAAAAACACTTGAAATATACATTTAAACCTTGACCGAATTTTTAAAAGTTAATTAATTTCAATTAATAAATTATCAGTCAATCTTGCTAAAAGTGTTCGGTTACATGGAACTTTGTTTTATCAATAATTTACAATAATTGCTAGATATCAAGAAAATATAGTTGATTATTATTTCATCCAAGTTTATTTCTGTCAATCTGAACTCAAAACCATTATTTAATCTGTTCTATTTAATTAATAATAATCATTTATCATTTTTTGAATAATCATTTTAAAATAAACTTTAAACGATTTATTGATACTTCGAACATTGAAATTTTTGTTACTGATGCTTCGTTAGAGAAGAACGTTTGTCGTAGGAGGAATCTCTAGAGTATCAATGTTACGAAATAATTGTGGTGTGAATTTATGAACGAGTAAGAAGTTAGTACGAAACAAATAAAACAGAAAACTAACACAAGACGGTGACGTTGGACATAGCAGCGGTCGTTGTTTATTTGATAAATAGTTAGTAAAACAGAGCTTGACCACAAGCGAGTGTAAATAGTTGACTAAGATACTTGAAATAAATCAATTCAACTTCTCTATAAACTTTTGAATTACTTTACTCCTACTTTGACAAGATTCTTATCACCATTGTCGACCCTTTTCACCATAAAACCCAACTATTAACACACATAGAATACATTTTTAATTAATTTAATAAATCATAGAAAAATATTTTCCTAAAGATTGGGAGACTTTTAATTGCATTCTGAATTCATGATGAAATAATAAATAAGTATAATAGGTATTTAAAATGCACAGGGTCGGAAAAAATAAACGAAAAAAGGGTAAAAAGGCAAAGGTAACTGTGAATACTTGGTATAGCCAGGTACTTACATTTATTAACGTAATTTAAAGTACTTTCATGCTTTACGTGAAGGTATTTATGACCAACGCGTAGTCAAGTGTATGTGTATATTTGAAGAAAAGTCTCGCGTGTCTACATTCAACGAACCATACCGTATCTCTTGCAAACGTTCATATATATACATATATTTCTCTTACGAGTCTCGTATATGCAAACGGAATGGCACGATATCTCGTTTCTTCTCGCGACTACAGCAGTCTCTCGTGCAACAGCTTCAACTCTACATGTAAATGTATACGGCCTTGACATCGTCATTTTAACAGTGTCACTTAAATTATAAAAGTGATTTTTATTTTTTCCAATGCAACAACATACCACGATCTTCAGAGTCTTATTATTGAAAATTCCAACAAGAGTAATAATGTTTTATGTATCTCGTCAATACTTGCTGACTATTTTTACGAATTCAATCATTAAAGCCGATGGGTGAAATTACAGTAAATATTACCGCAAGCAATGAATTTATTTTTATCCATGCAAAATATTTGGAATTAAACAAAACTGAACGTGGGCGAACAAGAATTCTTCAAGACCTTGGGTAGTTATGATTGAATTCTACTGGTTGACCCACTCTTGCATCTGCTACTTCCAGAAAAGAAGCATCAAATAAAAATATCCTTCGATATTTTTTTCTCTACTTTAATAAAATATTTAATCCTACATCAGATAGCTATCAAAACTTCTTCAATATTGAATAAACCTGAAGAAAGAAAAAAAAAATGATCGAGTTATTTTGTATATACATTTCTGACCTTCTATTTTTTATGTTTCAATTTCACTTTGATGTTTTTCTATTTATTTTTTGTGCTTTATTAATAGTGAAAATGAATTTAAAAAAATTGAGTATAAAAAAGAAATAATAATGAAAATTTTCTAATTATACAAAGATGGTAAAAGTTAAAACAATCTTATTTCCTTTTCCAGAATCCCTCGTCACCTCTCCAAAGTTTCGCGTACCGTTTGGAAGCAGTTAGATCTATATATTTAGCGACATTTGTGGAGCGGATGCTACGGGTTGGCGTGAGTCCAGTGAGTTCAGGATTACACACCATCGCTTAGCTTATAGCCTTTCTCATTCTAACTTACAGTGTCTCCAAGTGCACTCTACAGACTTTTCTCCCACCAGTCTTTACAAGGAAGTACAACCGTTATACACGTGCACTATTTTTCTCTTTTCTCCGCTCGTTTACCTTCTCTTTCTTACTCCTTGACAAATAAAAACCTACAGTTCGAGGTATTTAAAAAATCTTCGTTAAAATAGCAGGAAATAAAACGGAATTGTCCTCATTTTTTAAGATAAAATTATCTATTAAAGAAACTAAATTTG
Organism: Chelonus insularis; assembly: GCF_013357705.1. Lineage (NCBI taxonomy): Eukaryota > Metazoa > Arthropoda > Insecta > Hymenoptera > Braconidae > Chelonus > Chelonus insularis. Next base: position 31,482 of record NW_023276500.1, on the reverse strand, counting down.
TCTCTTCTTCTAAAATAAAACAAAAAAAAAAACACTTCAAAACTATCAATTACTGTATAACTTTCTTCAAAAGATAGTTCTTTTACGTTGGTTCTTCACAAGACAAATTGTTAATGAATTATTTTTCTTTCAATTAAGTTTCCACTCGAATTAACAATAAATATGATTTTTTTTTTAAATTACTGTTACTCTCATTTAATTATGTTATATTATTTCATTCACACTAACTATTTACTTCAAATTGAATTATTTATAAATCAGATTTAATTTTGCAGTATTATTAGAAATATTTTTTTCAGTTTCATGCTTGTTTTGAAAAATTATTTATTGTTGCCAATTCCTGACACCATCTGTTAAATTTATCATAACAAAATATTTGTTTACAGATAAAAAAAGTAACAATTGAGATATTTTCATTCATCATTTCATTTTTGTCAAGCCACTAGATTTATTAGTGTCATTTATAATTTAAATTAGAACCAACGACTTTAATAATTATTTTAACCACCTGTACAAAATAAATTCCTATTTATTTACTAATTCATCTCAACAGTGCTCAATTAATAAGAAAAAAGATCACTAATTATCCCATAAAAATATTTTCCATATCAAACTTTCCGCTAGTCGGTAATAAAAAAAAACTACTCATTGTTTACAACCTCCTTCACTCATTTCTTATCAAGTACAATGAATAAAGTTAAAGAGAAAAAAAGATCCTCCAAGAAATTCCATTCAATTTCACATAATTCACCCGTTCTAGCATTTCTTAGCTCCAAAAATTAGCATAAAAGAAATAATATGTACTCCACAAATCCTTAAGTATACCGGAGTCCAGTGCCAAATTTTTTTCTGTTCACTTAGGAAAACTAAACGACCTCTGTATTAAATGAAATTATATCCACATTACAACTGCACATAAAATTCCAAAAGATCCAAAAGTACGTTCGCACGTTCATTGAATGGTCAGTGATCCTGATGTCTAACAGAATTTTAACGAATTCTTTGTAATTACAATTGAAGATAGATTTGGGCGCGCGCAACGATAGTAAAGTCGTGCTCCAATTCCAACCATGAATAAGCTATTAATATCACAGACCGTCGCAAATCAAGCCGGACGTAAAGTATGCTTGGAATGGCTGCTTCTCTTTACCCCGCAAGACCTCTCAACCCGTCTCATCGCACTGGCGAGCCCACTTTATCTCTTTTCCCCGCGCTTCAACTTGCTCGTTTCCCGCAATCTCCCCACTACAATTTTCGTTCGTCTCTCTTTTCAAACACGTCTCAGCCTACTCGGCCGTTCGACCGGTCTGTTTAGTTCTCCTGTTGTGCTTTTACTTCTCTTGCCACTGCTCAGGTTCTTTTACGATTTGTTGTTATGAGCTAGTGGAACTCACAGTCTCACACAAATGCTTTTTGTAGCTATTCCGCTGAGATTCTCGATGGTTAACGTCACGAATGCTACACAATATGCGACCGTTTCCGCCTTTTCATTCTTTCACTAAATGTGTACAAGCTTGCCTCAAACACGCATTTAAGATTGTTACATCTTTACCGCAGTAGTACATTTATGTACATATAGGAATCATAGTACTTTTGAGATATTAATATTGAGTCTTATTCTTTTTTGTTCTATTGAATGAGGTATTCTTGGAAAATTATTGCCCATGGAAATTTTTAATTTAATGTATATTATCTATGTTCGATAAATCGCTTTTTTTAGCAATTAATTTTCACAAATAGGTCATGCATTTTTATTTGATGAAAAAAATGAGTTTAATCCGGACAAAAAATGCTCTATAAACGTTTAGAGGAAATTACAGACAACAACTTACGTTATCAACTGCAATTTTCAATTCAGTTTTTTGCTTTTAAATTAAATTGATTTATTTTTTATGCATGAAAGATTCAATGTTTTTTTTTTAAACTGATAGATGGAAAAACAAATTGATTGTTTGTAAAAAAATTAATAATTGATTACAAAAATGATGAGATTGAAGAAAATAAGGAAGAACGAACAAAATTTAAAATACATGATGTTCATTGATTACATGTAATTTCATCCTTTTTCCCATTGACAATAAAGCACTGGAAGTTTTCCAACAATAACTCTGAAATAATTTGATTGAAACATTGATGGTGTAATATCAATACTAATTAAACAATCCACGTTCAATGAATATCGTATTTATGAGCCATTAAATGAATTGTCAGTAATGAATAAATAAATAAACGTATGCAGATTATTAATGGATATTAAAGCACAGAAAGAAGTATAATTGCCACCAAAGAACTCATCTTTTAAATGGTTTAATAATTTTTATATTGATATGATACAATATTTTATCAATCTTTATTAATTTTTTATTGAATCATGTATGATCATATGGACCGTTAATATTGAGAAATGAAAAAAATATAAATAAAAATCGATTAACTTTGGATAATCAAAAGTTGATTAAAATTGTTTGAATTGATTGGAATTTATCAATATTTATTGAAAATTGATAAACACTGTGATACTAAAAAGCTGATAAAATGGTGGTCACTAAAATTTTTAATTACTTTTGTGAATTAAATCAACGAAATTTCAAGAAATTAACTTTTTTTGGCATCACATATAAATTAAAAAATCACTAATATGTTTGTTGTTTTATTCAATATTTTTTTTAAATAGAAAAATATCTTTTACTGTAAAAATGGATGAATAAAATATGTAAATGATCAAAGCATTAGTTTTTCACACTGTATGATATGGAAATCGTAATAATTGCTCCATTGAATACTAAAAAGAAATATTTGAAGATATCTATAAATATTCACTTCAAGTCCATGTCATTTAAACCCGAAAAAAAAATTGTACATCAAATTTTCAACTAAGCATTTTTACTAATAGAGAGGGAAAGTCAGAAGAGAAAGAGATGACGTGACTTGACGTGAGTTGAATATAGATACTCTTGATAGACTTACGATTGCACTCTTCACAATAAAACTCGAACATGTACTCCAAAACATAAAAAAGCTTACCTGTAACAGACAAGAACAAAAATATTATTAGATAAATATCAATAAGAAATGATGAATATCTGTGAATAATAGATCAAAAGAATGACAATAAAAAATAATAACAAATATTTGAAACAAGATAATTCTTTGGGGAGAAAATTTGGAAAAAGAGGAATAAAAAAGAAATATTTGCATCTAGTAATTGGATAGATATTCAGCGATGTGTGTGGAAAGAGAATATACAGCAAATGGGAAGCCGCAAATGGATGCGTTATGCCATGCGAAGAGAACGAGGAAACGAGAGCACGCAGTCAGGAAGTATAAGAGTAAGAAGGTGTTATCTATCTCTTTTACTTGTTCGTCCTCGGGAGGCCCTTGTCATGGAAACATCTTCTATCTTACTTCTGCTTTTACCAAGTACCGTGAGACATCCCGTGCACCGACTTGCTAATTATAGAGTAGCGATTACAACACTGCTGTTGTGAGCGACCAACTTCCGTTTCGGCCGTTCATTCGCCTCATGAGCTTTTATGTCTAATCATGATGAGTACAAATGCACGACAACTCTCTTGACTTTTATTCTTTTTTACATTTTTTTTTTCTCCATTTATTTTGTGTTTATTTTTAACCACCAGATAAGTAGTTGTGTATATAATTAATAAAATATTCACATTTTTTGCGGTTAATAAATAAATGTTATGAACATTTATAACGTAAAAGTTTGTGCAACACCAGACATGAATAATTTTTTCTTTTCAAATAAATCTCGTTTTCTTCAAGGTCTATGCACTTGGTTTCTTTTAATGCACGGTAACGATTGACTTTGATGTGTTTCTTTTCAACTTCACATCATTATTTCATTCAGTTTGCCTCGAGTCGATAGCACTTTAAAATATAGGGAAAAGTTTTCAACTGTACTCAAAAGAACCTTGACCTATCGCATTACTTCCAAGGAAGCTTTTTGAGTTTTATTGACGGTAAAAATACTTAGGGACGATTTTCCAATTCTTAGAAAATTTATTCTTCATAAAATCAATTATGTAGATGAATTAATTTTAGATTAATTATTTTAATTAAACTTTAATTGATGCTACATAATTGATTAAAAGTGAAACTTTATTTTTATTAAAAATTAACGTCATTTAAAAATCTTCTAATTTACATAAGAATAAAAATTTTGTAATCTCTTAAATAGTTCTAAGTTAATTAGTTTTCAAGTGCAATTAATTTTTACTGTCATTCGTTGTAATTTGTACAATTTAATGTTTTTTTTTTAACAATAAATTTTACAATAAAAAGTTGACCTTACAATAAAATCAAATAAGTATTTTATCCTTGAAAATATTTTTAGATTGAAAAAATGGCAACAGTAGCAATGATGTCCTTTTGTAAATGTCTTATTTATTTATCTAAAACAATAAAAAAATTTACAATGAAAATATTTTTACTTTTCAATATAAAAATATTCAATAACACCAACAAACAATAAGTTGAAATGTAAAAAATCAACAACTGCTTAACAGTTAATTGTTTTACGTCAAACTAACACGAAAAAAAAGTCAAAAGACAACGAAATTGAATGGAAAGTACATAGAAAAAAATAAAAAATAGATCAAAGAAATAGCAATATACAATTCTCAGAGTTTTAAAAGGCACTCTTCAAAGCTCCTGATCAAATACGTAGGTATAGGTTTTATTACGTTTATTGAAGACATTCAAAGACATCTCTCTCGTTCCTGTCACTTAGTTCGATGACAGGATATGAAAAATAAATATCTCATATAAAGTGGAACTATAGAACAGAAAGAAAAGATAAAAATGAGAGAAAGTTTCTGGCATTGTCAGAACGAGAAAAAATATTTTTCTAGTAGAGTTTCACTTCAAGCTGACGATGGTGGTTCTTTGCCGGCAGAATCTATATATATATACATATATTTCTTGGTTAGAGAGAGTATATATATATGCACGACACGGCGTTCCGTAAGTTCCATTCCCAACTATCAAGAAAACACACATATGTACACTAGAGCAAGGATGGCTGCCACCCAGACCGCGTATCGCTTTCACGCTGCATAATTCACCTGATCAAACCCTAAGATCGAAGGTGGAGAAGCCAACCAATAAGTATCCAATGACCAATATTGATTATTGGCTTTCAACATACCAAGAAGTCTAGATCAAATCTTTTTTCTAAAATCTCTAAACATTGCAGCCATAATCTATATCATGTGAGCTTTTATAATACATATATTCATCATTCTACTATCTAGAGTATCAATTTATTTTCAAGTACATATTTTATTGCATCTTGTGAATAAAATACCCTACTTATCTCTTCTATGTTGTCGGATTATAGAATCGATTTCTATAACGTTAATACGAACACAAATCATTCTTTGACTTTTTTCACTTAAAAAAATTAAAAAAAAAAAAAACTTCCTTATTTTTTGTACTCTGTAGTTTTTACGTTCCTGCCATCAGTTCATTCAATTGTAAAATTAACTCGAAAAAACTCGTAATGCATCAGTTAGACCAATTCAGTTTTTTTTATCTTTTTTATTATCTAATCATTGGTTTTTTGACTGTGGTATTTTTATAAAGAGTTGGAAAAAAGAGTAAAGTACTAAACTGATAACAAGAAAACTCAGATTAGAAGAATTATGAAGAGTTTTATTGTGAGCTTTGATTTTAGCAATTATTGAATATACCGTAATGTGGTAGCATTGCTTAGGAGTATTATTAATAGTAGGACTAATAGCATATTGAACTTATTCACACAAAGAGCTTTCAAATACAATGAATAAGTTAGAAATGCATATTAATTTCTCACTATAATATTATCGTAAAATTCATCTTTTCAACACTATAATGAATATATTATTATAATTATTATCAATTTTTATAATAAATCTTTCCTTATAGCAGTAGTTGAGTTGAATAATTTCTCTTAAAATACGATGAATAATTCAGTTTTGTGTTAGCTGATTATTTTTTCACCTGATAAGCTCATAAGTCAACCACTAATAGTTCTATAAACATTTGTAAAGCAAGTTTGAAATGAGAGAAATGAGCTTTTGAATACTTGGTTCGTCTTTTTGTTACATTTTATAGTTTTAAAAAAACTTTCATTTAGAAAGAAAAATCATAAATCATTTTTAAACCAGTTAATTAATTTTTTTTTTAAATTTATTATAGAGTAATCAATTTTGTCATTTATTTTCTAAAGTAGCATAAAACAAGCTTTTCATTAGCCTCTAGTTTAACAAAATTAACTGATTTTTAACAAAACTGCAACTGAAACTTGAAAAATATTCCAATTTTCGAAACAGTTTTTTTTCTGTCAATTAAATAAAATTATATTTTTAGAGTCGATAAAAAAATCATCAATTATGTAATGAAATATTAAACTGGTTATTTATAAAACAAACCATGTCTCTGCTTTATTTCTATCAAAGTCAACAAAAAATCTTGCTGTTAATAACCTCAACAGAATAAATCACACTTTTATCAGTTTAGAATTTTTTTCCAAACGATAATTCTTCTTATCTAGTTAGAAGCACGCAGAGTACATAAAAATGACATATTAGAAAATTGATAAAAATGTTCAATGATAACGAAATTAAGTTACAATAAAGAACTTAATGGGTGATAATGCAAACGATCATCGTCATTATTATTGATATTAAAATGAATTTTCAATGTAATATAATAAATATCCTTTGATGCAAATAAATGGTTGTTTAATTAATAACTAACCATAACTACTTATGTGTAAATAAATTGTCTCTATAATCCATTGAATGTTAAACATTAAATGATTGATGTATTACAATGAATTCAAATAAAAGCTTTGTTAAATGTCAGAGAAAAAGCAAAGAGGAAATGAAAATAATAATCGATAAAAAAATATTTGAAAAGCCATCGTGTCAACTTAAATTAATACTTTTTATCCATCCGAATTTATGATGAAGACGAATAGATGAAACTTTCAGCAGAACGATTTTCTTCGTGCAAGATGGTGCATGTCAGCACTTTCAACGATCCACAACATTAATCATAAAAGTTTCGGACTTGGTGTTGCAGACAGAGCGAAAAGTGGGGAGTTACTGAAGCAACAAGAAGTTATTCAAAAAAAAAAAAAATTCTGTTTATTATCATCAACTCTTATGTAGGGATATTTTATTACAGCTTCATATTTTTCCTAAAGGCAAATAAGTACCTATAAATAACAAGACTAGGTAAAAATAAAGTTTTCTAATCACGTGAAAAATATTGATTATGAAAGAGAAGAAATAAATAAAAATGTAGAAGAAAAGCTCATTAAAGTGATGGTCAGGAGAAAATGGAGAAGTAAATTTGCGTTAACCACGAATAGAAAGAGAAACAGAATTACGTTTAAAGGAACATACATATACATGTATGTACGTATATATGTATAGGTTAGCAAGTATTATCGATCCTCAGTATATCGTCGGTATGCCAGACACTATCGCATGCTTGCGGTGCACGTGTGCGCGTCCTCTCTTCACTCCGCGTGCACTCTATATATTGGTACGCGCAAGCGTTTCGCACACGGTAAAACGCATATGCGCCGCACGTAATCTCAAACGCCCCAGGATGTATTTCAGCAATGTCCTGAGCGTAAGAGTGTTTCCCGATATACGTTTATACTAATACCAAAGCTTTAGTGACTGTCCAACATCTAGTCCTATAACGCCTATAATACCATTGATCAATTGATCATCTTTTCTATTCTTCCGGATTTTTTTTTCTTCAACACTGTTTCTCTTTTTCTAGGGATTTTGTATGGAATCTCTTTTCCGTATCGATCCTATTACCGATTCTTCACCGCACTTTCTCACGATCGGATCATTCATTACGTCATCGAAGAAAAATCTCGACATCGCCTGGGAATCATTTGAAGATCATCTAGATCGTAAAATAGAGTTGTAAAATTGGTTTTATCTTGACTCAGTATTGCTAATAAATATCGTAATTGTGATCATACGAATCGTGCTTCTTTTTTATGTTGTTCAGTAAGTAGTGATCTTATAATAAATCTTTAATTGATACTTAAATGTTTTCTTAAAAAGTTTGAATTGTTAAAATAGATATTTTTAGATTTAATAAATCTCATGATAGACGAATTAATGTCAATTATAATTAGTTAATGAACTTAAGGTTATTTAATAAATTCTTTCATAACGAAACAAAAAATAAAATAAAAAGTTAAATGTTAAAAACAGAAAAAATTTTTTAATTAACGTTAAATTACAATTTTGGTTTTTATGAAAAATAATTCAATCCAATTCTATTCAACATTGAATATTATTTATTTATTCGTGAACAACTAATTGATTTCAGAGTCGACATATTGCTCGCTATTATTAACATCTTTGGGCCAAATTTTGAATGAAATTGTTTGTACGTTTTAAAGGTAATAAAATTTTTTCCAAAAACAATTTTTTCAGTTTAACAAAATTGAAATTTATTATTCAAACTAAAAAAATTAATGTTGAACATCAAATGAAAATTTGATTTTAATCATAACTGTTATGTTATGTTTCTAAATGAAAAATAAAAATTAATTAACAGAATTCAAAATTGTTTTGAAAAAAAAAAAATACAAACGTATTCTAAACGAGTGAAATGATCACATTAAACTTATAAACATCACAACTAAACATGACACAATCTACGTTACATTGTTAATGGTTTAGCTGTCTAGTGAATCATTGATTTATTAATTATCTCATTACTAAAGCACGAAAAAAACTCTGTTGAAGAATGTTCCCTTAGTAATAAAGTTACATTACTAAAAAACAAAAAATTAAAATCAATACTCAACTGTTAATGATATATTATTTTCAAAAATAATAGAAATATAAAGTAAACATAAGTATCTATATTTAAAATAGTTATGGACACTGGTAATCTTCAATTACGGAATAAATCATCGTTAAATTCAATTTTAATCATAATATTTAACAATCGTAGCCAAGAGCTGACGAGTTATTAAGCGAAAATATTTCCAAGAAAAAACTATTTTAAAAATGTATTTATTCAAGCGCGTTTTAAAGTTCATTGCCTAGTTTAATGAAGTAAATTAACATTGGCTTGATAACATATAATGCATAAAAAAATAAAATCATGTGATGAATGTTTATATGTCGGAATATCTACATTTTTTGTTAAGTAAAAATTTCAAAATCTCATCAGAATAAATTATAATAAATATAAAACTTTATCCGATGATAAACATGTATTTTTCATCTACCAATAAATTATTCTCATCATAAAATATTTCGAAAAAATACTTTTACTCGAGAAAAAGAGGGTTTAGGAGTTTTCAAGTGAAATTGTTTTAATGATCTCTTTTAAATTAAATTCTGACAGATTATTAAAATTTAACACTCTAGGATGTTGAAGATAAGTGTCATTCACCAATTGAATTTTTCTTCTGATCGATTTACAATTTTATTTTTCATTGTAGATAAAAATAGCATTATTATACACATTTGAGCATCTATTCTTTATCATCTGGTATGATAATATAGTCGATAAGTGAAGTAACACAATTTTTACTCAAGCAATAGATTATGTATTTTCCTGATACATTGTTAGCTTACGGCTGTATGTAAAGTCAATAATATTATTAGCTTAATAGTCACTGATCAATGACTGCTCCACCTTCATATCCCCAAGTCCTCAACTATAGCATACAGAGCATCAATTTGACTAGCAATCGTTGTGGATGCCTCACAGCTTATTCGTTAAAGAAACAGGTCGTGGACTTTAGTTGGATCATGCAACGACCCGTGGGTGGATCGAGGTCACTACTCAAATACTACACTCTCTCGATATCGATCGAAAGTCTCTTTCTTGGACGAAAAATATATTTATCTTAGTCTTAACACTTTTTAAAACCATTTTTCAATATAAAATATGCACAACAATCATTATTCTTATTAATAAATAATAACAATGAAATTCTTTGAGTAAATATAAATTTAAAAAAATTATTTCGAACGTAAATTTTTAAATATTAAAATTGTTCCACTGATATTTCAGAGAGTTTATTTACGGTCAATAATTTTGCAACTTCTTGGCCACTCTGAAGACTATCAATATTTTTTCACAACTGTTTAAAATAAAAAATCAATATTTACTAATAAATATCCATCAACGAATGATAAATTAATAAGTGAATCTTTTTTTAAATCTTGACTAAGCTTAGAAGGATCGTCTGGCTTAAGTCCAAGAATTTTGGGATTACAGAAGACACAATTTATTAACACTGATCTTTATAACTTTTATCAAATGTATTTCAGCCAATTTTATTCCCTCTTGTGTATTCCAAAAAATGTTAAAATTTTATTTACCAGTAATTTCTTAAATAAAACATTAGAAAAACTCAAAAATAAGATAAAATGTGAATTTAATGATTGTGCAGATGTTGGAGTTTTTCGTTTTACTTTCATGAAGAGAATTTTATCTCTGTGATGAAGAAGATTGGATTCCCTGGTGATTTTGCGGTGTGGGCCCTAGAGGCAATAGCACTTCTTGCTCGCGTTTGCTACGATACTTGGAGAGTATAGAACTACTGAACAGATCGATCGTAAAATCCAGAAGTATCGATACATCAAGTTGAGAGTAAAAAACTGCTGTAACTTGCAGCAGTTAACGATTATCAATGTCCCATAGGTATCCATTGAAATGTTCGATTAATGTCTTCCGTAATGTATCAATAACATGATCTAGATAGGTTTAGGAAGAATTCTTTATCAATCAAAAACGATACAAAATTATCTGTTATTTCTTATTTCCGTCGCTCATTTACCTTTTCTTAATGTATTCACATTCTTTACAACCAACGAAACAGTAGTTCCTATTACACCACATTCTTTTTCAATTACTCAACAAAATGTAAATAAAATTCATTCAATTTGTAGAAAAGAAAAATATTTCAGTAGTTCATTTATTAAATTTTGACTAATTACATTTACGATTTTATTGCTTTCAAGTGGAATTTTTGAAAAATTTTAATTATTACTTAGTAAATAAGAAAAATGTCACCAGAAAAAGTGTTAACGATTTTAAAAACATTGTAATCGTAATAAAAATGTAAAGTAAATAAGATTGTATGTGACAGCTCGATTCAGAGATAGAAACAAAAATGAAAAATGTGTGGTTATGTTTTAATATCCAAGTTATATAATCAAACGAATTCGGACAAGTGTTGGAAATGCTAAATTATATAACTACAGAAAGTAATAATAAATGAGTAACGGGAATATGCACCTTTATACATTTACACTTCTACCTCATGGAAAATTGCAAACACTCTCTCGCAAGATGCAAATCACTTCAATTCCAGTGAAACTATCGCATATTCTGTTGGTTGTCCTACTCAATTTACACGTGACAATTTTATCATTTTATCTTACACGAGAAGTAATCTTAACTGTTTATAATATACCCAATATATCTACTTAGATATTTAATTCATGATGTATACGTAACATATGTAAAATATATTGATCTTTATTAATCTATTAATCTTTTATCGAATAAGACAGTCGATGACAACGTGAATATGTTTGTTATGCCACACCGACAAACAATTTATCCAATAACGATAATTATTCCGAGCACGCGCGTGCCGATTAGCTCGACGATGACGATCAACTGGAGGCCGGAGAATCCAGAAGAATTCATTTGAGATTTATGTACCTTGTCGTCCTAGCTGATTCGTCGAAAATGAAGCAAAAAGGTAAATAGTATAGCACATCTTAAGAGCAAATTAAATTCTATTTATTTCTTCTAGGAGTCGGATTGAATTTTTTCGACATGTCGCTGTCAAACTTTTAACAGAAAACGTATAATTAATCGATCTATTACATTGACCACTTTTTCTTTTTTTTCAGACATTAATTACTGACATGTGTTTTAAGCATTAATTACGACACAGGGGGGTATCTATTAAGGAAGTATTACAGTGACATTTAATAGATTTACAACGCAACATTGACTTTTAAAAATCATTAAATAATATTTATTTAATAACAGGATCAATTATATTTCTTTCAAATATTTAAAATTTTTGCGTCGAAATGACCACAACTACCTGTGGATTGTTAATGGTATTTTATGATATTTTCTATTTTTATAAATAGTTCAAATAGTACATATTTTTCGAATAGATAAAATTACATAATATTATTTTAACTATCACTTTATATTTATTCATTTCTCGTAATAATAATAATTATTTTCTATTTCATTTCAGTACGAAGATATCTCTATAGTAAAATTTGATAAAATTAATTGTAATATAATAATTAATTTCTATCTATTTCCTGTATAAATTACTGAATTTTAATATCCTTAGGAAATTTAATACCATTCTTTTATCACCGTTCTTTTGACCATTCCTTTTAACTGAATCCAATTACCTGATTTATATTTTAAATAACCGTAGTCTCTATAATTATCAAAGTTAATCAAGTCTCAATAAATTAAAACTGTAAAAAAATATTGAAGAACTTGCAATGATTAAAAAAACAAAATGATGGAAATATTCATTACTCAAATAAAATATCCTTCATCTACATAAGAATTAAATCATTCAAGTATATGCACCCGCAATAAACAATAAATACAATTTTCGTAAAAGTACAAATAACTAATCTTTTAAAAGCTTTTTTCTGTGAATAAAATCCAAGTGAAAAGTATTTTAATAATCTCTAGATTTACAGTAACGTATTGGAGTAGACAAAGAAATATTAGTTGCTGGAAGAAGATGGTTTCACGATGGTATTCTCCGGACAACGAGGACGACCACGAACGTAAAACCGCGCCTTATCCTTGTCTAAAGTCAATGCCCTTACTGCTGAGTAGTTACGTGTCAACGAATGGTGTATTAATATGTGACTCCAAACGACCAATAAGTATATATATTAAATTTAATATTAAGTAAAGGAGTAATTAAATAACAAGAATAAAAACTTTAATCTATATAAAAGGCATTGTGAGTTATAAAAACAACCTGAAAGCCCTTGAAAGGACAAGTCAAAGGGTCGGCCTTCGATCAGAGATGTTCATCGAGTAGGATAAACGATAAAGTACCTGCAAAGAAGCAGAGACTTTTTTTTATATGAGGGAAAAAACCACAAGTATGTGGGACGTTGAACAGGAAAAAGGTCATTGGAGCTCGAGATCGTTGATTGTGCAGATAATCCGTTAGAAAAATCTCCCAAATTCTCAAGGTGAAGGACAGTTAGATGTCACTGATTCATTTCCAGGTCTTACGCCTACAGTTTAAAACGCCCACTTTTATTTGAGGACTTATCAGTCTCTTGAAAGGAAATTGTTGACACACGTGAGATGTCAACATGTCTAGGAGCACAAATGTTTCATTAATAAATCCTACACATTCATCCTATTGGAATGAAATTTAATGACTAACAAAGAAAAATAAATAATGAAAATATAATCAAAAAAAGAAGAAATAAATAAACCTCAATCATTCATACGCAAGCTCGTTATCTTCTCGACAAATAATAACGAGCGAAATTTACCGTCCGGTAGGTCAAGCCTCTCCACTCGTGCTTTTAAACTTTTCACGGATGGAAATAAAAAAAAAGAGTAAAGTGTACTCATAAGCAGACTTTGGTTTCTCTTTCCAACGTTAGCTATCTCACTTGGTGCACATGCGCGCGAGAACGAGCTGACTGTGCGCCGGCGTGCCACATGGCCGCCACCTTGGCAATGCGTTGACCCTAAAGTGGTGCGGCGTCGAACAAGCGGGGAGTGAGGTAAGAGGAGAAAGAACCTCATCGTCGGAACGCAAGGGGAAGAGGACGATCAAGTAAAGGGTGAACAAGTCGAGAAGCTTGGCAAAGACGAAGAGCGACAATAAAAATAAAGATAGATAACATAATGTATATACAGATATATAGATATATGTAAATATATCTATATAGGTAGACTTGTGATGTTTACAACAACGTTGAGAGAGAATTCTGGACCTGTTGTGATTCTTACCAATTTATGTACGATCGTATTACTCTCGGGATCATTTTCAGTCTATTTAAACGGCGGGAACTTTTGCGGGAAAATTAACAGAATAATACATTGAAGATTAAAGTATTTTTTCGTATTTTAAGGTAGTCTGATGAAAGGTAGCATTAAGATTAATGCTCTTTTATGTAGTATTTATCCGGAAGATTTCATTACATTTTATGTGTCTAGATCTACACAGAGGGAAATTTATCGTGGATTTTTTTTATTTATTTTCGAGAAAAAAGTTGTACTTTATATTTTGTTTTTAAATTACTACGGATATAAATTTTAGAATTTTATATCATTGAAAAAAACAAGACTTAAAAAAATTATTTTTATACTTTTATTAATTATGATTAAATAAATGTTTGAATTTTTAGTATGTTTTTTGACATGAAATCGAGTAAATTTTTATCTAGGTTATTTTTGATTTAACTTCAATAAACCAATATCAACAGATGTGATGGAAATGATTGCCCGGAGATCAATAATTAATAAAGTTATAAAGTTTATCAATAAAATTATCAACAAAAATAATTACTATAAACGTTGTTAAAATTTTTTGTAATCTACTTTGAGTATCTAAAAGCTTATTTTGTTATTACATTAAAACCTAAATTTTCATGTCATAGGGAAATATATAACATAACTATCAACTTTAAAATGGTCTCATCAACTAATTGTTCATAATAATAATTAAATAGCAACATAAAAAAACCAGATACTTCATAAAGGAAAAAATGTTATAAAAAGATAAAGACAATCATTCGTCTGACCTGTCTTCATATCGTTGGCAATTTAAATTTAAATGGTTGATGTTTATTTAATAAATAATTGACTTTATCATTAAAAATTTGCATCAATAAAAATAATTAATTAAGATAATTCTTTAAAACTAATCAATACAATTCTCAAATTAATTGCTACCGTGAATCAGCTCGTCAAATCAACACGTTATAGCCAATTAAGTCTTGAAACAATCTCTATCACTTGATCTTACATCGGTTTTATTTCAAAATAAAACCACACAATATTATACATCCAATAAAATTAAATTCGCACTTGATTTGCAATTATCATTGACCCTTTTCTTCTCATCGACATTTAGCTGTTGAACGCATTTTAATCTCAAATACTTCAAGTCAACTTTATTCGATATCTTATCTTTACGTTCTGCACGCATTTGTGTACATAATATCTAAAGTAATCAGTTGTTATCAACATACACATACTTGAAACGATAATCACGATTATCTATTGTCATATTTTAATAATAATACTTATAATAACAGTTATGATCAAATGTAGTATTTATATACAATTATTTTCGTTAAATAATCTCTAAATATTATTTTATTAAACAATTATTTTTAAAAAATCGATTTTTCAATTATAACAAATGACTAATTCGCTTTTTATTATATCAGAGCTTACTATTATCATCTAGAAAATACATTTTCAAATTTAATTTTATTTACAAGCCGTCTATTTATGATTTCTTTTTCTCCGAATTATTTATTGTCTGAATGAGAGCTGGTCTATTGTGATACATGCGAAGGCCTGTACCTATGCTATAGCGTATCACAAATATTAAAATGTGTACATCAGGAAAAATTTTCATTACACTTGAGAACACATTATTCATTCTTCTTTTTATTCCACTTATTTTAAATTCCATTAAATAAAACTTATTTCAACAGAGATTTTTAACACAAAAAAAAAAAAAAATGTTAATGTAAATTTTTGAAATAATTTTAACAAATGAAGATTTTAAAAAGTAAAAATGAGATTTTGAACATGAAAATTTATTTTGTAAGTTGATAGTCGTTAAGATAATGTTAACGATGACTGTGTGCTAATAACTTTCAAGAATTAATTAAAGTATCCAAATAATCTTCAATATGACTTTATTCACTAACTAACGCGTTATGATCGTCTCTAGAGAGTGCTCAGAATCGATTAAGAGTTGACCCACTTTATACACATTGACCATGAAGACATGACCTGGCCGATAAAAATGTATTTTAAACTTCTACTTGACAATAATTATCATTACCCAAACTATTGTCAAATAATATACATTAGTATGGATGCGTTCAAATAAATGAAAAAAGAAATAATAAATATGAATAGATACAAAGATTGAAGCATAGCGAACCGAAAAGGTTATTTAAAGTGGAAAGCAAGATGTCTTAAAAATTTTTAAAGTATTACTCAAAGGTCTTTTAGTTTTATTGTCAAATTGTGAGGGTCGTCGAATAGGCGTTGAGTAAAACCCCGTTGGAGTTTCTGGCGCGTCGACGAAGCAACAGAATACAAAGACCTTGTTCTTCTTCCCTGCTTCGCCCTTTTTTTTTCTTCTTTCTTTTGCCTCATTTCTACCTCCTTTACCACGGACCCCTACAAAGTTCAGACTAAATACGACCACGATACACTGTTTGTTCTCTCTAATCTACCCATTACTTGCAAACTTCATTCCGATTTACTCTGTCATTAAACATCAAAAACTATAAACATGTTTTCTTTTAGTTAATGAATTTATTTTTTTTTTTTAATTATTTTTACCAGTAATTTAATTTCTTTAATCATATTAATAACAATTTATTCGAGTGAATAATACTGTTGATTAAATGAATTTGAACAATACTATTCATGTAACATACTATGCAAAACTTTAGAGTGAATTTTTTTAAATCCTTTTGCTTGTGATTTTTTTCCCTTGTGTTGTTGTAGATTAAACGTGTTTTAATTGGAGTATTTGGGATCGGAAATATCCCTCTCAAAATAAAAGTATTTAAACATGTATTTTTTTCCACCACTGTTGACTTCTACAGATAAATTTTTTTAATGATCGATCAAATACAAAAATAATCATAGACTTGTTTTTCCTGTCACGTTGTTCTTTGTTGATTTTTATTTTACACTTAGAATTATTGAAAAATACTTTTATTGGAAAACTAAAAGCCACAAAATTGTCTCTCTATTATGTATCAATATTTATTTATTGTTATTGTTATTGAAAATATTAATATTTTAATAGTTAACAAAAAAAAACAAAAAATATTTCGTCAAGAATTTTAAACATCATGTTACAAAAGTGGATACATTTTTGCAAATTACTTAAATATAATCGTTACTTTACAGCAATTAACGATTCACTGTAAATATCACTCGTCAAATACATCACGAGAGTTGCGTGCCGTGTAAAAACTTGAAAGCATATGCGTACAAGTATATTTGAGCACATAAATTAAATATAAAGTAGAAAAAGTTTTATAGTTATTTTATGATGAATTTATCACGTTTTTATTTAGTTGCAATAAAAGTCTGTACTAATTAGTGTATAAAAATAAATTAGATACAGATAAAAAAATACGAATCATTGAACGAGACAGTTAATGACATAAAAATAAGACAAAAAGGAGAACTCGAATAGTTTAAAAAAATTTTGCCATATCTATTTTTAGCTGAAAAAAAAACGAAATAAAACGAATATTTGAATAATTACAGCATAAATATTAATCTCGACTCAGTGACTATTGTCTTAATGTATATTAGAGCACTCTTTTATTTTAAAAATACTCTCTTAATTAATCAAAAATATTTTTTCGTTTCTATATCCTTTTTTTCATCAATCTTTTTCTACAATCTTTATTGTAATTATTTAAATTAGTTTTTCTCGTGTGAATTTCTTAATTTTCCATGTGAAAAATGATTAAATGAACGAGCTTAAGATTTTTACATCAGAACATGTTGTAAGTTATAAGACAAAAACACTTGCTCTGACTTCAAGAGTGTCTTATGCAATGAAAAGTTGTTTCACACTTGCGTTTCAACATCTCATACATACGAGAAGTATTTAATGTATAAATCGGACTTAATTTTACCGATGAGAACGTCGATAAAACGAGTGAACAAGTTTAAAAAAAAATGTATAACAAGTAAAATAATTCTTTGAGGTCGATAGTCAAAACTCTTTTATTTCAGCCTTTGAATATTTATGTCGGTCTCGAAAAATAGCAGGTTTTTCTAAAAATAGAAATCTCTCTTGTCCCTCGTTTTACGTTAGGATGAAAATATACAATCATTTGGCTAAACTTGTCAGACGCGCAAAAAAGTGCACATTTATTCATGACTACTCATCTATTCATCCTTAAAATTTCAATGTTTTCTAAACATCACTCATTTTTTGAAATATTCTAATTATCATATTGTTGTCTGAAACAATGATACCTTTATAACAAGAACAATCGTCTATGCTTAATTAAAAGTGATAATATAATTCATCTAATTTATATAAAAGAGAGCCAGTTAGAGATGAAAAATATTTTTAAAAAATAAATATGATTTATTGCGAAAATATGTCATAACGAATCTTATTTTCACACCAACATGAAATTGCTTATTAAATTCTCGTTAAACACATGTCAAGTAATGACAGCTATTAGTTTAATTGACTTTTAATGATCATTAGTAGATAACTTGTAATTGATACAAATAAAACATTTTTATTCTGTATTTAGATTTTTATAGATACCAATAAAAGTATTAAAAAATATTATTATTGTTTTATTGTGACTTGTATTGTAATCAATACTCCATTTATTAATTGAATAATATTACTATTTTTCTGTTACAAAAAATCGTTATTTTTTAAATAATTCGTTTTGTTATCTCGTAAATAAACATTGTTTTTTATTTATTTCAGTGTAAAATTAATTTCAAAGTAATTATTTGAATTAATAAACAAAAAAAAATGTAAATAAAGAGATATTTTATAAAAACTCTAATAATTTTTTTTCCCCTGAATTATTAAACTCATTAATCGTTGAAAATGAATTTGTTGAAATTTTTTGCTAATTACTAATGTCAAGTTTTAGTCAAAAAAAATATTTATCACCACTACTAAAATTTTAATTCAAGCAATAACGTTTACTTTCGTGATGGAATGAGGAAAAAAGGAAAATGACGCGAATTCGTAGAAACTCGTAAAGTCTTGAAAATGTTGAGCGTCTATCAACAGACGCCTTGATGAACAGTCGGAGGAAATAAGTCCGGTGGAAATATCTCAACTGTCCGGCGTCGGACACCAGACGCTCGGGTGCCAGTATCGTGAATTGGAGAATCACAAGAACCGTAAGCTGCTCGAGTGAGAAACGAGGACAAGTAAAAAACATTTTCTCTTTTTCATTCCTTTTTACTTTATATACCATTTCTTCTCCTTTTAACCCTCCTGCTCATTTCACAAAGTCTGCGCGAATTATACCAATTCGCAGAGACCACTCTCAGATGATTCGTATACGTACTACAGTTTACCAAACCTATTTATAACTCGGGTGGTGCACAGCGGCAATAATCGGTCATACCGAAAAGTTCTTGAGATAACATATTTACCAGCTCATTACACTTTAATTTTGCAACATACTGCCTTGCATTACTGGACAAAAATACTCAATATATTAACTCCAGTCTCTGTTTATTACTACTCTACAAAAAAAATTTAATTTCAACAAAGAACCATTCTTTTAGAATAATTAAAAATAAATATTTTATCATTTTAACTTGAGGTTGTTGTTTAATAAATTATTTCATTGCTTAAAGCATTCTTATAAATCGTTTAAATAATTTACAAAATTTTTTACCGAAAGATAATTATATTTTTAAATGCTAAATTAAGATAATAAATATGCTTTATTGATTAATTAAATGCGGAAAGTATTTTTAGAAGTGAGTATATTAAGAAAGAGATAATAGACGTTAATTAAAAAAAAGTTTATTCTACTTAATAACATCAATCAGAAATCACGATAAATATTATTTTCACTAATAAATTCTTAATGAAGTAAAAATCATTGTAGTGAAAGAAAAATCATTTATTCATAAACCGCAAAAGTCTGTTATTTGAAACAAATGTATGTGTGTTTTTGTTGAAGATTTATTGCGACATATATAGAAAGCCAAGAATTTGTATTTCGTTACGGCACAATTTATCTTCTCATCTTTTAATAAGCACGCGATTAATTTGCTTGTTTTATCATATAACTAATTTATAATTTTTAGTCAACTCTATTTACAGTTATACACATTTCTTTATTTAAAAGTAACTCACTCTGATAATTAAATAAGAAAAAGAATTTTCTCACAAGTAAAATTCATTTTTAGACAGGACATAAAATAAATTGAACGACAGGATAAATGAATTTCGTTATTAAAATAGAATTTTCAGTAAATAAATAACGATTTCTAATATAATTGACTGATCAAAGCAAATAAATTATCCATAAATTACAAATAAATATCATTACGAAACGAGATAATTAGGAATAGAGAAGCGTATGAGCATCAAGAGAGAGTGAATGTGTATTCAGTGTATTGCTTTTGTAACGATCATGGAGCAGTTCAAGGGTTTATATCCCAGTTACGGTGAGTGTAGTCTGTAGTGATATACACGTGAAAAGGAAGAGGTAGAGCCCCGAGTATTCGACGACGACGTTGGGTGAGTGGATAGACGAGGAGTAGAACGTAGTAAAAGAGAGAGAGAGAGAGAGAGAATGAAAAGACTTGCTTCTGCTAAATCGATATTACCATCGTAGCCATCGGCACGACCTCGTGCCCGTCAACCTTCTCCATGCTTGAACCCAGACCTTCAAGAGTATGCCGCCGTCTGCCGACGTCATCGATTATCATCAATTCTTCTTCTCCCTATACTTTTCTATCCGGTATTTTTGCTTCGACTTTCAATGGTCATCAAATCAATCGTATGTGTCAAACAGAAAATTTCCGAAAGAAAAACAACTCGGACAACCTTTCAAACCAATTTGTATTTTTTTTCCTTCTTCGATTGAGTTTTTGAAACAAAAAAAAAATTAATATGTTTGAAAAACTGTTAAAAGTTGAAGATTAAACAATAAAGTTTCAATTTCAAAAGTAGTTTCATTAAATTTGCTATAATTCTTTTTTTTTATTTCTAAAGGTTTATAAATATTTCAACCAAAATTGATTTTTCAATGTTTTATTCATCTTTATGGCATTTACTCTTTGATTTGACTCATTATTTATTATTGTTATTTTTAATTGCTAATAAAGCTTGTTGCAGTTTTTATTGTCAATGAAATACGAAAACAACATTGTTTCATTATTAACGGAATTAATTTTTTATTTTCATTGTTTAAAAAACTATCTTTCAATCGTCAACGATTTTCCGTTCTCCACATCAAGACTAACATTGCATTTCAATGCTTATAGTCGTATGTATATTGTTCAAATTTTCAATGGTCATTGACTCAATAGACTGTTTTGATAAAAATACTCGACATAAAAACAAAAGAGCGGAAAAAAAACAATTGAGTTAAAAATTCAATCGAATTTTTTTGTACACATTTCATATTTAACAAGTGAATCAATGTTGAAAAATGTAATTTCAAGACCATTCCAAGATATCGAATAATAAATTGAAGAAAAAATAACATGAGTAATATTTCAAAGATTTTAAATAAGTGAATAAAAAGAGTAATAGTGAAAATACATCTGCTGAGGTATAGAGAAAACAAAACAAAATAAGAAAATATAGCGAGAGAATGAGAATATATATAGAGATAGAAACAAGTTTATAGTGTCAAGAGGGATGTTATGCTCCCCTGAAAACAATACCTTGGACTTTTACACAAGAGAACACGGAAGAGAAAATGTATTAATTGTACACCGGAACAAAAAATGAAATATAAGTACATTTATTAATAACAAAAACAAGAAGTTTCTGATAATAAAGATGAGAATAAAATGCTTAATAATCAAAGTTTTAAATAATATATTTGTCTAAAAGATTCATTAGTTGTAAATATTTAAATTTAAAAGTAAATGTAATTATGCGAATACTAAATTTCATTGTTCTATCACGTCTTTGTTACAATTAATTTGCAATGCAATGAGATTTTTTTTTTTTTTAATTATGTATCTACTCTCGCTTTCGGAAGGGTACCCGTTGTCGTCGGTCAATGTCGTGCAGTAAAATAACACGACATCGTTTGGAATAAATGAATGAACAAGGTGTTGAGCTAGTGTGTGCACTTTGTGCCGATTATCTGTCGTAATACATCAACACAAAGAGGCATTAAAACGTGCGAAATAAGAGCACAAAAAAGAATTCGATGTAAATAAATAAAATTTAATTACATAGAAATGTATTTAGATGAATTCCAAGATGATTGGTTGGAATTTATTAGCAAGTTAGTTGTCAATAAATGATGAAGAAAAAAAAAAATCTGCTGATAATAGAGAAAAAATGTGTAAAGAGAATAGAGATTAGCAGTAGACTTGATGAAATCAAGCGGGTAATCGGGCAGGTTTACACGATTATTTTCCCGTGACGAAGGGTTACGAAAGGTCGATGTCCTCAACGAGGGAGAAGTCCAAGGGTAGAGAGAGGAGAGAAGCAAAAGAGCGTGGCGGGGAATGAACGACGCGGGCCTGAGGGTGCGGCTGCAGTTGTGAACTCCCTCGGTCGTCGTACGGGAGGCCCGAACCCTCGACTAAACGACCAACATTGTACCTCGGCTCACGTTGCACGAACGTTTCTCGCCCTGGCATTTTGACGGGTCGATGGAACCGGATAAAATAGTATACTTTCCGAAAAAACTAGAATGGCCTTTTTATTCCAATGATTTTTAAATGAAAATCACGTTGTATGGTACTTCACATTGTATACGAATTATACAGTTACAGAGAAATTCTTTCAAGGCTTGATCTTTTTTTACGATTGTGTTCATTCTATTTGCGATATACAATTGAAGTTTAAGCAATAACGTTTTTAATTAGTTAAAAAAATATTTAACAAATTTCAATTTTAGTGAAGAGAAAAAACAATTTTTGCCGTTTTAATTGTTATCGAAAATATACAAATTTAAAAATAATCTAATGTTTTTTGAAATGTCATCAAAAACTGTCAATTATTTTTTTAAAACGATTATATCTTTTTGTTGGAATAAAAACTGACTAACATTTTGGTCTCAAAAATTTTTTTAATTTTCAAAAATAGAAGATGTGAGATAAGCAGGTGGTATTGAAATATTTAATTAAAATGAAAGAAAAATATTAACACAATATCTAGATTAATCAAGAAGTATGTAGTTCAATAACTCATTAATTTTAATCGCATTATGATCTATTTTCCTTAAAAAAATTGATAAAGCTTAAAGAATTTTATCATTACGATTCTCAATAATAAACCTGTCATTTTTTGCACATAAAATGCATTGATTTATCATCACTCATTATATATTAAGTAATGAATCTATCATAAAGTTATTCATTAATTTTATTCACAACTCTCATTGCGATGATAAATTAATTTTCCACTTAGTGTAACTCTTCTGTCATTACCATTAAATATCAATAAAATTTGAAAGAAATAGCTTTAAAACGATCTAATCAATATTACAAAAATAGTTATGCTGAGATACAGGCTAACGTGCATGACAGCTCGAGCAACACTATAAATAGATAATTAATAAATAGTTAAATTATCTATAATATACGACGAATTTATAACGAACTACAGTATAAATTAATTATGCAAAGCATACGCCAAATGCTCTGATACTGATTACCAACTTGATTTCACACGAGTGACAAGTACTCCCTCGTGTTCCTCCTCTCATCATCCTTGACTGCTATATAGACACAACTATACTGATCTGGACGCTTAGTTATTATTTCTGTCACGCGCAGTACTACGTAGACAACGTACGTCGAGTATATAATGTACTGTTACGCCGTGACTACCTCACACCATACGTGTATTTAAATTTTGCTGACTGTAATATTATTACGCCTGTGTCTCGAGACTCATGGCAACTCTCTTACTTATTTTTCTCAAGCGCAGTAACACATTAGTAGCACTACTTTTGTATTTTGATATTTTTTCATCTTTGTTATTCAGTCAGTCGACAGGAAACTATCATTGAAGTAGAAACAGAAATAAATAAAGTTTTCTCGATTCATGTGAAGAATAAGAATCAGAATATTGTCAATAAGTTTAGAATATTCAGTAATAAATAGAAGTGATTAATTAACTGTACTGTTGTTAACTATAATTTTAGTGCTAAACATTTAAGTGTAATTAATATTAAAAGTGACAATAAATTTGTGATCACTTAAAATAAATTTTTGTGTATTTAAATTGACTGAAATCCTAGAATTTATCCACGGCATAACAAAATTGGTGGCAGCGGTAGTATCTCAAATCAGTTCGAAATTTGAATGCTTGGATTGATAAAGGATAAAATGATAATAACAACACTTCTGTAAGTACAATTACTTATATATGGAAACACATATGACGGATAACGCATTTTCGGAATACAGAGAAAATAATAAATACGATTATTTTAATACGGACGATTCTAACGAGTCTACGGAAGATTTAAACGAATATCGAAAAATTCAAGTAACAGAAAACACGATGGAAGCTCGAATTACAGATCTCGTAAATTCAGTACAAGCATTACAGAATCAATTAACTACATTACATGCAATAATAGAAAATATAAATGCACCGGCTAACAATCACACGTCAAATCACGATACAGTCGATCACGCATCTACAACGCAAGACAGCGTCGCGACGGCAACTGATATAAAAAATCTTAAACAACAACTCGAATTAATTACGGAATTCGAAGGCAATAACATAGCAGTCGAAACATTTATTTTCGAAATAAAATCTATTATTGATGATTTGCCGGAGGAGCAAAGAAATACATTTGTTCGATTGATCATTTCAAAAAAGATTATTAAGGGCGCACGGAAAGCTATCGACGGGCACGATATTCGATCGTCAGATGATCTATATCAAGTTTTACGTAACAATTTTGGCGAGTGTAAATCTTACGATATCGCTATTCTTGAGAGAAGCCAATGTCAACAAGGATCAGAAAAAGTAACCCTTTACAATAAACGATTCACTGAATGTCATCTTAATATTAAAAGAGCAATAAATAATAATGTTGATTATGATAAAAGAGATCGCGCCGTTATATTAGCAAATGATGAAAAACAAGGACTGATACAGTACATTCGTGGTTTAAAGCCGAGTGTCAGATTATTCGTCAAAGCTGGAAAACCTACAACTATTCGAGAAGCTCAAAATTTAGCATTAGAAACAGAGAAAGAAGAAGAAATATCGCGCGTGGTTTATAAAAATTCGAATCACGAAAACAAAAAACCTATTAACAAAAATTTGAATAGAAACCCGAAAAGCATCGATAATGAAACGCAGAAAAATCTGGCGCAAACAAAAAAGCGATTTCCATGTCATGGATGTGGCAGTTTAGACCATTTTATTCGAGACTGCCCACAAAAACCTACTAATGCAAATTTTCCGTCGCGCCGACAACCAACCGTGCCCAATCCCATCAAATACACAGAATGTCAAGGAACTCAAGAAACCCAGGAGCAACCTTTATGCTCAGAATCAACAGCCAATTCGGACAGCGATACTATTCGTTCTTGGCAGACACAGGAGCAGCCGTCAACGTCATCAAATTAAAGTGTACTGTCGGACTACCAGTCAGGAAAACCTGGGCGCAGCTAACGGGTATCAATGCTACGCCTGTGAATTGTACTCAGGAATGTAAAATTGAAATAGATAACGTTGAACACATTTTTCTCGTAGTTCCTAACGAGTTCCCCCTGGAAGAAGACGGTATTGCTGGTCGTCCATTTCTTGAGAAAGAAGATGCTATAATATTAGCGAAACGAAGAACAATAATTTTTAATAGGAAAATACCAGAATTAAAAATGTTGAAAATTGAGAATAGAGAATCAAACAATTACACAATAGAGAGAAGTAAACTTTTAGAGGAAAATACACGTCTAAATCATATTTTGGACGAGAAAGCTAAAGAAAATATATGGGAAATAATAGATTCATATCAAGATGTGTACTGTTTGCCAGCAGATCCGTTACCAGGCACAGATTTAGGAGATCATCCACTTGAAACAACAGACGAAATACCGGTTTTTGTTAAACAATATCGATATCCACCTGGACAACTTGAAGAAATTTCGAGACAAGTGAAAGAAATGAAAGAAAAAGGACTAATTACAGACTCGGACTCTCCATATAACTCACCTTTGTGGATTGTCCCCAAGAAAAGTGACGCTTCAGGGAAACAGAAATGGCGAGTTGTAGTAGACTATCGAAAATTGAACGAAAAAACTCGCGCAGATGCTTATCCTATACCAAACATAGAAGAAATTTTAGACCAGCTTGGTAACGCTCGCTATTTTTCAGCTTTTGATTTAGCAAGCGGGTTTCACCAAATCCCGATGAGAAAAGAACATCGACATAAAACGGCTTTTAGCACTCCTCAAGGCCACTACGAATTTGTCAGAATGCCATTCGGGTTGAAAAACAGTCCTTCAACCTTCCAAAGAATAATGGATAAAGCTTTAAGAGGGTTAATTGGAAAAGTATGCTTTGTTTACTTGGATGATGTCATCATATATGGATCAACCTTGGAAGAACACAATAATAAATTACGTATCTTCCTACAGAGAATGAGAGATGTTAACCTCAAACTGCAGCCTGACAAGTGTGAATATTTAAAACCTGAACTACAGTTTTTGGGTCACGTCATTACAAAGGATGGTGTAAAACCTAATCCTGAGAAGTGTAAAAGTGTTCGAGAATTTCCTCGTCCAAAAAACATAAAAAACATCAAACAATTTTTGGGACTTTCAGGCTACTATAGAAAATTTATCAAAGATTACAGCAAAAAGGCTAAACCATTGACACAATTGCTAAAGAAGAATGCACCTTGGGTATGGGAAGTAGAACAAGAAAAAGCATTTACAATTCTTAAAGAAGAATTATGTAATAGTCCAATCCTTGCATACCCAGATTTTTCAAAGGAATTCACCTTAGCTACTGACGCATCTGGCGTTGCAATAGGTGGAATATTATCGCAAGAAAAAAATGGAAAGGAACACCCAGTGTCTTATACAAGTCGGGTACTCAATGCAGCCGAACAACGCTATTCAACTATTGAAAAAGAATTATTAGCAGTGGTATGGTGTGTAAAACACTTTCGCCCATATTTGTATGGTCGCAAGTTCAAAATAATAACCGACCATAGGCCTTTGGTTTGGTTAATGAATCTAAAAGATCCTCATTCACGATTAGCCAGATGGAGAATCATGCTAGAAGATTATGATTATGAAATTGTCTATAAGAAAGGTGTTTTGAATACAAATGCAGATGCATTATCAAGAAACCCGGTACTGGCGTACCGAAAGAAGAAGAATGTAAATTCAACTAGTAAAAAACGAAAAGAAATAGAACGAGAAGAATCAGAGAACCAAGTTAGGAAACGGAAGAAGTTGAGTGAAACTCAAACAAAAAAGAAAGAAGAAAATGAGGAATCAGTAACTCATGATAAGAAACGAAAAAGAATAGAAGTAAACATAGAACAAAATAAAGAAAGAAAAGTAGAGGAAGAAAAGGAAGATAATACAGAAGATTTAGAAAGACCAGAATTAGCCTCACGAGCGAAGCTAGGAAAACAGATAATATTGACGAATGATCCAATACCTGAGGGTAGTGTGGATGTATCGTTCATTGAAGGAGAAAATTCACAACCCATAGAAGTCTACTCTGAAGAGGACAACCAAGAATATCACATTATTGTGAGAATTAATTTAGAAGGAGAAATTGAAGAATTGAAAGAAAAAATTCAAGAAATAAAACAAATAGCAGTTAATGAAGAACTTGAAGAACTCCACGTTGATCACGATGGATGTATCCAGTTAAGTGGCTTTTCGAGTAAAGCTTTGGAAAAAATTTGGATAAAAGAATTTCGAAATAAGAAAATCACAATTTATCTTCATGATAAACGTAGAATGATTCCAACAGAAGAAGAGATACCGAAAATATTAAAAGAAAACCATGACAGCCTTACTGGAGGACATGGAGGAATTAAGAAAACCTACTACAGAATTGCAGAGAACTATTTTTGGGAATCGTTAAGGAAAGATGTTGATAATTATGTAAGAAATTGTATAACATGTCAACGAAATAAAATCAATCGCCATCCAACAAAAATGCCAATGGTGATCACCGACACACCAACCAGATTTAATACGAAAATTGCCATGGATATTTGTGGACCTCTACCTTCGACAACAGGGGAAAATAGATACCTTTTGACCTTGCAAGATCAGCTCACAAAATATCTCGTCGCCGTACCCTTAAAAAATTTCACAGCCGCTACAGTTATTAATGAATTTTTGAAACATTGGGTCAGCTATTTTGGAGTACCACAAAACATTTTAACAGACAAAGGAACAAACTTTACAAGTGAATTAATGAAGAATTTCGAAAAATTGTTGGGAATAAAACAAATAACGACAACAAGTTTCCACCCTCAAAGCAACGGAAGCCTCGAACGTAGTCATCAGGTATTAAAAGACTTTCTGCGACACTTCTGTGATGAAAATGCTCAAAACTGGGACGAAGTAATCCATTTTGCAACACTATATTACAATACATCGAAACATGAAGGAACTAAATTTACACCCTGTGAACTAGTATTCGGTCAGAACGCAAGAGATGTATCATCAGTCAAGAAACGTCATAATATACCATATACTGAGTATCTCAATGAATTAAAACGCAAGTTATCAAAGAATCTAGATGAATGCAAGAAAATGATATCCGAGAGTAAACAACGATCCAAGGACAGATATGATAGAATGAGTAATCCTCAAGAATTCAAACCGGGCGATTTAATTTGGTTACGGAAAGAAAGTGTAGCTAACAATAAAACACATGCACTCAATCTACCATGGGAAGGGCCATATCAAATATCTGACAAGACGTCTGACGTCAATTATGAGATAATAAAGAATAATAAAAAAATTATCGTTCATGCAAATAGATTAAAATACGCTAATATAAATTTGTTTCAGAATTTTCCTGATTGAATTTTCTGATGGTAATAAAGGAATTTACAGAGAAACAGGTTTTCCTGTATTACCAAATATCTACATGGAGTATTTGGGGGACGTAAGATTCTTCCACGAGACCTACAACGTAGTATCATATATCAACTTGGATGAATTGACATTCCAGGAATCCGAAATCATGAAAGGACTCAACATGGTCAACACGTTTTGTAACGAAAATTGTACTGAAGCGAATCTGATAAAGAAAATACGTAATCAATTTGAGACATTTAGACAAGATAAGTATAAACTGTTTTCTGCTATAGGAGTTCCAAATCTAGTTAGAGAAAAGAGAGGTCTATTCAATTTTGTCGGTCAACTTTCCAAAATTCTATTCGGAACTATGAGTTCAGATGACGCAACTTATTACAATAATGAAATTGATGCTATTCATAGGGATAATAAAAGAATAAGTGAATTATTTCGAAATCAAACATACATATTGCAATTAACTATTCATAAAACTGAAAGCCTCTTTAGAGAATATAGTGAAAAGTTTAATAAAATAAATTCTAATTTTCAAAGTATTGATAAAAACATTCAAAAAATCTTAGAGACTGAAAATATCATTCAAAAGGATACTGTAATCACAGATATTTGCTTAGAAATTGAGTTAGCCCTAATTGAGTTTAGTAGAAATGTGAATATGATAGTTCAATCTATTAGTTTTGCAAAAATTGGTCAAATAAATTCCCAATTATTAACACCAGATTTACTTATGAGTTCAATAAAATTGATAAGAGACGAAAGGGGAGCAAACGAAATGCCAATTGCTCTTCATCAAGGCAACTATTTTGAATATTTAGAAATAAGTGACGTATCAATAAGTGTAATAGGATATAGATTTGTTTATGTAATCAAAATACCGATTTTAGAAATAGGAAATTATAAAGCATACAGAGCAATTCCTGCTCCTAAATTAATAAGAAGTAATCTATTGGCTTATATATCAAATCCAAACGATTATATAATTACTAATAATGAAAGACTATTATATACCCCTAGCGATAAATATTTTTTAGAAACTTGTAAAACCCACAAATCACTTTATTTCTGTAAAACGATATACCCAAAATACTTTATTCAAAAACAAGACACATGTATGAGCAAAATTGTAAACGAACCTGTAAATTTAAGCGAAAATGATTGTGATATTAAACTGATTAGTGTAAAAACTTCTATTTGGATACAATTTAAAAGTAATGACAAATGGTTATATTCGGCCCCTAAACCTGAGACTATTAAAATTATTTGCAATAATAAGGTAACAGATAAAATTATAAACGGAACAAAAATATTGTGGATCGCACCTGGATGTAGTGTTGTCTCTAATAGTGTCATACTAAATTCTTACAAAAGTACAAATTACGACAATAATCAAACTTTTATACCATTGATTAATTATAACTTCAACCAAAATTTCCAGATGATCAATAATTCAATTATGAACCTCAGTTTATCCAAAATTTATTCAATAGAGACACCTGATGTAAAAATTGAGGATTTAACTAAATACGGAACTAAATTAAATGAAATTAAAAGAGACGCAATTGCAATAGGTAACCATGAACGAACAAAAACCACTTATGAAAAAATAATGTTTTGGCTAACTTATGCTATGTACGCTTTAGGTGTGTTAGTTATACTATATTTAGCTTACAAATTAAGAATCTTTCAATTGATTAAATTCATAGTAAATAAGTTCTTTTCACTATACAATAAGTTAATCATCTATTGTGTTTCACCTCCTAAAACTCAACTCAATAACGACGAAAATTATTCCAACGAAATTCCAATGAGGACAATATGTTACGCAAATTCTATTTCTTCAGATTTAAATAGCATTTCAGAAAATAGTAAACAAAACCATCATTCAAATCAGAGAAGAAAACTAACTAAATCAAAATTACGCATATCAGAATTTGAAGACTCAACTTAACACTTTTTTGTTTTGAAAATCTTTTTCTTTTTGGAAGATTTTCCAATCTAAGGGTGGGGGTGTTACGCCGTGACTACCTCACACCATACGTGTATTTAATTTTTGCTGACTGTAATATTATTACGCCTGTGTCTCGAGACTCATGGCAACTCTCTTACTTATTTTTCTCAAGCGCAGTAACACATTAGTAGCACTACTTTTGTATTTTGATATTTTTTCATCTTTGTTATTCAGTCAGTCGACAGGAAACTATCATTGAAGTAGAAACAGAAATAAATAAAGTTTTCTCGATTCATGTGAAGAATAAGAATCAGAATATTGTCAATAAGTTTAGAATATTCAGTAATAAATAGAAGTGATTAATTAACTGTACTGTTGTTAACTATAATTTTAGTGCTAAACATTTAAGTGTAATTAATATTAAAAGTGACAATAAATTTGTGATCACTTAAAATAAATTTTTGTGTATTTAA